>NW_024424453.1:31184045-31488654 GCF_017311325.1 Ursus maritimus
TATTGCATGGTGCACTGGGTGTTATACACAACTAATGAATCATCAAGCCTTACATCGGAAACCGGGGATGTACTGTATGGTGACTAACATAATATAATAAAAAATCATTGAAAAGGGGATGGCTAGAATGAACCCTGGTGCCGGGTAGATATCAATATGGACTCAGTATCAGTATGGACTCATGATACATGTATATGCATATGTGTGTATATATGTGTGTGTGTGTATGTTTGTATACATATGCACACATACACATACAAAGATATGGAAGTACAGATAATGGGTGTAGGTATGAGGTGTCTAGCTCATATTTTCTAGCTCTGGCCATTGAAAGAGACTGGAGCAGGGACCCCCAGGGACCACCATTCTCCCGGGCACCTGGGGGGCTCAGTAAGTTGAGCGTCCGACTCTTGATTTCAGCTCAGGTCACGATCTACAGGGTCATGGGATTGAGCCCAGTGTCAGGCTCTGTGCTCAGCAGGATGCTCGATATTCTCTCTCTTTCTCTCTCTCTCCCTCTGTGCTCTCCCCCAATGTTTGTGTGCTCTCTCTAATAAAGAAATCTTTAAATACCATTCTCCCACAAGAGGAACCAGGACTCCTTGGAGAACTGGTTCATTCCAGGGCTAGGCAGTGAAAATACAAGATGAGTCTTGAGTATCTCGTGATGCCAGAAAGTTAGGAAGTGGTTCAACAAAGCACACTGAAAGGGCATTGGAGCCAACCTAAGAGAGCTTCCTGTGGTCCAGCTTAAGCAACAAAACAATAATAATAGTATTGAGTTGCAACTCAGAGAATAAGATAAATATCCATGAGTCCATACTGATATAAATAACTAAATGAATAAATTAATGGGGGAAAAGTGACAGTTCTTTTTTATAGAAAAATTCTAATCAATAATTACGTAAGGAATGAGGGAAATAGTCACCATTAGAACACCACAGGTATGATCTACCAAAGGATCCTAAAATTTGTTGACAAAACTTTAAGCAGAAACAGGATTTTTACATGGTCTCAAAAGTATTTGCCCCAAAGATTGAGTAGTTATAAATAGAAAAATAATTTTACAGTGGAGAATCTTGGTAGACACCACCTTAGCCAAATGATTAAGGTTAACATCACCACTAATATGTTCTAATTAATATCAGGTACTTCCTCATAAATGGACTGAGAAGGATGTTATTTCGTGGTTTTTCCAGTAAGGCATAAACTGAGTCTATTTTTGAGAACACACGAAGCAAACCCAAATAGAGGGACATTCTATAAAATAACAAGTAGTCTTGAAAAATGTCACAATCAGGAAAGACAAAGACTAGGGTCAGATAGAGACACGACAGCTAAATGCCATGTGGTATCTTGTTTTGGATCCTGGAACAGTAAAAGGACACGAGTGGGAAGCTGATAAAAATCCGATTATGTTCTGTATTTTACTAGTATTGTACCAAGATTAATTTCTTAGTTTTGATAAATTTTCCATGGTTATATAGGGTATCAACATGAGGGGAAGCTGGGTGAAAGCCATACAAGAATTCTCTGTACTGTTTTTGCAACTCTTCTGTAAGTCTGAAATTATTTTAAAAAATACCCCCGGTATCATTAACTTGATGGGTCAGACTTGTTATTTCTTGACTGTGGTTAGAATATAAATTCATCTTAGATAGAGGCTTGTGCTATGTTTTCAGTGACTAGAAAAATCTCTACCTTTTGCTTTGTGTATTTCTTTAGAATTCTAGACCAGAAGGATGATGGCTGTGTTGTGGATATGCATCACTTCAACTCCGGGGCCCAGTCTGTCCTGGCCTATGCCACTGTGAATGGCTCTCTAGTTGGTTGGGACCTCAGGTCTTCAAGCAATGCGTGGACACTAAAACATGATCTGAAGTCAGGCCTCATCACTTCCTTTGCTGTGGATATCCACCAGTGCTGGCTCTGCATTGGTGAGCTGACTTTCAAGTCATTGACTGGGTTGTGAATGCCACTGATATCTGGAATTGCCTTCTTGTGAGAGTTTTTTCCTTTTTCTTCATTGGTAATTTTTTCTCATCTTTTTTGGGGGGTAGGGGAGGGAGAGAGAGAGAGGGAGAATCCCAAGCAGGCTCCACGCTCAGCTCAGAGCCCGACATGGTGCTCAGTCTCACAACCCTGAGATCATGACCTGAGCCAAAACTGAGGTACTCTCCCCATCTCTTTTAAATGATTATTATATTACAATCACTTGCAATTTAATTTTTTTCATTGAAAAAACGATTTGAAAGATAGCAGTATCCCAATGCATAAAAGTTTCCTTTTTCTCTTTGTTCGTAAATGAGCCTCTTCATAATCATTGTAGTGATCGGATTTGGTGGCATTCTGTTATCCTGCCAGGGAAGCAGCAGGCTTGGCTTATGGATGAGAGCATTTGAGTTTGGGCAGACTTGATTTCCAATTCCAGTAACCCCAGGCAAGCTGCAGAATTTCTCTGAGTCTTAGGCTCCTCATCTTCAAATGGGGCTAATCCTATCAAGGGCTGTTTTGAGGATTTAATGAGGTAAAAGCGTCTGTCACGGGGCTTGGTACTGGAGAAGACCTGAACAGCGGTTTCTTGCCCTGTTACTCCTCCCTGCCTCGCTTTCTCAAAGGCTGAAGGAGTACCACGTGGTCTTGCTGGCTGCTTTCCTCTGTTTTAGTTTCACATTTGCCCCATAAAGGCTTGGATTCCCTAACGTACATTTATGACACTATTAAGTATCTGCCCTTTCCTTTATCTCTTTTTATATAGTTCATAATTGAATACATTGTTTGCCTTATGTGTGAATAAACTGTCCGGGTCCAGGAAGATGTGATGCCAGGCCTATGAGTAGATACGAAACTGTGAGCAACTTAGTAAATGGCAGTGATGGCTCCCAGGTACCCTGATCAGCTTTGAGGGCGCCAAACTTCCTACGGCCGTCTGGGCCATTGTCCTGTAGTGGGGCAGGATGACAGAGGGACCCCATTGCCCTTTGGCCTTTTCACACTCCCAGTAGCTCCATTGGAATTGGAGAGCAGTCCAAGAAGACGCTCTGTGCCTCTGTCAGGAGCAGCTGTTCAGCGTCAGGGTTGGCATTATTCTTTGGGGCTGGGGGGCTGCTCTGTGGGGTTTGTCATGGGCCGACGTGCAGGTACACACTCCAGTTTCTACTGTGATTGGATACCCATACCTGGTTCCAGAGTGTTTGAGAAGAGGGCACCTGGCAATGATGGCAGGCTGAAGATAGCCACAAAGCTGCTGCCACCGTGGGGCTGGCAAAGTGGTCACCGAACGCCGGGAAAACTTCGTTGCTGCTTTAAGGCGTTCTGAACATTTCAACCTATCAAATGCAGTTTATATCTTCTCTAGACCTTTTGTTTTTGTGCGTGCCTTTGGTAATTAATACAGTGTAATTAATGAATTATTCATTTTCAGTTTACATTTATTAGACAGTTATGTAGTAGCATTGTGATGAGCACTTTATATCCTAACAACTAGAAATGCTGTGTGACACCGGGGGGACAGCTTCATGAGAACAAAGAATGAGTAAAATACACTCACACAAATCTAATGGTATTTATTATTTGTATAAATGCAGCTTGATCATTTGTATAAATGCAACTTTAATCATTATACGGTAATCTTTTTGACTTTTTTTTCCTTTAAGGTACAAGCAGTGGTACTATGGCTTGTTGGGACATGAGGTTCCAGTTGCCAATTTCCAGTCACTGTCATCCTTCCAGGGCTCGAATCAGACGCCTCTCAATGCACCCTCTGTATCAGTCCTGGGTGATTGCAGGTAAAATGGAGGGCTGGCTTTCAGGTGTTGATTTTTTTTGAAAGTGCATAATACTGCCAAGACTCGTTTTTATTTTATGTGTGAACCAAATGCTTGATTTTGTTTTGTTCTGATGATGGAACTTCCTACCACCGCTATCTCACTGTCATTTCAAATTTATTACCTTTAAAAACGATCTAATTGCCACCATTGCCTTCCATTTGTTTTCTTTCTCCCATATTTTGGGAGTTAAAGCTGCCACCATCTTTTTAGAAATCTAAGTTAGAAACCTTGACTCATCCTTGTCAGTTGCCATTTCTTGTTGATGTGTTTCTGTTGTGTTTTTTTGCAAGCTTCCCTTCTGGTCCCTCCCTTCATTGGGCATTTGGATTTTCTTGTACGGATTCTTGGCAGGTGTTTGAAACTTATCTGTAAAATGTGGTTAAAAATACTTTTCTAGCAGAGTTGTAAGAATTTGAGATAAAACATTGTAAAGCGTACAGTCTGGCACACATGTAGTGCTTGATCAATAGCAGCTCTTGCCATTCTTATGTCTTTTCATTGGTCCCTTCTCATGCACATAGACCAGCTCGTACCCTGCTGCTGGCAAAGTCTCTGTGTTGCCAAATTTGATGGTCATTATTCTGCTCACCTCTTATTTAACTCATCATTTGGTCGGTTGATAGTTTCCTCTTTCTGAACTACTTTCCTTACTTGACTTCAAGGACATCACTTTCTTGGTTCTCCTATTCATTGATTTGCTGCTGATTCCCCATCTTCTTTTAAATTGTGGCCCCCTCAACTGCCTCAGGGCTCAGTCTTTGGTCCTAAACCCTTCTCCTCCTACACTGGCTTTGCTGTATGATATCGTCTAGTCTCAGGCTTTAAATACATTTATTCACAGTTATATAGCTACTTAAAATCTCCCCTAAGATGTTTAATAGGCACCTTAAATTTGATATGTCCAAACGGAATATTTGGTTTCCTTACCCCGAGACAAAACCGTTCTTCCCCCAGCATTGTCCCAGTAAATGACAGCTCTTTTATGCGAGGTGCTCAGGAAGAAGCCTGGTGTTGTCCTTGATTCTTCTCATCTTCCTTCTAGTCCATCAGCCAATCCTGTATGGTCCTAAGATATTCAGAATCTGACCACTATTTCCATCACTGTCTCCCTTATCCAAACCACCATAATCTCTTGTCCCTATTAATACAATGTGCTTGTAACTCCCTGCTTTAATCCTTACTTCTTAAGATGGTTCTTTCTGCTGCTCAGTACCTTCCCATTCCAAGTTACAGCCAGACTCCTCACTATGACCCAGAGGCTTAATGGGGATCTGCCCCTGCTACCTCTCTGACCTTTTTTTATGGGTCAGGGTTCCAACAGGAAACTGATGGCATACCTAAGGTAGGAGAGCTTGAGGATTTATTTTCACAGGAGCTACTGATAGAAGTGCGGGTGTAGAGGTATCATAAAAGCACAATGAAATGGGGCTGGTATCAGAAGACAGGGGGGAGGGAATGGTTACCAGAGTTTGCAGAGAAGTTGCGGAGAGGGCCACCTTGAGAGGAGCAGTGATTTTTGACATGAGGGGACACAGCCTGAGATGAAACATTCATCTATCCCTTCGGTCTCCTACTGTGGCTTTGGTAGGCCTGTATTAGTTTCCTAGGACCGTTTTATTCTTAGGTGTAATAAATTATCACAAAGTTGGCAGCTTAAAACAACACACATTTATTCTCTAACAGTTTTGGAGGCCAGAACTTTGAAATGAGTTTTGCTGAGTGAAATTCAAGGTGGCAGCAGGGCCACATTTCCCCTGCAGGGTCTAGGGGAGAATCCATTCCCTTGCCTTTTCCTGCTTCTGCAGCTGCTTGCCTTGGCTCGTGGCCCCTTCTTCCATCTTCAGAGCCACCACCACAGCATCTTGCTCCATTGTCCCTTCATCTTCTGCTGTCAAGTCTGCCTCCCTCTTCTAAGGACACTGGGATTGCATTTAGGGCTCACCTGGACAACCCAGGAAAACCCCATCTCAAGGCCCTTAATTTAATCATATCTGCAAAGTCACTGTACAACATAAGGTAGCATTTATAGTCTCTGGAAATTAGGACCTACTTATTTGGGGGGCTTTTAGTTTACCATAGGCCAAACCCATGTAGAGGCCAGAGTCCACAGCAACCTGTTGATGTGGCCCCCACGGAGAAGCCTTGGATTGTGAGTGGAACGTGGCCAGCCCTCCTGTGCCTTTTCCTGCCCCTCCCCCATGCTTAGGCTGCCCCAGCCATGGGGGCTTTCTGGCTTACTCATTAAACTAGCACATTCCTGATTCAGGGCCTTTGCATTTTTTTGGTTTATTGTCCCCCATTTAGAATGTAAGTTCCATGAAATGGAATTTTTTTGCCTCATCTCAGCATCTGGGACAGATAGGAGCTCATAGTAAACATTGTTGGTTCGGTAAATATTAATGAAGGAATGAAGTATTGTCACTCCCCTGCTCAAAAGTAACTAAGGGATAATGTCTTTCTTAGGCCTACAGTTTCCTTTTTCCATAATCTTCCCCTGCCTTGATCTCCCACCCCTCCTTATCACAGATGTGCGTCAGTCACAGTAATTATTTGTTTTCCCAAAGAACACAGCACATTCTCTCTGCCTAAAATGACTTACCTGTATCTGCCCGGCTCTACTTGTTCTTTCAGTCCCAGTGAAAACATCTCCATGAGGTGACCGTGATTCTTGCCAACTGGATGGGATCTTTTCCTGAGTTCAGGTGGAACTCTGTAGTTCTCTGTGCGCTCTTATATATTTTTTTCTCTACTTCTAGACCGTGGGTTTCTTGAGGGTAGAATCTATTTAGGATTCACCTTTCTACTACCCCACAGTTTCTTCACTGTGTTGTATACTGGTAAATATTTATTGGTAGTTTATTAAAAATATTTTTTGTCTTCCAGTCTGGTGACAGCATCACAATGTTATTTAAAAGTAGAGTGAACATTTTTTGCAGAATCAGAAAAATGGAAAGAGGTACAGGCTGACTTGGATTATCTGCCAAGATGTGGAAGCTCTGCTCTCAGTAATGGTTCTGGCCTGTGTCTCCCTTAGCTGTGCAGGGCAACAATGAAGTATCCATGTGGGACATGGAGACTGGTGACCGAAGATTCACTCTCTGGGCTAGCAGTGCACCACCACTCTCTGAGTTGCAGGTTTGCCTCCAGTTTTTACTCTAAAGGCCAAATTGCCCACATCCCAAGCACTTTCAGGCATTTTACCAAACCTGATATCTGTTGGGCTTTTGGGTTGTGTTTTAAATTAGTATGAGATGGCTTTCCCATTCCTCAGGCTTACTAACCACATTCCTCAGTCTGGGCATTTGGTTGCTAGCTCCATAAGGTTTGTGAGGTCTCTGTGGAGCCCCAGTAAAAATCTGGGAAAACTGGAACGCGACCCTCTTACCTACACTTTTTTCAGATTGCCACCCTGGGTGCTTCACTGGGGCAAAAGGTAGGAAAGAGGTTTTTTTCTCCTTTAGTTGGAGTCCTCCTAAATAGAAAATGTTAAGAGGCTGAAGAGGTTTTGCCTCTTTATTGGGAATGATACAAAGCAAATGCATTTTAAGGTCCCAAGGAAAGACGTACAGAAAGTATACCTAAATGGTCTCTCATTTCTTCAGTTCATCAGGTGCCTGGAAAGCTACTGCCAGTTGACTTGTTTCTAGAAATGGCACCACTTAGGGAATACACTGGTATCTTTGATTTGATTCTTATTTCTTTCTTTTTAAAGCCCTCTCCTCACAGTGTCCATGGTATCTACTGTAGTCCTGCGGATGGAAATCCTATCCTGCTAACAGCTGGCTCAGACATGAAAATAAGGTACAATATTTGATAAAGGATACTTACTATGTAACACTTAAAAGGAGAAAGATAATAAGGATAATATGTGGATGGATAGTCTGTTTACTACTAGGGTGCTATCAATGTTGTAATGTTTAAAATCCCCCACATCTTGCAGGAATAGCTGTTAATACTTCATTTGTCCCTAATTTTATGCTGTTCTAGGAAAACTCGCTTTTCCTAGTGCAAAAGAAAATAAGTTATATAAGTAATGATCATTAGTTCCTCCCCTTCTCCAGAGATAATCAGCATTCGTTTTCTCTTCCCTAGGTTTTGGGATTTGGCTTACCCAGAGAGGTCCTATGTTGTTGCAGGAAGTGCTAGTTCTTCGTCTGTGTCCTACTATAGGAAAATAATTGAAGGCACTGAAGTGGTCCAGGTACAAGCAGTCTTGTTTTCTTTCAACTTCTGTAGGCACAAAAATGACTTTGGCCAAGAGGGGCGTATTTAAGAAATAGGTTTATTTTCTCTTATTAAGGTATAATAAACATATTAAAGGCACACACGAGTACATAGTTTGAAGTAAGCACTTTGTACACTTTCACAACAATTTATAAGAAAGTACCTTTACTACTTTCCTTCGACAAATAAGAAAAGCACCATGAAGTAACTTGTCTGAGATCATCCAGGAATTATTAGGCAGCAAAGCTGGGATTCAGACCTGGCTGTTGGAACTCCAAAGCTTGTGTTCTTGAGTTGGGCAAAAACAAACATCCAGCGAGATAATGAGTCTGGAAGTACCTGGCTCCTAGAACGTGCTCAGTAAATGAATGAAAAGCATTTCTGTCCATATTCTGGTCATTTATACCCCTTTACTATAGGCTTTCCCTCTTTTCTTTTGATGGTGACAAAAAGTAATATGAAAAATTTATAAACAGGCCAATAATCTATACATATCCGTAAGTGGCTACTCGTGGAAAACAATATCATTTTGGACTCTTTTTACTCAGTGTATTTGTGAAAGGGTGACTACCTCACAGGAAGTTTTAGCTTAACGACAACAACCTGTCCCAGGAGCTACAATATTGATAAGAGGTATAGTGTGGTACAGGCTTCTAACTTCTGGCTTCCTCCCTGACTTTTAACCATGAAACAGGAGATCCAGAATAAGCAGAAGGTAGGACCGAGTGATGACACCCCTCGGAGGGGCCCAGAATCTCTGCCTGTGGGGCACCACGACATCATCACAGATGTGGCCACATTCCAGACAACACAGGGCTTCATTGTAACTGCATCTAGAGATGGGATTGTTAAGGTGTGGAAATGAAAACCTACTGGTTTGTAGAATTTGTAATAAAGTTATAAGTATACTGTAACTTGAGAGCAAAGGTATTTTTAGAGGACAGAAGTGAGATTCATTTCCTTTTCAAAATTATGTCTGTATATTACCATTTCATGATTAAACAGATCCCATCCAAGGTGGTTAAGGAAGTTGCCCTTAACTAGTATATTCATGCATATCTCTGCAGGAATCAGCTAAAACAACAGTATCTGGGATTTTTTATTGTATAGGTCACAGAGGTGAGGAATTTAAAATGCTAAGACTTACATAAGTTTACTTTGTATTGAAAGATCGTTGTAAGCTATTATAATGTAAAAACACATTTTTGCTATTAAAAGTGCTATTCAAACCAGCCAATAAACTGTATTCAAGCATCTTAAGGGTTTTTTGTTGGTGTTTTAAACAGTAAACTTCAGAATAATAAACATTTGTTCTTAAGAAATGGACTCAGTGTCACAAAGAATCAGTGACAGAAGTAGGCCTTATGCCCGCATTTCTGACTCAGTATTTTGTTCTTTCTGCATCTTTCTTCCTATTTTACAGTCTGCCTTAACAGTAGAACTGATCTGTGTATCGACCCTCGAAAAATGTCTCTCCTTGGCCATCATTACTATTTTTTATAGGCTCTAGTATAATTCTGAAACTTGGCCCATTAGCTTGCTTTTATCCAGTGTCAGTTATTTATTAAATGCATGACAAAAAAAGAAAAGGACTAAGCTGTTAAAAACATGCCAAACATCTGTACTTTTAAAGACCAAATTTGGCCTTTCCCACAAAAATAAACCCTTCAAGCTTATCAATTATTATTTGTATATGAACCTAATTGTATTTTCACATTTGTCATCCATTTGCTGAAGGATTTATAATGTTCGTTTAAAATATTTCATTTTTAAATTAGTTAGTTACATGAGTCTGTAAACCAAAAAGTTAAGAAGATAATCTGACTCTGGGGAAAACAGTACTTAAATACTCAAAAAAGTTAATTTTCTGTAATTATAGGATTCAGTTATGGTACATGACAGTTTGCAGTGCATAGGTCTGGCTTCACGATTCCATACACTTAGTTTTGTGTTTACCTGTCTAAACTCATCAGAAAACCGTGTCATTCACAAAGGCCTGAGTTCGGAGTCTGGACCCTGACAAGGCTGGATAGCTATTTGCAAATTTGACTTTGTCATGTTACATTGCCTCTGCTTCCCTTCTTGTCTGTTAAGACCATATATCCAGAGGAGTTCCTAGCTACTAAGTCAGATTTCGTGTCGGCAGAAGTTAGAGGTCAAACTCCTGGACTGAGAAAGAGCTTCAAGCCTGGAGCCATTAGCAAAACCACATCACTGACAAACATGCTGAGGGGAAAATGGAGTGGGCGGGTGGAGATGTAATCCTTTCTCCCCTTATCTTCCTGCCATCCATTCTTCTTAAACTTCCCCTTCATTTGGTTGAATTGTATTGCAATCTAAGGCCATGTTGAGTTGCATCTTTTTTTTTATTTTGACTGTTTTAAACACATTTGACTCCTAGCTTAGTGCAGAGATAATAGGAGGCATTTCCTTTATAGTCAATTAATTTACATGTTTAAACCAGGGAGCACCACTGCCTATTTGTGCTATTCTTGGTTTAAATAGGGGTTTATTTAACTTACATTCAAATTTTTGCTGCTTTTCCCCTTTAGGAGAAAGAGGTAAATCATGGGAAATGCTAATATTAGGGATTTTAAAAAAGGAACTTAATATCTGTATGTTTCAGGCCCTTCATCTGTTAAGGATTAAAAAGACCCAAAATGCTAAAATAATCTCAGTTACCAAGGGCAAAAATTTTTGATGTACTTATCAATGCAGAAAAAGAAGAGTTTTTGCTTAATCCATAGTTAACCAGAAAAATCCCTTTTATTAAAATACCTCTTGAATATTGCTCATCAATTTCCTCTACTTGAAACATAAATTTTTCCTGAACCCCCCTAAGCATTGCTTAGGATATGAAGAAACCTAATGTGCTCTATTCTCTATTTCCTGAGTATGAAGATGACATTTTAACTCCTTGCCCCTCTGAAGACATTGGGAGCTAACTCTATGGAGGTGCCTGAGTAAGGATGGCAAAAGTGGTTTTAAAACAGTGGAAATGGCCTTTAATAGCTTTTATGAAGAGAAAAGAAAATCCCCTCCTTGTCTTAGGTGCCAGTAACCATCTGCCCCATGCATCCAAGCAGGGTCTCCCTCCCTGAAGAGAGTGATGTTCTGCCAAGCAGAGCCACTGCTACCAACTCTGGAGCCAGCTCTGAGAATTTGAGGTAAGGTCCAAACATCGTGTCTAAATGACATAATGCTAATTTGGTCTTTAGTTGTTGAAAATATTAGCCCATCATAAGATTAAGAATTAGTTATGTGATCTGGATGGGGCTGAGGGGGGAGCAAGCTGTCAGAATGCTCTTGGAGGCTAGGCATTCGGAAGACCTTTTGTGCTTTAACTGCTCTGATCTCTGTGCATCTCCGCACATCTCTGCAACCCCCAGTGGATTAGCCACCTTATTTTTCCAAACTCAATATGCATTTAAGACTCTGTTTAGATCTTGGTTAGTCCTGTTGGGTACTGTTCACTGTTGACTAAATAGCTACGTGTTGGGTAAAAGTAACTCAGCCTCCCCCATGACCAGTTGTCTTTACTCTCCTTGTCTAAAGAATATATGGGTTAGTAAAAAATAATACATGTAACAATAATGGTAAAGAATAAGAGTCCATCAAAATGGCCAGGCAGGAGGCTCTATATAATGAGGGAACTTCTAGCTCAAAAGCAATTACTTATGTTTTGGGGGAATTAACAAGTTTCTCATTGAGTTAAGGAGAAGTTGGAGCAGAGAAAATTCTCTGCTGCTTACCTGTCCAAGCAAACAACCGCAGAAAGTGGAAGGAAACCTTCCAGCACAAGCCTATCAGAAAGCTGGCCACTCCACGCAGAGACGGTAATGTGTTTAAATGGTATCACAGAAAGCCAAATTATCAAGGCTATGACATATAAGCATCAATTTGCAAATGTAAATGTTGGGGTCTTTCAAAACATTAAGCTTTGGTTAAACAGATGAGCATTAATAGAGAACGAAAGCTTGGCTTGCAGAAAGTTTAGGCTGGACGGAGAGCTACAATCAAAAGAATTAACATTGGCTCGTGTATATACTATTTAAAGTTTACCTTCAGATTACATCTCCATTGGACTTTTCAGAACCCTTCTTTCATTCTTCCATCTCTTAATGATAATAGTTCTTGAACTATCAGAGTGCTGGAATTACGAGGAGTGCTCAAAGAAATGGACATGATCAATCTCAATACCAGTGAGTTCAAGGGGTCAAACTGCCTGATAATCTACACCCTGTGTTTCGTCCAGCTCTCCAGAGTGGACGTCTGGATATAGGTGGATATCCAAATAAAAGTCGCCCATTGTTACGGCAATGAATTTAGTTACTTAAATCCAGAGTCTTACCATGCTTCCTAAGGGGAACTTCTTCAAGCACTTCCTTTGTCATGTTGGTTTGGAGCAGTTTTTATCACCCTTTTTCCATTTTTAAAGGCATGGAATGTGTTTCTGGTAAGATTTCGAATAGTATCATCTCTGCTGCCTCTTGCTACTCTTGGAAGATATTTTTTATCTTGAAAGAACTTTGCCTTCTGTAATGCATCTTCTTTGAGGGCAGTTTTATGTGGTCCAGGAACAAAGCTGTATAACAAAAGAGGAAACGTCAGAGGATAAATGGCATTTCAACTTTAATAGACTATATTAATTCTGTCTTCCTAGTATTGTCCCCATTCCTTGTTGCACCCTTCCTTCAGGGTAATTTTACTAAGACTGTTAAACTGGAGATTTACACTGGGCAGATACATCAGAAGCTGAGACTGAGATGTAAGACATCTTGTCAAAATATGCAAAATCATTTCAACAGCAAATTCCTTCTTCATGGAACACGTTCCACCCGGAACTTCATATGGCTGGCTTCTTCTGATTACTAAGGTCGGAGGGCAAGTACTACACCTCATTAGAGGCTGCTGCATCTATAGGTTTCCAGTCTACAGTATCCTGGTTGCTCAACACAATATGCCCCCCTCCCTTTTTTTGTGACATATCACTGTCTGAATCTTCATTTACTTGTAAACTTCTTTGTGATCTGTTCCCTATTCTATCCTCCCAGACAGAAAATTTCACAAGACCATGTCTGGTAATCATAGCAATCCCAGGAACTTTAGAAGAGCATACAGTAGATACTCAAACATTTATCTAATGAAAACATGAATGGATGCCACTCCCTCTTCCCCTCCCCCAGTCCATTCTTCCCTCCTTCCGTCTGTCCATCCAAATGCTGATACTCTGTGGAAGGCACTATATTATATACAGTGGGGGACACAGAAATCATGCCCAGTCTGGCAAGCACAGAGTTTGAGGCCATGAATAACTCAACATTAAACCCAGCTGGGGTCAGACTCTGGAAGGCGAGGTTACTAGACTGACAGGTCAAGGAATCATAGAAGCCAAGTACTGACTGGAAGTTCTAACCTATCCAATAAAACTGTGCCAGTGGAAATGTCCTGTAATCACTGGCCAGTATGGCAGCCACTAGCCACTTATATCTATTGAGCACTTGAAATATGTTTAGTGTGACTGAAGAACTGAATTTATAATTTCATTTAATTGAAAGCTAGTGGTTACTATATTAGTGCAGGAAGGGAGCCATTTCAGACAACCTTATTTTACAGGGAGGTGGAAGAGCTTTAGGTCCATAAACATTCTTATATTCCAGCTGCTCTACTTACTGGCCGAGCAGCTCTGAGCAAATCACCTAACCAGAGTGATCTTGATGTCTTCAGGTGTAAAATGGGAATAAAAACAACCTATGTTGTGAGCAGCATCTGAAATCCCCTAGACTAATTACCATGGTGCTCTGTTGGTTACAGATGAGGAAACTGACTGCATGTAGAGGTGAACATCGGGGACAGAACTGAGACCGTAACCCACAACCCTCTGATACTAAGAGTTTGGTGTTACTTCCATTGGACTTGTTTTTTATTTGGGACACCATGGAAAACTATCAAGATACTTATTTTTTAAAAAGGTTTTATATATTTGAGAGACAGAATGCGTGAGAGCACAAGCAGGGTTGGGGGAAGGGCAGGGGGAGAGGAAGACTCCCCACTGAGCAGGCCAAAGGCAGCCGCTTTCCTGACTGAGCCACCCAGGTGCCCCAACTATCAAGATATTTAGAATAAGAAAGTGCAGTGAAGAAGGTCATGCTATCAGGAGCAGCTGGATATGGCTGCAGAACCACAGGAAAGCAGATGGCCTGGGGCAGGTTCGATAGTTTAGAAGGTATGAGGAGATTGGCACATAAGCTCTTTGTGAATATTTTTAGAATGAATGTGTGAGAGCCTGGTGACTTAAGAAGAAAAGGTATATCATTAACATTTGCTGAATTGTGGTCAAGGGAAGAGTCAAGAGAACTCCAAAACACTGACATCAGGAAAACAGTGCCAGTATTCACTACAATCCATTTCTTCCTATTTGGATTTTTCTGCTTTCACCAGCTTTAAATCTGATCTCTCATGAAAACAAAAATATTTAGAAAATAAGTGAAAGATAAAGAATTTAAAATTAGTTCACTTGTTTCTCTCACATACATATGACATGCATGCCTATGTGCCAACACACACACACACACACACACACACACACACACACACTCCACGTACGCCTCTTGCCTCTATAATGAGAGCTAGAAGCAAAGGAGACATCAAATCAGCAAAGAACCATGCCATTATATACTATATGTCTGGGCTTCTGAAACTCAAATCCCAAAGTATATCTCCATTCACTTCCACCAGTGCTATCTGGAACACACCAAGTTGATCAACATACTTCTCCCAGTTACCAAGAAAGCTGAATTTCAGTGCAAATATAATTTCTCACACCTCCCATTTTTGCTCTTTCTTATTTTCGGAAATATTAGGAGCTCAAATTCTCCAAAGTCATAATTATTTATATGCACAGAACATAGCTCCACCAATCATGGAGAATGTATCCTTTGAGTCTGGATCACACCATTTTCATGTCTTGAGTTTATCTATACTGGTCTCCCCTCCCCTTCTCCACTTCCCCCTTTCCACTAGATCCTTTTTATGCTAAGTTATCTTTGTTATTTCATAACCCCCTACTCTTTGTTAAGAAAAAGCTGTTAAACTGCTAAGTGCTTCTATAGTATGACACTATCTTTTTTTTCCCCCTCAAATACTTTTTTTTTTTAAAGATTTATTTATTTGACAGAGATAGAGACAGCCAGCGAGAGAGGGAACACAAGCAAGGGGAGTGGGAGAGGAAGAAGCAGGCTCATAGCGGAGGAGCCTGATGTGGGGCTCGATCCCATAATGCTGGGATCACGCCCTGAGCCGAAGGCAGACGCCCAACCGCTGTGCCACCCAGGCGCCCCTCCCCCTCAAATACTTTTATTCTCAAAAGGATAGAGCATGATAAACACTGTATCTCTGAACTTTTTTTTCACTGTTGTACACAGGAGCTTGTATTTGATAAGCATTTGGTAAGAATCATCGGGTTACACTGTTTGGGAACATCTATAGAATTTGTTTTTCCTTTTGTTACATATTGTTGAGTTATTTCTTTACTTATTGGTAACTCCAACAATAGGTAGTCAAGATAAAGAAACAAGAATGAAATACAGCTGATCATCTCATATCTTGTGCCCAACTCCAGTAAAGCTGGTGGAAAAGATATGGTGGCTAGACAAAATAAGGTGGGTGGGACTCTGTAGATTTCAGTTCTCTGTGATCATAGATTCCTCCATCTACGCAGATAATCAGGAGTCAATTGCGCTGCATTTACTAGTTGACTGGATACACTGGAGTAGAAAATGCAGACAAGATTGCTTCTATTTTGAGAATCCTTTTTAATTCTCATTTTGTGTGTCTAGAAAACATACTTTGGAAGGTAGAATTACAACCGATGTATTATTCATATGGCATTGGTGACTGTGTCCATTTTTTACAATTTGATTGTTCTGGCTGTGCTCTGTCAGCGCTTTCAAGTCTGGCACAAGAGCTTCCCTGACTGGATGAAGCACTAAGCAGGTGGCTTTCTGTCTTTTATTGTATCTGAGCGGATCTAAGTGCTTACAAAGAGGCTGCCCTACAATCTCACCCTTACTGGCCATCTGTCTCCTTGGTTGCTTGTGTTCAGTTCTTTTCTTTTCCATCTGATAAGAACCAGCTTCTACCTGTATTTCTCAAAATCTCACAGTGGAATGATCTAATTCTTATGCAAGTCATTTTGAGACTTGGCAAGTCATCTTTATGGCCAGGCATCTTGCCTAGCAGGCATTCTCGGCTCCCTCAATTATGTGCTCTTGAAAGGCCCAGGCAGGGAGTTTCGGAAGCAGCTGTGTGGCTTGTTACCTTTTATTATGGTCTTTGGTCACTTAGAGAAGGCCTGGGGTGTCCTAGGCTAAGGCCCCATCAGGGAGTTCACCAGCAGTGGTATGGATTTCATGTCTCAATTCCTGATGGCCCAGCCACTGCCTGTCATTTCCCTGTTTGGTACAGAGGAGCAGCTGAGCCTCCAGGAGAGCTGGGCAATGTGAAGAAGGGGAAGAAACATCCTGTCGAAAAGTACTGTGAATCCCCTCCACTCACATTGATCTTTAAACAAAATGCATGGTAGGAATGGTTTCCAAAAATTCCTTTTAATTTGTATAGGCAGGCTTCAGTATCTGCCTACCTCAGTTATGGCCAAATACATGATATGTGGAGCCCAGCGCACATGGAAATGGGAAGCTCCTTTCCATGCTGCCAGACACCTGCAGCAGGGGGAGCCCTGCTCTTTGTGGACCGACCACGCAGGCTTGTTTGAGGCCTGAGTTCAGGAAGCATTTGCTGCTGGACAGTTCCCTGCTTCCCAGCAAGGTGAGATTTGAGGCAGAGGCTTCTCAGAGCTTCTGGAGCTGGGGCACCTGGACTGAGAGTGCCTCTCTGGCCCTGATGACCACAGAGAAATGCTGACACTGCACACTAAAAGTAGGCACACACTATCCAAGGCATTTGCCTACTAAGTGCGATTCACAGAGGCTGGTACACATTTGATTTTACTCAGATGTGGGGTGTGCATGTGGGTGTGGTAGTACAACCTGATTTTTCACTGCTCTCCTAACTACAATTATCTCTAATTCTAAAAAAATTTAGGGGCGCCTGGGTGGCTCAGTCATTAAGCGTCTGCCTTTGGCTCAGGGTGTGATCCCGGCGTTCTGGGATCGAGCCCCGCATCAGGCTCCTCCGCTGGGAGCCTGCTTCTTCCTCTCCCACTCCCCCTGCTTGTGTTCCCTCTCTCTCTGTCTGTCAAATAAATAAATAAAGTCTTTTAAAAGTAAAAATTAAAAAAAAATTAAAAAATGTAAGTAATGTTCATACATGCAAAAAATATATATGTACATTATTAAGTTTTAAAAGAACTTTTGCCTTTGTTGATACTTTTAAAAATATCCTAATTAAAAAATATTAAATTCTACTCTGATTCCTTTCTTTGGGTATACATATATTTTCTTCTTCTATAACATCTCAAGAGCAATGTTTAGCTCATTAGCTTTTAGAGTTTTTAAGTTTTCCCTAACACAAGAATTAAGACTATAAACTTTCCTAAATTATGACTTCTGACATATCCCACAAATTTTGACACATAACATCTTGATCATTATACAGTTCTAAGTATTGTAAAGTTTTCATTATAATTTTTTGCCTTATTTAGGAATGTGATTTTAACTTAAAAATGTATGGATTTTAAAAACATTTTTATTAATTTCTAACTTAATCAAATTCCGATCAGTTTGGATTGTATGACGCTAGTTCTTAGAGCTTTGTTGACACCTGCTTGGTAAGTTAAAAACTGCACAATGAACACCTGGTGAACTCTCCTCCTTGATTCAACTAGTTGTTAATATTACATGTGTTCTTTAGAAGAAAGTCTCATTTTTCTATGCAGGGTTCTAAATGAACCTACTAAATCAAGTTTGTTATTTATGATGAAATCTTTAATATCTTTACTCATTTTTGTCTTCTTGACTGATCAGTATTCAAACTGGTGTACCGAAACCTCCAACTCTAATGTTAGTTCAATGGCAATTTCTCCTTGTAGTTTTTCAATTTCTACTTTGTATACTTTAAGATTATTTTATTACCCTTTAGAAATTTCGAATTGTTGTATCTTCTTCATGAATTACTCTGTCATCATGTAGTGGCTTTTTATCCCAAGACGCTTTTGTTAAAGAGAATATTTACCTGATACTAACATGTTGTATTCTAGCTTTATTTTTCTGGTTACTGGTATGCTTGTATATGTCATCTTCTGCATATAGCAGTATATATTAAGTTTCCAGATTTTTTTTGAAAAATTTGCCTTGTATATTTTTTCCTTAATTTTATTTCCAACTTTTCCATGTCCTTATTTTGTGGCTGTGTCTCTATAATTGAAAGCAAGTTACAGCTGGATTTTGTTTAAGTCCATCCATCTCTGTAACTGGCATGTTTAGTCTATGTTTATTATGACTCCTGATGTATTTAAATGGATTTGATTCTGCTGTTTTACTTTGTGCCTTCTACTTGTCCTCTCTGCCCCCTACCTTGCTTTTTTATTTAAAACAACATTTATGTTGTTTGTTTTTATTCCATTTTCCTGTGGTACATTTTTGGTAGTCAGCTACTTTCCATTTTCCCCCCTACAATTTCTAATGCATTTTTAAGAGAGTCTGAAGTTTTTCAGTAGCCTGCCAGTCCAAACAATTCAAGTTCCTAGAGCCCTTAACTCCATTTACCTTCCCATGACATATAGTATTATTATTGACCCATTTTTCAGTAACACCATTTTTACCCTTAAGGCTCAATTTCATTTTTTTAAATAACAAAAGATTATTTTATTGTCCAATATATTTTCTCAAGTTTAAATAATATTTCTTAATATGTATAATCTAAGTACAACTGTTTTTTTCTGTTAAACCACTAGGTGCCAACAAATATTTCATTTTCATACCTTTGTTAACAAGTACAGCTTTTTTGTAACCCTACCAATTAGATATTACTAGATATTACTAGATATACTAAATCTAACATTTAGATTTTCCTAAATAGTGTCAAATTTGGTCATTTATTAGTGTTGCATCTCAGCCCTTCCTCCCGCGGTCGTTTTTACTTTCCTTGAAGTACGTACTTCAGAAGTTCCTTCAGCAAAGGTCTTTGTGGTGAACTGGTGTTTTTTGTTTATCCTCGTTATCTTTGCTTCACCATTATTTTTTAAAGTTGGTTTTTCTATGTTGATAAAAATGTTCTTCCATTACTTTAAAAGTTCTTAACGGTTTTCTGGCTTCCACTATTGCTACTGATAATCCAGCTGCCAGCCTAATTGTAGTTTCTTTGTAAATAATCTCTTTCTTTCAGGCTGCTTTCCTCTTCGGGTTGGCGTCTGCACACCCTACGCCCTAACTGCTGCTTTCTTTGTATTTATCGCGCCGGTCGTACCCGATCTTCTCTCCATCTTTCAATTCATCTCTTCCGTAAGTTCTCGAAAATGATCATCTCTTGATGTATTTGAATATTATCTCATTTATGACTTCAAGAATTCCAATTTGATATAGATCTTTCCATTCTGTTCTGTCTCTAAACTTCTTACATTTATCTTCTCTGCATTCTGAGTGCTTTCTTCAGCTTTATTTCCCAGTTCATTATGTTTCTCTTTAGATGTTCCTATTATTCTGTTTAAATCATCCACTGAATTTTAAAGTTTTTTTAATTCACAGAATATTGTAAAGAACAGAACCATGAATAAATACCTGTATACTTTTCACCTACTTGGTTCTCCATATGTTACCATCTTGTTAGTGTGTGTGTATCCACACACGGATATAAGCATACATGCTCATATATGCACGTACACACACACACACACACAAAACCCCATCCTACTTCCTATTAGGAAAACTACCTGAAAATAGGCTACATGTTACTTTTAAATACTTTGATATATTTATCTCATGAAGAAAACATTCTCTCATATGAACATGATACTATTACTACACATAAGGAAATCCACATGAATAATACCATCTGACATATCGTTCATCCTCAAATTTCCCCAGTTGTCCACCAGATGTCATTTATATAAGCTTTTTTCCTGACCTGGGATCCAGTCAAGATTCATACCATTACATTGGATGGTTATGGCTCCCGAGTCTCTCCCATTTTAGACTGTACGCCACAACCCCTTGCTGCTCATGACACTGAAACCTCTGACCAGGTCAGCTGTTCTGAAGAAAACTCCACATTCTGGAATTGTCTCATGGTTTCCTCATTATGAGACGTGGGTCAAACATTCCTTGCAAGAATCTCACATAGGTGATGTATCTCCCCCTGCATCACCTTAGAAAGCACATAATGTCAATTCTCGGTCAGAGCGGGAATGCCAGATCTTGCCATGTACGTGCACATTTCCTTTCTTTGTATAAGTTAGTAATATGTGGATGGTCTGGGAGACTGTGAAATAGCCTGTCAACCAGTGGTCTTAGCATTCCTTAATTCTTGCCTGACTCCGTTATTACACTAGAGATTTCAAATTGGTGATATTTAAAGAAGATATATTTATTCATAAGAGAGAGAGAATGTGCAAGAGCAGGAAGAGCAGAGGGAAGGGGAGAGAGTCCCAAGCAGGCTCTGCCCTGAGCACAGAGCCCGATGCGGGGCTCGATCTCACAACTCTGAGATCATGACCTGAGCCAAAACCAAGAGTTGGACACAACTGACTGCACCACCATTTTCCTCTATATTTATTAGCTAGCATACTTCTATAAAAAAAGAACTTTTACTACCCCCCTCCCTTTTCGGATCTCTATATAGACTTGTGGATTTTAAAAATTCATTCTGTAATAATCCATTATCATTATTCTTTCTGATGTCAAACTGTCCAAAATCAGGCCCGTGGGAATCTTTTCAAGATAGTTCCTTTGTCCTTTTGCCACAATACTGCTAGTTTTTGACTACTTCCTTGCTTTCTGGCGTAACAAATATTTGAGAGTCATACTGTACTTTCCCTGCTACAGTCTAGAGTTAGCTTTTTTCTCCAAGAAACCCTGGTTCCTTTGAGTGGGGAATGATATTTAGAAACCACTAGCTGGCCATTAAGTATGCTCATTGCCACTGAAGTGGCCCATTGGTTATTTCCTCATTTAGATTTTCCACTTTTAAAAATCTCTGGTTGTTTTTCAGATTAACCTGGTCATTTTTTTATTATCTCTTATTCCCTCAAATTATATTTTAATAATATCATGTAACAATAGATTTTGTCTAAAGAGGAGGAGGAAGAGGGAGAAGAGGAGGAGGAAGAAATGATAGAGAATGAGGAGAAGAAAGGGGGCACGATTATTTATCAAGTTCTTTCAAGCTGAAAATACCTTCGCCACTGCCGTGGGGGCTGCTTCAGATCTGTAGAGCTGAGTCTACTGCACTTCATTTTGAAGTTTATTGGTGGGTATTTGTTGATTGCACCTAGGAAGAGAAAAGTCTGTGGTGAGTCTCTTACTCATGGCTATTAACATTACAGCAATCCGCTCTGTAGGCAAAGTATCACTGCACTGTTTTCGATACTCATCAAAGGAAGATACCGACTAAGGTGGCCATAGGAGATGAAAGCAGGTTTCTCAGGGGAGTCTCTAAAACTGGGTTTGGAAAATACATCTCTGCTGAATTTATAGGCAGAGCATTCAACTTACTTTTCAATAAGATGCCTTTAGCTGCTAAAGTTGGTCAATGTTAGAGGAGATATTATGAGCTAGTCCTAAAAGTCTGGTCTCTAATTGACATGAACTATTCAGAATAGTTATCTTTTATTTGCTCCTTTGCAATATCAAAATGCAAAGGGAAAGGGATGATCCCTTTATGGTTTCTGCATCATTAACAACAGAAACAATAGTGCCATCTTGGGTTTAATTCATTAGTGGCTCACTTCATTTGGAAGTATATTAATTTTTTATAATAACAAAGCATGCCTCTTCCCACACAACTGAAACATTTAAAAGCCATTTTTTATGGGAAACCTTAAAAAATGTATATTTCCTTGAAGTGTTACATTGAATGGACTTGGTAAACGCAATTAAATCTCTTCCTTGGTGATCAAGGGTCATGAAGTAGCAAGTTTGCCCCGGGTTGTGAAATACACCAGCTTGCAGGCTGGACTGTGCGATTCTAGACTGAGTGGTCCAAAACGGTGATGTCGTGCTTTTGATTTCTTATCTGTCCTGGTTCTAAGCATCAGGCTGTTTGTCAGTTTTGTTTCTCTTAGAAAATGTGTTCTTTCTGATGTGGACTGTGCTTGATGGCCACCTCACAGCATGGTGTCAAATATTTAAGAGTCAGAGAGGGAGCTGCACTAGAATCCCCAGGAGGGCGGTGATGGTGTCCGTTTGGTCACTCCTTGAGAGCCCCACACCTCGGGGCGCCTGGGTGGCTCAGTCGGTTAAGCATCCGGCTCTTAAGTTTCGGCTCAGGTCATGACGTCAGGGTCCTGAGATTGTGCCCTGTGCTGGACCCTGTGCTCAGCGCAGTCTGCTTACATTCTTTCCCCCCCACTTTCCCCCT
Source organism: Ursus maritimus (assembly GCF_017311325.1). Classification (NCBI taxonomy): domain Eukaryota; kingdom Metazoa; phylum Chordata; class Mammalia; order Carnivora; family Ursidae; genus Ursus; species Ursus maritimus. The sequence continues at coordinate 31,206,632 of NW_024424453.1, forward strand.
CTGCTCCTCCCCCACAGCTTGTGCTCTCTAAAATAATTTTTTTTTTTTTTTAAAGACAGCCCCACACTAAACCGCGAGTGGCTCAGAGCAGGTGCCTGATACATACGCGTGGTGTTGAAGGACCATGAGTCTGTGGGCTTGCTATAGGATTACGTTACAGCCTGTTTCAACTTCTAATTTTCAGCTATATTTCAAAGATGGGAGATTTCTGATACTTAAGTTCTAGAAAAGTAATGTATAATTGTGTCACAGTTACGGTTTTCTGAAAGTACTTTATATATGTCCCATCTACCCCAAGTAATTCTTAAAACATCTCTTTTCCTTTCCCTGGGTGGTAGTGGGGTATCATTTTTATCTAATCATAGTTTGACTAATTACCATGAGACACCATGAAGAATTTGGGGGGACTGAGGAAGGAAAGTCCATCTTAAATGTTCTTTCATATTTTTTGCCTCATAAGGAGTGTTTCTTTACAAGTTTCTCAGTCTTTTAATGTGTTATTTTGTTTTACCCTTACAAATGCCTTGTAAGTGCTTTTTTCAGAATGATTCCTGGCCCCCTTTTTTTGCCCTTCTTTTTTCCAGTTCCTCTGATTTCCTATTCCAAAACACACCCACATAAATTTCACTCTAGCAGCCTGTTGCTCCGGTGTTTCTCGAACTGTAATGTGCATATGAATCACCTGGCAGTTTGATAAAAATGCAGGTTCTGGCTCAGAATGTCTGGAGTAGGGCCTGGAATTCTGCATTTTTCACGAGCTCCCAGGAGATGCTGCTGATGTAGGTCCTAGACTCACATGTGGAGCAGGACAGGACGGGAGACACGACCTCAGTACTGTCAACAGGTTCCCAAGGCTCCTCAGACCTCACCTGTAGGGACTAGTGCTTCTCTGCAACCTTCACTGGTCTCACTGTGGAACGTCAGTGACACGTTTGAGACACGAGCAGAATCTCCCGTAAGCTACACTGGGTGTTCAGCCTGTGTATTCACTTTTCTTTATCTGGACTCTAAGGGCTCATTCACCATGAAAATGTTCAGAAACCTGACGACTTCTCAGCCTCCAGAGCCATAGTAGGACGTGGCTTCTTTCTACCCATTCCATTGCATGCAAAGTGAATTGCATACTTTCAAGGCAAAATTATTCCAAGAAATACAGCCCATGTTTCTTTTTTATGAGCACCAGTTACACTAATTGCTGGCATCATAAAAAGTCATTAACAAGGCTGAGAAAGTTTTGCAAGGATGTATCTTTCATTCTGACAGGTAAAATGGTATCTCCTAATACCTCGAACTCTGCTTTTGGAACTTGTAAAAAAGCAAAGCCAAGAATTGCTGAATTTTCCTTTGGCTCTCTCTTTTGGGGGTGTTAACTGATGAAGCTTTCCATCGAAGGGCAGTGTGTGAATGTTACATGGCAAGGATTTCTACTTGATAGCTAAGGTCCAGGCTGTGACTTTACACCCCCAGACTATATTGCTCTATGCAGACAGATGTGTAAGCAGCTAGCTGTTTGTTATGATTGCTTCTCCATAGGAACCAGAGACATAAAAAAGATGAGCCAGAAAATTAAATGCTAGGAATCAGAGTTTTCCTCCCTCTACCGTCCATCATTACAAATTTTCCTTTCTGACCCTGTAGTGCCCTTGAAGACAGAGATTTCCAAGAATCCATGTCAGTTCATCAACCATTCTTTTGGGAATACCAAATATACTCTTAATGTGTAAGAAAGAACAGATTTTATGACTTACGCCTGATTGAGTTTATAAAGGCTCTCACAATCTTCACACTGTATCTGTGGTCAGGTTTATGAATTCGGCCAAGCTGGACCAAGTGGTGATCCAAAGGGTAGCTGGCTAGATCTTCTAGTTCCTTGTCATTCCAAGCAGGGCCAAGGGAAAACACAAATAGGGCATAACCTTGACATTTGGCTCTCAAGGATTCTTTCTTTAAGGTCTCCTTGTCCAAGTGACTGGTTTCCCCAGCAGAGATCACAAATATGACTTTGTTTCTTCTCAGATTGGGAGCATTTAAAAAGATATTGTCCAGGGTCCACTGTAAGGCCTGACCAATGAAAGCGTCTCCATTTAGTTGCTGCACTGATTCTTCCAGGTGCCTCTTCATGAGGCGTTTACTGTTGTAGGTGGTGAGGTTGAACTCAGTTCTAACAGGACTCTTCTGAGTGTTGGGTAGGAAGTTGGGGGGAGCATGGCTTAATAGAGCCACCCGATCTCCAGTGACAGAGGTCTCAGGCTCTGGGGTGATCTCAAAGTGATCTAACAGTGCTCCCAAAAAGTGTCTTATGTCTTCAAATTCAGCACTTCCCACATGCCGGGAGCTGTCCAGAAGGAACGCAGCATCCATGTAAGACTGTGCAGGGGGCGGTTTGGCTTGATCGCAAAAAGCGTCTGGCTTGCAGACATCTGCAGACCAAGAGTCACATAGGGTTACGAAAACAGACTGGACAGAAAAGATAGCATCTCAAATATTTTAACATTTGGAAACTGCATAATCTTTGATATTAAAATAATTACTAAATGACTTTGATATCAACAACAGATTTCCTAGTCCATAGTTTGCATCTATTTTTAAAACGTACAGATTTTACACCCAGTTGGTGTCTTGAATTCCATTCACTAAGGCAATTGACTTTTAAAAATTAAGCTGCTTTCAACAGAAGCTTAATCTTGGCTGTATTTTAAGTTTATAAAGATTGAAGTGGACAGTTTATCTCGTATTAGGGTATACCTTATCATGACATAAAAGCTAATGATCTCTCTAGATAGGAAACAGGTTAAACCAATGGTCCTTATCATTATGCTCACACTGTTCTATGAAACGTAGTATGCTTAAAAAGAGTGGAAAAAGATCAATGAATTCTTTTACTTCAATTTAAATAAAGGTTTGTAACTCAATGTCCATCTGGGTGTGGACACTAAGGACAAAGCTCTAGCTCATGTTTGTACCTCCAGTGTGCTTGTTAATTGAAACCTCAATACGTGATTGTTAAATACATGAATATAAATCTTGCATATTAGTAGGCTTTCATAAAATATGGGGTCATTTTAATAAATATGCATATCTCATTTAGCAAAATAATGTGTAGTAATAAAACAGAAAGTGAATTCCATTGAATCTGACCACAATGAATATTCAGAGGAATAAAAAAAAATTTGGAAATGGAAAGATCTTAGGGGTCACCTAATCTAATTTTACAGAAGAGACTGATGGTAAGAGGGTAAAATCATTCTGCCAAACAATACGCAAGTGTTTCTAGAAGTTTCTGCATATGAAGTCAGGGTTTATTGTGAGAGATAAGGCCATGTGGTATGGCAGTGGGTAGGGTCCTTGGCCTAAGAGCTAGGATGCCTGGGCTCTGGTCTTACCCAAGTCACCACTGGGCCTCAATTCTGCACAGTTAGGTGGGTGGGTCAGATTCACCCAGAGAACCCTTCCAGGGCCAACCTCTGCAATCTTGAGGTTTTCAGTAATATTTGGTTAAGGCTGAGAATGCCTCTTCAAAAACTAAAGAGAAGAGAGATGGAATGACAAGCGTGTGGACAGCTGGTACTTAGATATGCGCCTGGAGCAGGAATAAAAGCAGTCAGATGAAAGGTTAAAAACCAGAATGCAGATCCTTGGGGATGTAGCAAACTTCCTAACTTCAATCTTGCTCACGGACTCCATAAAGCTGTGGCTTTGCACAAGTTATGTTTCCCTTACTGAAATTCGGGACAATTTTACGACCGCGTTTAACGGTCGAATGACAGAACAGTCACCTGTGTGCTAGGCAGTTTCTAAAATCAGAGACAGCAGGCTGCCCATTTGCTCAATTTTGTTGGGTTTTTTAATTGCAGGAAACAACAGCCAAAATATCTTCCCTTATATGCCTCAGAGACAAAACAAGGATTTAAGCCAAGAAACGGGGCCAAAGTCTATCCCCAGTCACACATGTACAACTTCTGACTCTGACTGTAACATACCAGCACACGAGTGTAACTGATGTGTCTGCACCCCGTGCTGAGGGTGGGGTGGGTGCCTTGAGTAGGACGACCGGGGCCTAAACAACCCCTTGCCACTGAGAGGGACAGGGTTGGGAGGGAGGCAGAGCAGGGAGGGAGAAGGAAGGTGGGGAGAGGGGAAGGGAGGAGAGACTAATGAGTAGAGGGAAGCATGGGGGAGACAGAATAGAGGGGTGTCTGAAGCAATCCCACTTCTCAGACTTACCACCTCCCTGTGACGTCACTTATATGGCAAGCATTAGCATCTCACTGATCCACATGGAGAAGGAGAGGAATCAATCATTTTCTTCAAAACCAAAATACCAAGTGCCAGGGAGAATAACAGGATCTCTGTTACGCGTAAGTGGCAGCACTGTGCGGCCAGCCTTCTTGGGTTTGGCTGTGCCATCTGCCAAATTATCTCACCTCTCCAAGCCCCCTTTTTGTCATCTGTCAAGTGGAGTTAGTAACAGTTCAAATGTCTCAAGGTGATTATAAAAAGGGCGTGAGACAATAAGAGTGCTTGGAACGGAATAAGCACACTAGCTTCACCACCACCACGTTACATACATGAGACAATAAGAGTGCTTGGAACGGAATAAGCACACTAGCTTCACCACCACCACCATGTTACATAGAGCAATTAGAACAGTGCGTGGCTCATAAGAAATGTCTGAGAACTCTTAGAAATCACACCCACTGGTGACTGCAGTGGCTTCCACTGTCTTCATAATTACTGGAACACTCAAATTACCAGCATACTCACCCACAGCGGCTTCTCTAGCTAGCCCTATAAATTGTGTATAAAACACTGCCACGGACAAACCAGCATGGCAAAACTTTCTGATGCCCCCTTTCAATGAAAAACGCATGGGTGTCTACTAATTTCCACTTGTACTATAAAGCATTTCTTGGGGTGGGGGGGTTGTGAACGTTTGAGATTTAGAAGACACATAAATATACTTTACAGCATGAAAACCTTGGCAACGAGATGGGCTGAATTTTTCTAATAATTGTTACTGTTTCCTGGAAGCTGCAGAAGCGTGGAGGGCCTGGAATGCAATCCTCCTGCTAGGATACCTGGGAGGAGCCCTGCTGGCGGGGCCTCCATCTGTGGACCATGCAGTATGAGGAAGTGACCCCAGAGCCCCAGGGAAATCTTCCCAAGGCCACTCGTACCCCTGCTGCCAAGGTCCAGCCAGTCCTGCCAACAATGACTCAGTGTGCTTAACAGGCCTGATCAAATTATATTCTCTCTGTGGGTCTCACCATAGCAGAAAGTGCACCGCTGGAGTCTCTCTAACGCTGGCGCGTAGTCGGTCCCGGATGGAACCATTATGACTTGGAATGTGCCAGTGTCATCAATCTGCAAGAAGCAGAAGAAAAAGAACAGCTTAGTGGGTGGGGCTGCAGGAATCCCCCGGGATTGTTCAGAGCACTGAGATCTTCTGAGGGCAGCACTGCTAAAGAAGGTCATAGGGAAGCCTAGCACGCGTCAGGGTGGCTAAGAGCCCTACTCAGGGTTAAGCTCTGCTGTTCCCTTTAGCTGTATATCAGGTTCCTTTGTCTCTCCTCACCTACAAAATGGGATATTCACACTACTACCTAACAGGGATACAGTGGGCATTAAAAGGGTCCATAATCAAAAGGCACTTATTGGCACAGGGTGGGTGCTGTGTGGGTCATTAGAGACCACAAAGCACTTTCCTATTCATTATCTCAGCAACCAGTGAGTTTGTTCTTATGTGCACGTGCCCATTTTACAGATGAGGATGCTGAAGCTCAAAGGAGGGTGAGAGGACTGATCAAAAGACAATGGACATGGAAGCCATTGAAGGAAGAGCGTCAGAGGACACCCCCTTCCCCACCCCCGCACACACACCCCAAGTTCCAGAGAACCAAGTGAAATCAGACTGTACTTTACAACTGTCTTTGAGTTCCCATTATGAACCAGGTATGAACCAACAAATGTTGGAGAGGATGTGGAGGAAGGGGATCCGTCTTACACTCTTGGTGGGAATGCAAGTTGGTACAGCCACTTTGGAAAACAGTGTGGAGGTCCCTTAAAAAGTTAAAAATTGAGCTACCCTATGACCCAGCAATTGCACTACTGGGTATTTACCCCAAAGATACAGATGTAGTGAAGAGAAGGGCCATATGCACCCCAATGTTCATAGCAGCAATGTCCACAATAGCTAAATCGTGGAAGGAGCCGAGATGCCCTTCAACAGATGACTGCATTAAGAAGATGTGGTCCATATATACAATGGAATATTACTCAGCTATCAGAAAGAACGATTACCCAACATTTGCAGCAACATGGACGGGACTGGAGGAGATAATGCTAAGTGAAATAAGTCAAGCACAGAAAGACAATTATCATATGGTTTCACTCATTTATGGAACATAAGAAATAGGAAGATCGGTAGGAGAAGGAAGGGAAGAATGAAGGGGGGGGGGTAAACAGAAGGGGGAATGAACCATGAGAGACTGTGGACTTTGGGAAACAAACTGAGGGCTTCAGAGGGAAGGGGGGTGGGGCAATGGGATAGACCGGTGATGGGTAGTAAGGAGGGCACGTATCGCATGGTGCACTGGGTGTTATACGCAAACAATGAATCATGGAACATTACATCAAAAACTAGGGATATACTATATGGTGACTAATATAACAAAATAAAAATTATTAAAAAAAAAAAATGAACCAGGTATGGAAGCTGTCTTTGCAGAGCCAGATCCACATCCAGGCAGCTCTCCTCTGAACAACTCCCAGCCCCTTCTAATTCAGTCCCATTGTTAGTAACCTCTCTACGGAGTTTGAGGCTGGAGAGCAGCTGTAGGCTGGCCATGTTCTAACTGAGGAGCAATGGGAAGCAAATGAGGGAAATGGGAAGGAGGAAAGGTGGTGGGGGCTTTCGCTAAGGCTTGTCTTTGTTTCTGCCCATCTTTTCTTCTGTGTAGAAGAGATGGGGAGAAATCTGTGCTCACCGGAATTCCTCCCTAGAAGACCACTGTGTTTGCCTTCATGAGCTGGATGGGCTAGAGGGGGAGACTTGGAGGAAAGATGTGGTAACTGAAGCTTTTGGCATGAGTTGTAGGCAAAATATATAGAAAAAAGAATGGTTAGTGCCTGGGAAAGGCTGAGAAGAAAGAAACAGAGGAGGGGGGGAAGGTTGTGGTAGGAGAGAAGAGAGAAAAAAAGATGCTGTGATGACAGAGCAGTGCTGCTGGGACAGGGTGGTGGTGACAAATGGGGACATTCTTCAGTGGAACACAGCCCCTGCATAATGGTGCCCCTTCTTGTGACTCACTACCTTCAGTAAAATCTGTACTGCCCACTGATTCTTCCTGCGAATGGATTCTTTGAAGAAAGGCTGAATCGTGTGTCCAAGTAAGCACAGAGTGAAAACAGAAACTGCTTACCTGGACTCTAAGCCAGAGGACACCTGGGTTATAGCTGCATCTTCATAATCAGTTTACCTGGGGTACGTGCATGTGTGCACTTCAGCTAGCTTAAACTGGTCTTGGTAACGTGTAAAAAACAGTCTTGACTCTTGAATAATACAACAGCACAATTAGTCTGTATTGTTAATGGCTTCTAATAGGTGTCTGAGCAGTGTTTCCAGTGAATCATGCCCTCACTGCCTCTGGATTGTGATGAGTGACCAGGAAACCAAACCCAGAGAGCACGGATCGGACCATCTGGTAGGAGCAAAGTGCTTTCTTACTGCCAACTATCAGGATCCAAGGGGAAAAAAAAAAATCACAAAATGTTTGAGCTAGGAGAAATCTCAGGAACCATGTAGTCCAATTCTTTCCTTTACAGATAAGGAAAGTGAGTCCAGAGAGGGGTGGAATATGGGAGGCTTCAGTTTAAATTTTGCTTTCTCCAAATAAGACTACGTCCCATCTGCTGCATTAGCTGCTTTTATGATCACTGCTGTGTGTCAGGGAGTCTAACTTAGTTTAGAGCGGTGTTCTGCAGGTGTCATCCAGGGACTGTTGCCATTTGTTAACTAGTCTGTCTTCTGCATGTCTAGACTGTGACAACTTCCACGCTTCTGGCAGTGGAGCTGGTTGATAATTTAGGCTTCACATTTAATCATGTATCGACATGTTGGTGTCAACTTAAAACATCGTCCTTCTCTTACTGAGTTTAGCGTGTTGCTTTACTAGGAGGGTTCACAGGGGGTCTGTGCTCTCCCTGTCCTCCCACCTGTCCTCCCACCAAAGTAATCTCCTAGTCAATAGAGTTTGGCAGATGTGGTTTTAGAGATCACTGCTACACATCATTGGACCAACTATAGTTAGCCTATTACAGAGAACTCCTTAGGCTAAATGAGGATTGAGGATTTAAAATAAAAGGCTACCATGGTTCACTCTTCTCCGTTCTCACTTTTTGCTGTTATTAAGTCCACAGATGGGCTATAGGAGGCTTTCAGCAAATGGTTCTGGAGGATACCCTCTTCTTTCATTTCTAACCATCATGGGGCTCTATAAATTGGTGTGTTCAAGAAATTATACAATTAATAATATGTGTAATCATCTTTCTTTAGACAATTCTATATTAATAAAGAAAATCTTTTTAAAAATAAAAAGGCTGAGTGGTCAAAGTGCCAAGGTTTCCCATTAAACTCCCTACCCCACCCATTCCATCTCTGTCTCCACACAAGAATAACCTGTAACGTCAATATTATACTTAATATTTCTCTCATTTGCAATGTTAAACAGCAGAGTAAAAGGAAAAAAGGCTAGCTAAAAAAAGAGGTATCTAAGTCTATTAGAAAGGGAGACCCACTCTAAGTTAGAATTCTTTATGGGCAGCAAGTAAAATTTCACCAGAAGTAAGAGGTAATTGCCAAACACACTTAGAGGGGAAAACCTGGTGGCAAAGCAAAGCTGAGACTGAGGTATTTCCAGTCAAAAATGGCCTTCCGTTTCAGAAGGGATGAATAGCCACTCGGCTTGACACCATCGTGAGAAATTTCCAAGAGGGAGGTCAAAGTCCATGTACTAAGGGAAATCAGTGCCAGTTGTCAGAACATCTGCTTCCAAGCCCTGCGGCATGCGCCTGCATGGGGCCCAAATTTCACACTGGACTGCTGAACTCTCAGACGAATCAAGATTTAGAAAAGCCAAGATAATTATGAAACAAATTAGGGTTTTAAAATATGGCCCACAAATAAAAACTCATTGTCACTAAATTTTTGAGTTCTATTCTTGACATAATAAACCACAATTCAAGTGTAGGGAAGCACAACCAAACAGAATGGATAAAAGAAAGAAAAAGAGGGCAAAAGGAGAAGTAATAACATAATTTCCCTTCTGTAATGCCACGTATCAGTATTGGGTTCTCAACTTGTATACATGCCTCTATTCGGAACCTTTCTAGACGCCCTGCTTAGTTCCACCCTCTACTGGCAGCTCCATGAGAGGGGGTCTTTTGGTTTTCCACTTCTGTGTCTCCACAGCCTAGGATAGCACCTGGTATACATGAGGTGCTCACTAAGCATTTGCTGGATGAACGAACCTTGGCTCCAATTCTGACTTCTGTCTGCACCTCTAATTCTACTCAAGAGGTGTTTGGAGCCAATGTTGCTCAGATTTTGGAAGGTCATTGTCAAGAATCTGAATCTTCATTGGTGCTCTTTTGAGATCAAGTCTTTCAAGAAAGGAGCAAAGAGCCTCTTGCGGATTTGGCTAGGAACTCTAAGTGAGACTGTTAATACTCAAAAGATTTTAAAACAAACCAACAAAGTATGTTTTCTCAAGTTATAGGCTATGCACACACCTTTGAGTGGATGTTGAAATTGTGTTTAAGTTTATATCACAAGTACTATCAATTGTTTGCATTAGGATAGTCTCTTGTCTTGTGACTAAACAAAGCAAAGGGACAACGGGGCTCTCAATAAACAGAAGGAATTATGAGTCTGTGTGTCACCATATCTACTCACAGAGCTTTTGAGCTGCTGTGTTCCATAGCAGCTTCATTTGCAAGGCATGGCCCAGCCTTTTCTAATCGATGTGCATTTTCCCTTCTGAGCCTGGTCTATCAGCCTGTCCATGACACTAATAGCAGCGTCAGCTCCTTTACAACCTAGATGTCAATTTTGTTAAATCGATTTTAGTTAATCATCAAGCAGATAAATAATAGCAATTAGAGGAAAAGCTATCATTCTTGAATATTTACTACGTACTAGGCACGGAGGCATGGTGTCCCATCATTTCATCTACACAACAGCTCCAGGAAACAGGCACTGCTTTCCATACTTTATAGATGAATACTCTATTTCAACTCTGTTGTGCTTATTTGACACCTTCCTAGAAAATTATGGAGGTGGAAAGGGCCCCAAAGGCACCTGCAGATTGAAAGTGAAAGGATGAAGAAACGTTTATCATGCAAATGGATGTGAGAAGAAAGCTGGGGTAACAATACTTGTATCTGACAAAACAGACTTTAAAACAAAAATGGTAACAAAAGACAAAGGACATTATACAATAAGACAAACCAACAAGCATTATGTAAAAATTACAAATATTTATGCATCCAACATGGGAGCACCTAAATACTTAAAGCAGTTAATAACAAACAGAAAGTAATCAATAATAACGCAATAATACTAAGAGACTTTATCACCCCACTTACATCAATGAACAGATCATCCAAACAGAAAAAAATCAAGGAAAAGGTGGCTCTGAATGACACATTGGGCCAGATGGATTTAACAGAAATATTCAGAACATTCCATCCTAAAACAGCACAGTACACATTCTTCCAAACAGATTCAGAACAGATCATATATTTGGCCACAAACCAAGTCTCAAGAAATTAAAAAAGATTGAAGTCATACCGTGCTTTTTTTGTGATCACAACGCTATGACACTAGAAATCAATCGCAAGATAAATAATCTAGAAAGAGCACAAATACATGGACGTTAAACAACATTCTATTAAACAATGAATGGGTCAACCAAGAAATCAAAGAGGAAATGGAAAAATACATGGAGACAAATGAAAATGAAAACACAATAATTCAATCTTTGGGCAGCAAAAGCAGTTCTAGGAAGGATGTTTATAGCAATACAGGCCTACCTCAAGAAGCAAGAAAAATCTCAAACAACCTAATATTACAATGAAAGGAGCTAGAAAAGGAAAAACAAAACCCAAAACCAGTAGAAGGAAGGAAATGATAAAGATTAGAGCAGAAATAGATGAAATAGAAACTAAAAAACACAATAAAACGGATCAATGACACCAGGAACTGGTTCTTTGAAGACAAAAAACATTGATAAGCCAGATTCATCAAAACAGAGAGGACTCAAATAAACAAAATCAGAAGTGAAAGAGGAGCAATAACTACTGACACCACAGAAATACAAAGGACCATAAGAGACTATTTCGAAAGATTATATGCCAACAAATTGGACAGCCTAGAAGAAATGGACAAATTCCTAGGAACATATAACCTCCCAAAACTGAAGCAGGAAGAAATAAAAAATTTGAACAGACCTATTACCAGTAATGAAATTGAATCAGTAATAAGAAAAAAAAACCTCTCGACAAACAAAACTCCAGGATGGATGGCTTCACAGGTGAATTCCACCAGACATTTAAAGAATTAATACCTATTCTTCTCAAACTACTCCAAAAATAGAGGAAGGAAAACTTCTAAATTCATTCTCTGAGGTCAGCATTACGCTGATACCAAAACCAGATAAAGACACTACAAAAAAAGAGAACTGCCGGCCAATATCTCTAATGAACATAGATGCAAAAATCCTTAATAAAATATTAGCAAACTGAATCCAACAATACACGAAAAAAATTATTCACTGTGATCAAGTGGGATTTACTCCTGGAATGCAAGAGTGGTTCAATATTCACAAATCAATCAATGTGATATATGATGTCAATAAGAAAAAGGATAAGAACCATGTGATGATGTCAATAGATGTGGAAAAAGCATTTGACAAACTACAACATCCATTCATAATAAAAACCCTCAACAAAGTAGGTTTAAAGAGACTATATCCCAACATAATAAAGATCATATATAAAAAACCCACAGCTAATATCATACTCAATGCTGAAAAATTAAGAGCTTTCCCCCTAAGGTCAGGAATAAAGCAAGGATGTCCACTCTCAACACTTTTATTCAACATAGTACTAGAAGTCCTAGCCACAGCAATCAGGTAAGTTATAAAAGGCATCCAAATTGGTAAGGAAAAAGTATAATTGTAACTATTTGCAGATGACATACTATATATAGAAAACCCTAAAGACTCCAATGAAAAACTACTAGAACTGATAAATGAATTCAGTAAGGTCAAAAATACAAAAATCAGGGGCGCCTGGGTGGCACAGTGGTTAAGCGCCTGCCTTCGGCTCAGGGCGTGATCCCGGCGTTATGGGATCGAGCCCCACATCAGGCTCCTCTGCTGGGAGCCTGCTCTTCCTCTCCCACTCCCCCTGCTTGTGTTCCCTCTCTCGCTGGCTGTCCCTATCTCTGTCAAATAAATAAATAAAATCTTTAAAAAAAATACAAAAATCAATGTATTTGAAATATGTTGTATTTCTATACATCAATAATGAAGCAACAGAGAAATTAAGAAAGCAATTCCATTTATAATCACACCAAAAAGAATAAAATACCTAGGAATAAACTTAACCTAGGAGATGAAAGACCTGTACCCTGAAAACTGTAAGACATTAATGAAAGAAACTGAAGATGACCCAGATGGAAAGATATTCTATACTCATGGATTGGAAGAACAAATATTGTTAAAATGTCCATACTACCCAAAGCAATCTACAAATTCAATGCAATCCCCATCAAAACATCAACAGCATTTTTCACAGAACCAGAACAAATAATCTTAAAATTTGTATGGAACCACAAAAGACCTGAAATAGCCAAAACAATCCTGGAGGTATCACAATTCCAGATTTCAAGTTATACTGAAAAGCTATGATAATTAAAACAGTATGGTACTGGCACAAAATAGAGACATAGATCAATGGAACAGGATAGAAAAGCCCAGAAACAAACTCATGATTATTTGGTCAATTAGTCTTCGGGAAAAAGACAGTCTCTTCAACAAATGGTGTTGGGAAAACTGGACAGCTACAAGTAAAAGAATGAAACTGGACCACTTACACCATACACAAAAATGAAGTCAAAACGGATCAAATATGAGACCTAAATATGAGACCTGAAACCATAAAAATCCTAGGAGAAAGCATAAACAGTAAGTTCTCTGACACTGGTGTAGCAACTTTTTTCTAGATACATCTCCTGAGGCAAGGGAAACAAAAGCAAAATTAAACTATTGGGACTACATCAAAATAAGAAATTTCTGCAGAGTGAAGGAAGCAATCAACAAAACCAAAAGTCAGCCTACTGAATGGGAGAAGATATCTGCAAATGACATATCCAATTAGTTAGTATTCAAAATATATAAAAAACTGATATAACTCAACACCCCAAAACCCCAAATAATCCAATTAAAAATGGGCAGACACATGAACAGACATCTCTTCAAAGAAGACATCCAGATGGCCAACAGACACATGAAAAGATGCTCAACATCATTCATCACCAGGGAAATGCAGATCAAAACCACAATGAGATAGCACCTCACACCTGTCAGAATGGCTAAAACCAAACCTCAAGAAATAACAAGTGTTGGCAAGGATGTTTAGAAAAAGGAACTCTCATGCTCTGTTGGTGGGAATGTGAACTGGTATAGCCACTGTGGGAAAACAATATGGAGGTTCCTCAAAAACTTAAAAATAGAACTACCCTGGGGCATCTGGGTGGTTCAGTCAGTTAAACATCTGACTCTTAATCTCAGCTCAGGTCTTGATCTCAGGGTTGTGAGTTCAAGCCCCTCATTGGGCTCCGTGCTGGGCATGGAGCCTACTTAAAAAAGAAAAAAGAAAAGAAACAAAAAAAGGAACTACCCTACAATCCAGTAATCACACTACTGGGTATTTACCTTTACCCAAAGAATATGAAAAATTAATTCAAAGGGATATATGTACCCCTCAAAAAATAGACTCCCACCTATAGAGAACAAACTGGTGGTTACCAGAAGGGAGGTGGGGGGGATGGGGGAAATAAGTGAAGGGGAATTAAGAATACACCTATCGTAGGGTGCCTGGGTGGCTTATCGGTTAAGCATTCAGTCTTGATTTCTGCTCAGGTCAGGATCTCAGGGTTGGGAGATCAAGCCCTGCCCCAGGCTCCAAACTCAGCATGGAGTCTGTTCCAGATTCTTTCTCTCCCTCTCCTTCTGCCCCTCCCTGCACTCTAGCTCACTCTCTCTCTCAAAATAAATAAATTTTTTAAAAAAGAATTCAGATAAATGGATAAAGAAGATGTGGTGTATACATATACAGCGGAATATTATGCAGCCATCAAAAATTTGAAATCTTGCCATTTGCAGTGATGTGGATGGAACCAGAGGGCATTATGCTAAGGGAAATAAGTCAACCTGAGAAAGACAATTATCATATGATCTCACTGATACGTGGAATTTGAGAAACAAGGCAGAGGATCATAGGGGAAAAGAGGAAAAAATGAAACAAGATGAAACCAGAGAGGGAGACAAACCGTAAGAGACTCTTAATCTCAGGAAAAAAACTGAGGGTTTCTGGAGTGGAGGGGGGTGGGAGGGATGGGGTAACTGGGTGATGGACATTGGGAGGGTATGTGCTATGGTGAGCGCTATGAATCGTGTAAGATTGATGAATCACAGACCCATACCCCTGAAACAAATAATACATTATATGTTAATAAAAAAATGAAAAATAAAACAGTTCATTATTTTCAAGGGAAAAAAAAGAATACACCTATCACAATGCGCACTGAGTAATGTATAGAATTGTTGAATCACTATCTTGTACACCTGAAACTAACATAATACTGTATATTAACTATATTGGAATTAAAGTAAAAAACTCAGTAAAAAAAGTTCCCATCACAATAAAACACTTTTATAACTAGGTGTGGTGGTAATGTTAACTAGGCTTACTGTGGTGATCTTTTCACAATATTTACAAATATTTAATCATGTTGCACACCTGAAGTTAATACAGTGTTATATGTCAGTTTACCTCAAAAAAGGTCTTCTTGACCCCAGGTGGTTTATTTATATAGCTCCCCAACCAAAGAAGCTATAATAACTAGGATGGCTTTTCCTTTATAAAGTTTGGATAGTCATATGTTTGGTGAAGTTATGAAATCAGTCAACTGGTTTTCATTGTATAGCAACTATTGCTACTGGCCACATAAATGACATCAATGAACGTCTACTGGCCTTCCTGCTACACCCAGAGGCAACTCAGAGAGTTCCTTGGAGAAGCACTAGAATAGCCAACCTGGGTTCGTGTCCTGACGTGGCCACTTCTTAGCCATGTGAACCCAGGCATACAGATTCAACCTCTCCAGGTTGTTTTCTCACTGATAAAATGTGAATAATAATTATAAATCTCCCTTACATACTACCTGTGAGAATTAAACAGGATAATGCATACAAAGGGCTTAGCGTATCCCTGGTACATAGAAAAAAATAGTGTAGTTCAATGCTTTCTTACAGAGGCTTCTGAATGTAGCCCCCCCTCCAAAAAGAAAAGTCACGTGCAAGTCGTAACCATCTTACCGCAAACGCACGCTTGACGGAGGGCACGTTGCTGAACGCGATCACGACCGGAATGATGTCAAGGGCACTGAATTCCATAGTGGCCGCGGCAATGGTCTGGGCATCGGCAGACTGACCGCTGCTGAAGAAGGTGGCGATTCTTCTCGTGTGCGCGCCTGGAAGCGTTCGCTTGAAGACGTTCCTGGAGATGAACCTCATCACTTTGCCGATCTCCCTGCTGTCCGAGGACCGCTCGTAAGGAATAGCTTCGATCTCCCTGAGGAGCTGCGGCTTCCGGTAGGCGTCTGAGAAGCGGACGAGGTGCCGGGCGTGAGAGGTATAGGTGAGGATGGCGATGCGCGCGCCCACCGGGCAGCTGGTCTCCCGGACCCGGACGCCCCTCACCAGGGAAGACATCAGCTCCTTCATGCGCTCGAATTCCTGCTTGGTGACATCTCGAGACTGGTCCAAGGCAAACACCAATTCGGTGGGATGCACCGGGCATTCTGGTTCTCCTGGAAGGCAAGAACATGCTCCCGATGTAGCATGCTTACTTAAAAAAATTTTTTTGAAAAGATACATAGAGGGCAAGGTAATTTTAAATGATAAATATGCAAAAACTTAAACATTAAATAAGCATTAAATGCTAAAATGAGCAGTTGAAATATTAAATGTTGAAATCTGGAATGAAAATGCTATTTTTAAAATTGAATTTGCTCTTTTAAATAAAGCCCAAGAGAAAGTATCATTCAATTTGAGTTTTTATGCAATTTGTAAGTTAATGACCAAATTCCTTCTAAGTAATCAGAAGTGCATGGATATGCCCTTTTACTTACAGAAATTGGATCACTGGTATTAGGTTTATTGCTGGAACTTTATACAGTTAACTAAACTAAAACATACATGTTTCTACTTAATAAGGAAATGTAATGGGAGTTGAGAAAGGAATGGCTCCAAAAGCTCTGTGACTGATTTCAGAGAGATTGGAAGAGGATGGACGTGCAGTATACAGAAGAGCCCCTCAGATGTGGAGAGTCGGCTGTGCACTAGCCACGTGACCTTGTCCCAGCCCCTTATCTTCTCTGGGCCTCATTTTGCTCATCTGTAAACTGCCGGTCCTGAGCTCAGCCACTGCATCACCCTGGACTGAGGAGTCCAGGAACCAACACAGGCAAGCACTTCGGACAACAGTGCCCGGCGCATGACGGGGGCTCCGCTAAGGTCAGCCGTTACTATTACAATTACTCTTACAGAATTTTCATCGTGAGCACCGTATCACTTAAAAGAATGAGGAAAACTTTCAGGGATATATTTTTATCTAACAGTTGAAAAGGCAGGTTTAACCAATAAATATACCTATTACGTAGAGAAAGTGAATTATTAAACTTGAATGTTAAATGTTAATTTCAGATTTATGTATTGCTCCCAATTCATTCGCTCTAATCCTGGTACCCTGCATTTATCACTGTTGGCACTTTATATTTGTCTGATTAACTGATTAATGTTTTCATCTCCGTGAAGCATGAAGACGGGGACTGCATCTCTCCCGATCTGCCAGATTATTAGTTCCTGCCATTTAGGAGAGTTCTAAGAAATGATGACTGAATGAAGCAGCAGCAAAGGACGGTTCTTGTGCAGCAGGCACAGGACGAACAAAACTTGTATGATGGGGCGATGCCTGGTATCGAGATGTAGGTTGGTAAAAGGAAATCTCAATGATGCACTTCTCTTGGAGGGGTGCCTCCTCTCATTCAGATGCCAGCAAGTCAGATGCAGAGATAATAAAAGCAGCTTGTGGGCTACAGGCTCTTTGAGAACTCAGAAACTCAGATTTGCTGGGGCTGGCCTGGGCTGGTCAAGGAGCGAGTCCACTGCTGTGACCAGCGGAGCTTCGCCCCCATCTTGGTGCTAGATGATTATCTCCTTCTGGTCCTGGGCTCTGTGACCTAATAGGCTAAAGGACCAGTAAGAATAAACATTTAACCCTCAACCAAACCACATCTCAGTGGAGACAGAACATAATTTATTGGCCTCTGAGTCTAACCTAGAAGGCTGAGCAGATGTTAAAAAAAAATTGAGGTCATGTCAACTTTACAATAAAGAACGGAAGTATGACTAAACATGAAAGTGGTTCTGCCAGCTTTTTGTTTGGGCTGTGATTTGCATATGGGAACAACACAACAGGTGCAATTTAGAGATAAAGGGAAAAAAGATTCACAGCCCTGGCTAAAATATGAAAAAATTCTAGTTTTCAGGAAAAAAATTACCTAAAAGGTAATTCGACTTGCAAAACACATGGTCTGAAATCTAGCAAGCTGCCAGGAACCAGAAGATTCTGAAGAACGCTGGGCTGGCTTGCGGTGGTACCTAGGAGGCCCTCCTCAAGGCACAGATGACCACACGGAGACCTAACAGGGCTCTGTGGCCATACACTGTACACTGATGGCTGCTGCTTGGCACAGAGCAGGTGATGACAAGGACAGAGAAGGAGAAGCCACTGACATGGACCCACGGCCCAGCAACGGCAGCCCTCTCCAGGCCGCCACCACATTTGTCTGGAATACCACAACACCCTCCTGACTACTCCTCTGGCCTTTAAACTTACCCTCCCCTACAATCTGCTCTCCCAGAGTAGCCCAAATAAGCGCTCAAAAATCATTCCTCAGCTTATGTTCTTCCTTCAATACTTTGAATAAGCTCTTTAATATCCTCTCATTCCAATTTGAATACAATCCACCCTCCCTGTTTGAATCTAAAAAGTTCAACTTGACCTGGCTTCTGCTTGCTCCATTTTTTCACATGCCAATCTCCCCCTCCCCCACTGGACTGCGGTCAGTTCTTAGGAATTGCCTAGGTCGGTCTTGCATCATGGTCTTTGCACTTGCTGTTCTTTCTCCTGGCTCTTGTAAAGCTGGCTTCTTTTTTTCCCTTCAGTCCAAACTCCAATGTCACTGCCTCAAAGAGGAACCCTCCATCCTAAAGCCACTCTCCCCTCCCCCAACATTATTCTGACAGAGCGCCCTGTTCTTTATCTCGTTCACAGCAACTATAGGATTCCGTATTTCTTTGACGTGTTTAGCATCCGGCTCCTCGGCTAGAATGGAAGCTTCTGAACACAAGAATTATGTCCATCCTATTCAGCCCTGTGTCCCCAGTGCCTAGCACATAATATACTTCCAATAAACATTTGTTGAGTGAGGATGCATCCAGAGGGCACGGATTGATGGGTTTAGACAAAAGGTATAGGATACAAAGGTGTAAGAGGGTAATTGCTGTTAAACGCTGAAATTCTTAACCACTAGACTACAGAGACAATAGAGAAAATGAAGGGAAAGAGACATATTATTACAAAAAAACCTAATGGTAACATACATGGTAATGTTAGTCATTAAAATATTAAAAAAAATCAAACTACTTGGTGGAGAAACAGCTGTGAGGCTCAGCTAACGCTGAGTGATTTATTGGAGGCAGGTCTGTGCTACCAGTATGAGGCAGCAAAGACAGCTCAGATAAAATTTATACCGTTTGGCAGGCAACACACTGTTTTAACTCATCTTTCCAGATGTATGACATTTTGGAGCTTGATTATAACTTGCTGTAAATAAAGATTACTCACCATGTCCGCCAGCTGGGGGAGAAGAACAAAGGAGATTGGGTTATTATTTGGTAGAACGGAGTTCTGTACTGTGTAGGGAAATCATGGCAGGAGAAGCTCTGCCCTGTGTGCTTTTTGTCGACTCAAATTTCGAGGCAACAGAAAGGTCTGGAGAAAATGCAGACGGATCCCAGCATCTTGGCAAAAACAAGATGGGATGGGAGGAGTGGGACAACATAGAGCCATAAATCGGTAGCCTGCAGCCAACTGTCAGAGGGAAAGGACCTCTGCCTGGGACGGAGCATTACACTGCAGAGAGGTGCACTGAATTTGGAAAGGTTAAAAGGTCCTAACCTCCTCTTTATCCTAATTCTTTTCCATGTTGAGATCTATAGATACCGATTTTATACATATGCACATACATCGATCTGTACAGATATGTATTTGTGGGTGTAAACATTACAGGTGGATTTACTCTGAAGTACCCGAAGCATAAATAAGCTTTAGATCTGCACTGTCCAATATGGAAGTCACTAGCCACATGTGACTATTTAAATTTTAATTAAAATTAAGTGTATTAATTTTAGCTTCACAGTAGCACTAACCACCTTTCGAGTACTCAAAGTCACAGATGGCTAGTGGCTACTACATTGAACAGTGTGGTAGAACACCTCCATCACGACAGAAAGTTCCATTGCTTTCGACTTCTCACCTTTTCACTTACCCAGTGCAAGACCCTGAGAAGGGACCTAGCCACATGTTCACATGATCATGTGCTTTTACAATATGCAAAACAAGTTGTTGGTTGTGATTTCCTTTCTTGTTCTAAACAATACTTTCTTTTGAAATAATTTTGTACCTATTTTTGGATTTGTAATTTTGTACTGAGCCTCTCAAATTATAAAAGATTGGGCCTCATCACACTTCGGTCTACCTTTGAGTCATAGTTCCCATGGCTCTAATGTCAAAAAGTGAACTGTGTTAAGACAGCCCAAAGCAACCAGTCTTCATGACTTCACATATATATTTTATTTTCATCATGGGTGGTTCCATTATGGTACAAAAAGGTACAGTTGAGGTCCACATTGCATTCAAAGCTTTAAAAACTGTGTGTCTTTGAGACCAAGGCTCTCTACAGAAATGGGCTCCAAAATACTTTGAAGGAATTTTTCATTCATGGTGTTTATTTGGGAGGTCATTACCCATTTGTAAATAAACACTAACTAGTCAATTCTTTCCTCATCTTGTGTGTGGAATTCCTTTAATGGTGCTAACATATATTTTGATAGAAGATGCTGCTATAGGAGTCTTCAAGCAAATTCAAAAGAGTGTTTGCCAAATCGGAATGCCTTTTTGCTTTAAAAATTTGGAAGGAGAAAAAATATACAGGCAAACATGAGTAATTTTACAAGCAAATCAATCATTCTAATGAAAAGTAATCAAGCATACCTTTCCAGAAAAGAAGTAATAAACAATAAACCAAAGTGCTCCCACCCATCAGGACAGCTTATTATCACAGCTAGCTTTCACACCAGGTGAATTCAATCCTGTGTTACTGTCAGGTGTTAATAAGTTTTAAAAGTTCAGTGTGACTCTCCACTGATTGATTTCACCATCAGAAGAGTTCTGAGCTCATACGTCAATTTTCCCTACGTTGAAAGCACTAGATATATCATTAATTAGCACTCGGAACAGCTTTCAATAGACATGAGGGCCGTCAGATAAGGAGTTAATAGTCACCAGTCTATGTTGACTCAAAATACATGCAGTGGCATCTCTAATGTTAAGAGATTGGCCGGTAAATTGTCTCAATTCTGAGTGCAGAATTCACTGCTCTTCTTCTATGAATGCTTTGACAACTTGGGTGATCAACTTAAGCAGGATACTTACGGCTGTGGTCCCGTACATACTGAATGAGCTCACACATCTGCAGTTCAAAAATAAAACAAAGAATTAACCGACCGACTGCCAGGTCTTCAAGTCTAAAAATAAATTTAATGGAGTACAGAGTATTCTGTTGGAGTCAGGAGATACATACAGAAAATGAAGCCAATCCTCTGGCTCCTTTCACACCCTAGGAAACAAAAGAAATGTGGTCTCATTGCTCTGCACACACTCATCAGTAGCCAGAATGTGCATTAACCTCAGAAAGTGAAGCTTTCTAAAGTTTTTATTCTTATTAAGTTAGAGGAGAAAAAAGAATACACGTAGGAGGACCCTCATCACTGAGTTAAGAGTAACATTCTAGGGGAAATAAACTGTAAGCAGCAAGCTTGATGAACACAAACCTCCAAAGGCCACCTTCCTCCAGCCCTATGTGTGGACAACAAGGGTCACTCAGAACCCAAGGACGGAGCTGAATACTTAACATTGGCATGGAGAGCTTTGGAGCAGGCTTATGGCTTAGATATAGATAAGGCCGAACCATCTATTGTAACTGCCCATCCTTAAGGAACATTCAGAGTTCCTCAACCCCATACTTGGCCTTGGCCATTGAACAGCAACTGAACTGAAACTTCTTCTGTTTCCGTCATTGGTTGGATGACAAAGGGACCAGACTCAAACTGTACATCTGGAAAGGTAATCCCTGTAACAGTCTTCCAAAAATGAATGAATATACATATATATATATAGAGAGAGAGAGATCTGTCTGGATTGGGAATAGAAAGAACAAAGTGGAATTGGTTTTAATTTCACATGTTCAGTTCCATCTTTGGAACAGGAAGAGTCTGACTATTCTCAAAGAGAGACACCCAAGGAAAAATGCAGTGAAGCCCCACCCAAACTCCCGAAGAAAACAAGTTCCATGTGAATACAACTTTGATCATTTATTCCCTGTTTATTAATTTCCTCTCACTTCCCTTCGTTCACTAACCACTTATTGAATATAGGATAGAGGACAAGGTTCGGGCAAATAAAATCCACCAATAATTGAGAAATCATATTTTAGTCCAATACTTTTCATTTCCTCCCTCAAATTCCCCTTACCTCACGAGAAATGGCAACTAATATTTAATCAGCCTTTCCCCCTCCTATCTCTAAGCACATAAATGCGAAAAAATAGCGAAAATAGTTTCCAAGTGCAAAGACAGAAAGCATGAACATTTGGACAATGAAGATTCCATGCACTTTTTACTTAGAAAAGGATCTGGTGTGATTTATGAATTTTCAACTTACCTTGCGTCCAGGAGGTCCTGGCTCCCCAGGGGATCCCATCTCTCCTGGAGGCCCAGTGGATATCTCAAAGCAGAATTTATTTAAAATTATATTTATACATATATGTATAGTGTTTATGGGTGTGTTGTATTTTATTTTTTTTTTAAGATTTATTTATTTGACAGATAATACGCATAAGCGGGGAGAGCAGAAGAGGGAGAAGAATACTCGTGCTGAGCAACCTGATGCGGGACTTGATTCCAGGACTCTGGGATCATGACCTGAGCCGAAGGCAGGTGCTTAATGAAGTGAACCACCCAGGCATCCCTAATGTTTGTGGGTGTGTTTTAAATGTCAAAGGTAATAACACTTTTATTTTAGAACATTGACAGATTTCCAAAAAGCACACAAAAGGAAAAAAATCTTTAGCAATCCTTTTGCTTCCAAATAATCCTTGTTAACATTTGGTGTCGTTTCTTCTAGCATTTTACTTTATTCTTTTAGTATTTTTATATGTTTATATACACTTATATTCTTTTAAAATATAATTTTATACTTTTTCCTG
Source organism: Ursus maritimus (assembly GCF_017311325.1). Taxonomy (NCBI): domain Eukaryota; kingdom Metazoa; phylum Chordata; class Mammalia; order Carnivora; family Ursidae; genus Ursus; species Ursus maritimus. The sequence continues at coordinate 31,229,589 of NW_024424453.1, forward strand.
TTATCTTTTAAACTAAATATAATCTCTTGAAGTTTTCATGTTACTAAATTTGGGGGGGGCAAAATCATTTTTAATGGCTGCATAATATTCCATTACACAGATGTACCATAATTTCTTTCATCATTCCCTTATTGTTGGCATTTAGGTTTGCTGCTGTTGTAATAAGTAACACCAAGAAAAATTATATGTTGCAATTCTGATTATTTCCTTAGGGAAGATTGCTAGAACTGGAATTGTTGGATCAAAGGAGAAATTTTTATCTGAATGAGACAGTAGATGACAACAAATAAATGAACAAAAAACCCAGAAAAGCAAAAATTTAAATATAAGAAACCCAAAACAATAAGAAGAAAACACTTAAAAGTTGGCTGGAGATATTTGTAGTGAAATGAGGAATAATAGCAGTAATAAAAACAACTGCTGACTACTTACTATATGCCAAGAATTCTTCCGTGTGCATTTACCAATATAATTTATTATAAAGAAGGCTAAAATTTAATTTAAAAATTAGGGCAATATTCCTTAGTTCATTCAAAATGCCATGGGATTTATAACCTTTACAGGAATGAAAAAATGAAGTTGTCTAAAATCAACTTAATTTGTACAAGTATTATCTACGAGGCAGGGAATCTTTGGGTATTCTACAGTGTGCTGGGTTGAGCAGGGAAAAAAAACCTCATTGATTGTATTTTCTTTAGGAGATAGAGATTAATCTTCCAGGAAAACAAATGGCAAACTGAACATATGCACTGACTTGGCTCCCTTCTCCATGTTGCATTAAAATGATAGTAAGTAGAATTTTATTTTTTTTAAATTTTAAAAGATTTTATTTATTTGAGAGAAAGAGTACGAGCGGGGGCGGAGAGGGAGAAGCAGGCTTCCTGTTGAGCAGGGAGCCTGATGCGGAACTCGATCCCAGGACCCTGGGATCATGACCTGAGCCAAAGGCAGACGCTTAACCATCTGAACCACCCAGACATCCCTAAGTAGATTTTTTTAAAGGGCCAAAAAAAAAAAAAAAAAAAAAAAAAGGTGAGACTGAGAAAGAATATAATAGCCACAAACCTCCAGAGGCTAGAAAGCAGATGTATATGTATTAAATGACTTAGCAGATCTGAAAAAGCTGTATCCTAAGCCAGTAGCAGGGAAAGCCAAGAATCCGTTCCCAAAAGGATCAAGAATTGGCAGCACCGGGTACCTCCAAAAGTGGAGGTGAAGGGGAGGGGCTTAATAAGGAGGACTGGTTGAAAATCATTTTAGGAATCCTCCAATCTCCTCTCCATTCTCTGCAATTGGGTGAATAATCCTTTTTCCATCCCAACAACAGACAGAGGTAAAGCTGAGATATCTGTACCAGGGAACTCCAGGCAGAGTTGAGGGCCCATGGTAACCCTCCTGAAAACAGGGTGATCCAATGAAGATATATGAAATAGACATGAGACCCCTCAGGTTTCCTTTTTCATGTGGTTTCATGAAAACTACAGCCAGACCTTCATCTTCAGGCAGGAAATTGAAACAATCTTCTCAGGGGAATCTGACCAAAGAAGGAAGACCTAAAGATACGGCTATCAGAGGTCTGCTAAGTAAAGAACTCAGCCAGATCTCACTCTTCAGTAAAACTTACAGTTGACCAACTCTAGCAATGTCTTTGGGGCTTCCAATTAGCCTTTTTGTTTTTAATTCTTAAATAGGAAGAGATAACCCATTCTCCAGACATGCTGGAAATAGAGATCCACACGGAAAAAAAAACAAAAAACAAAAACAAACTACAGGAAAAAGACTATGTTGGACAAAGAAGACTGTAGAAATACTAACTTATATTCTCAAAAAGCTAAGAGAAGATGTTTCAACCATGAAACAAGATAGTATAAAAAATATTTGGAGAACAAAAACAAGCTCTTTAAAATTAAATCATGAGAGGAGCACTGTGAAATAGTCCAAAAAATCTCCCAGAAAAGTAGAGCAAAAAGACGACTTAAAAAATAGAGAAGAGATAGGAGCAGAAGGACTGCCTTTTTTTTCTCCTCTCTCTCTCTCTCTCTCTCTTCCCCTCCCCCCCCACCTCTCTCTCCCTCTCTCGTATGAAACCTTGTGAAATTATTTGAGTCTTTAAATCAGTGGTTCTCAACTAGGGAGAATTTTGTCCCCCCCCCCACCAAGGGAAATTTGACAATGTCTGGAGACATTTTTGCTGTCATATGGGGAAGAGTGGAGAAGGGCAGTGCCACAGACGTCTAGTGGGTAGAGAGCAGGGAAGCTACAAAACATCCTCTAATGCACAGGACAGCCCCACAATGAAGGACTGTCCGGCCCAAAATGTTAATCGTGCGGAGATGAAGATATCCTGCTTTAAAGTATGTGCATGTGTTAAACTGAAAAAAAAAATATACATACACACATATATATTCACAAAATAAGGTTAAAAATCATGACAAATTAAAAAAAAATCCTTCAGTTGGGAGGAAAAAACAAGGCGAAAATTTAGAAAACAAACTAAAAATGTAATCATTCCAAGAAAACTGAAGAGGCACTCAAAATTGAAGGCACAACTTTATCAACAGAAACTTCCACCAACAGAAATTTCAGCTCTTTCAGAAGGAAAACCTGGAAGTTTTCAGTGTCTAAACTTCAACTTCAAATTCGGAAATATTTACATAGGGGAAAAGCAGCTTGGCAGGTGAAATAATAAGTCACAAACAGTGATAAATTGTGGGAAAAAAAGAAATTCAAGTAATCAAAGGCCAAAAGAAAAAGTTCACATGCTTCTCACTGGTTCATTGTTTTATAAAAATGATTAATGTGGCATTGAGGGACAAGAACCCAACAAACAGCTGAACTTGTTAGCATGCTTCCAATGTTCAAGAGTAAACTACTTCATTAACAAGCCAAAGGAAAGGATCCAGAGATATTTCAATGCAGATGACATGTGGATTAATTTAAAAGTCTTTTCCAATTATCTTTCTAATTATATCATTTTAAAAAAAATCATAATGTTAAAGGACAGTCATCCAAAAACATGCATGAGGAAAAGAATTATAGCTGAGATGCAGTCGTCTTAGGAGAAGCAGGATGGAGGGAGAAAGCAGTTTATTTTGTACCCCTAAAACCCAATTTATGATGTCTACATAGGCAAGAGGTATCCAAGATGGTGTCATAGTTAGACCCTGAACTTACTTCCTCCCAAGGACACACCAAATCTATACCCACCTAGAGAGCAATTCCTCCTAAAAAAGAACTGAGGGCTGACTGAACAGCTTCTGTGCAACAAAGGACAAAGGGACCACAAAGAGAATGGCAGGAGAGATGGAGACTCAGTAACCATGGAAACCCTACCCCTGATGCTATGAACTGCAGGGCTATGAACATTCTCCAGGATCGATTACATTAGGCTATAAAACAAGTATCAATAAATTTAAGACTGAAATTATATCAAGCATCTTTCCCAACCACAATGGGATGAAACTAGAAATCAGTCACAAGAAAATTGGAAAAAACCACAAATACATGGAGGCTAAACAACATGCTATTAAACAACCAATGGGTCAATGAAGAAATCAAAGAGGAAATCAAAAAATACCTGGAGACAAATGAACATGGAAACACAATGGTTCAAAATCTTGGGGGATGAAGTAAAAGCAGTTCTAAGGGGGAAATTTATAACAATACAGGCCTACCTCAAAAAAAGAGAAAAATCTCAAATAAATAATCTAACTTACACCCAAAGGAATAAGAAAAAAAGAGAACAAAGCAAGTCCAAAGTTAGAAGGAAGTAAATTATAAAGAGCAGAGCAGAAATAAATGAAATACAGGCTAAAAAAACTATAGGAAACATTAATGAAACTAGGAGCTGGTTCTGTGAAAAGGTAAACAATATTGATAAACCTTTAGCCAGACTCATCAAGAAAAAAAAGACTCAAATTAGAAATATGAGAGAAAGTACAATTTACACTACAGAGGTAGAAAGGATAAGAGACTACTCCGAAAGACTATATACCAACAAATTGGACAACCTAGAAGAAATGGATAAATTCCTAGAAACACTGTTTCCAAGACTGAATCAAAAAAGAAAATCTAAACAGACCAATGACCAGTAATGAAATTGAAAAACTCCTAACAAACAAATAGCCAGGACCAGATGGCTTCACAGGTGAATTCTACCAAATGTTTAAAGAAGGATTAATACCCACTCCTCTAAAACTACTCCAAAAAACAGAAGAGGAAGGAAAACTTCCAAATTCATTCTATGAGGGCAGCATTACCTTAATACCAAAACTGGAAAAAAAAAAAAAAAACCACTACAAAGAAAATTACAGGCTAATAATATCCCTGATGAATATAGATGCAAACATTCTCAACAAAATATTAGCAAATCTAACGCAACAATACTCCTCCAGCACAGTCAAGTGGGATTTACTCCAGGGGAGAAGACTAGCTCAATACCCGCAAATAACATGACGCCAACACATTAACAAATGAATAACATCATATGACAAAATTCAGCATCCATTCATGACAAAAACTCCCAACAAAATGAGTTTCGAGGGAATATACCTCAACATAAGAAAAGCCATATATAAAAAATCCACAGCTAGCACCATATTCAATGATAAAAACCCAAAAGCATTTCCTCTAAGATCAGGAACAATACAAGGATGTCCACTCCCACCATCTTTATTCAATATAGTCTTGGAAATCTGAGCTGCAGCAATCAGACCAGGAACAAAAGACACCCAAATTGGTAAGGAAGAAGTAAAACTGTCACTATTTGCAGATGGACATGATATTATACATAGAAAACCCTAATAACTCCATCAGAAAACTATTAGAATAAAGGAATTCAGTAAAGTCACAGGATACAAAATTAATATAAGAAATTTCTTGCTTTTCTATACATTAATAACAAGGTAGCAAGAAGAGAAATTAAGAAAACAATCCCATTTACAAATGCATCAAAAAGAATAAAATGTCCAGGAAGACATTTAACCAAGGAGGTGAAAGACCTATACTATGAACACTATAGGACACTGATAAATGAAACTGAAGATGACACAAGCAAGTAGAAATATATTCTATGCTCATGGGCTGGAAGAATTAGAATGTTAAGATGTCCATGCTACCCAAAGCAATCTACACATTTCAGTGCAATCCCTATCAAAATACCAGTGGTATTTTTTGCAGAACTAGAACAAGTAATCCTAAGATCTGTATGGAACCATAAAAGACCCTGAGTAGTCAAAGCAATTTTGAGAAAGAAAAACAAAGTTGGAAGTATCACAATGTCAGATTTCAAGACATACTACAAAGCTGTAGTAATCAAAACATCATGGTACTGGCACAAAAATAGACACATAACTCAATGGAACAGAATGGAAAACCCAGAAATAAACCTACACTTATATGGTCAATTAATCTATGACCAAAGAGGTAGGTACATACAATGGGGAAAAGACAGTCTCTTCAACAAATGGTGCTGGGAAAACTGGACAGCCACATGCAAAGAATGAAACTGGACCAACGTCTTATACCACACACAAACTCAAATGGATTAAGGACCTAAATGTAAAACTTGAAATCATAAAACTCCTAAAAGAAAACATAGGTACTAATCTTCTGGATCTGTCTCCTCAGGCAAGGGAAACAAAAGCAAAAAATAAATAATTGGGACTATTATCAAACTAAAAAGCTTTTGTGCAATGAAGGAAACCAGTAACAATGATGAAAAGGCAACCTACTGAATGAAAGAAGATATTTGCAAATGGTATATCCAATAAGGGGTTAATATCCAAAATATATAAGGAACTCAAACAACTCAACACACACATATACACATAAAAAATCTGATCAAAAAATGGACAGAGGACTTGAACAGACATTTCTGCAAAGACGTACAGATGGTTTTACAGATGAAAAGGTGCTTAACATCACTAATCATCAGGGAAATGCAAATCAAAACCACAGTGAGATATCACCTCACCAGTCAGAATGGCTGGTATCGAGAAGATAAGAAATAACAAGGGTCAAGGATGTGGAGAAAAGGGAACTCTGGTGCACTGCTGGTAGAAATGCAAATTGTTGCGGCCGGTATGGAAAGCAGTATGGAAGTTCCTCAAAAAATTAAAAATAGAAACACAATATAACCCAGTAATTCCACTTCTGGGTGTCTACCCAAAGAAAATAAAAACAGTAATTTGAAAAGAGATCTGCACCCCTACGTTTACTGCAGTCTTATTTACAATACCTGAACTATGGAAGCAATAGATGAATGGATAAAGAACGGATACACACACTCAATGGAATATCAACCATAAAAAAGAATAAAAATTTGCCACTTGTGACAACATGGATGGACCTAGAAGGTATTATGCTAAGTGAAATATGCCAGAGAAAGACAAATACCATATGATTTCATTTATATGTGGAATCTAAAAAAAACAGCACAAATGAATAAACAAAGAAAGAACCACAAGAAAAACAGAAAAACAACAAAAATAGAAATAGACTCATAAATACAGAGGACAAACTGGTTGTTGCCAGAGGGGTGGTGGGTGGAGGAATGGGTGAAATGGGTGAAGGGGATTAAGAAGTACACACTTTCAGTTATAAAATAAATAAGCCACAGAGATGAGAAGAACAGCATAGGGAATATAGTCAATATTAGAATAACATTATACGGTGACAGATGGTGACTACACATCGTGGTGAGCATTTTGTAATCTATATAACTGTTGAATCACTGTGTTGGACACCTGAAACTAATATTGTATATCAGCTCTATTTCAATAAAATTTTAAAAACCCTGGAAAGAGAGTCACAGAGGTAGAAATGGTCAAGGTACAAAAGAGAATGAACACACAGGACAGCAAAGAAGCTGCTACAGGATCCCTTAGAAGAACAGGCAATTTAACAATGAGCTAGAAAAAAAAAATCTCTGTACATAAAGTTCTTGTTATACTTAATAAAAAATTGGATCAGAATAAAATTAACTATAATGACAAAACTGGAAAACCACCCCAAGTACCAAGTTATATCACTTTTTCTTTTCCTGCTAATTAACATGGTGTTAAGATCGGTTTACCCAATCGGTGCTGTGCTGAAGAAAAGAAACACATTTTTGAGAGGCAATTATCAGAAGAATGTCTCTCTCACAGAGCGGCCATGTCATTTGTACACAGTGTAAATATAAAGAGTCAACAAACGCAGAAATCCATTCTTAACCCACCGGAACCCAAATTCGCTGATGCCTGTGAGCTAACTGGACACTTGTGTTCGTTACGAGTGAGCCAAAGCTTTAGGAAATGTCCGAGTCCTTCTATGGAATAACAAGGACGTATGCAGTTACATAATAAATGGAAATTTTCTCATAAAAATTAAGACATACTCTCTTAAGCTAAAAGGGAAGAGGACCTTTTAGGATATACCTTATTACAAGTAGTGTAACAAAACCTTAACGGTGAAGAGCAAGATGTCAGTGGGCATTAGGCTGCACTAAATCTGCCAGGAAAATGGGATTAAACTAACCATATTTTGCCAGTGGAGAACTGTTTTTGACCACAAGGATTCCTAAAACAAAATCTTATTTCCAGAGTCAAGAAGACAATTATCATATGGTTTCACTCATTTGTGGAACATAAAAAATAAGGAGATCGGTGGGGAAGGAAGGGAAGAACGAAGGGGGGGGGTAAACAGAAGGGGGAATGAACCATGAGAGACTATGGACTCTGGGAAACTAACTGAGGGCTTCAGAGGGGTGGGGGGTGGGGGAATGGGACAGACCGGTGACGGGTAGTAAGGAGGGCACGTATTGCATGGTGCACTGGGTGTTATATGCAACTAATGAATCATGGAACTTTACATTAAAAACTAAGGATGTACTGTATGGTGACTAACATAACATAATAAAAAATTATTATTAAAAAAAAAAGAATGGTACATTGGCAGCTAGAACAGGTGACCTTGTTAATTAAAAGCAAACACTTCTTTGCCTTCTTGCTGGCATTGGAGGATGAGTCGTATAACCATCTCCCTTCCCCAGGTTTGCCTTAAGAACACACACACACACACACACACACACACACACATTTTGCAAGTCTTGGGGGAACAAGTGACAACTCAAATGATTGTAAAACCATGAAAAGGACTTCCCAAAGAGGCCATGGTGGTAAGACATTGGAATCTAAGAAGCTTACCGTCTTGCCTCTAGCTCCCTTGGGTCCAGTTTCTCCTGGACCACCAGGGTCCCCAGTCTCACCCTAAATAAGTTCAGAAAAATACAATGGTAATTAAAATCAAAGAACTATATCTCAATGTGTTTTTAAGCTTATTCCAACATGAAGACATTTTTCACATACATTTTAATCTTCAACAGTCTTCGTTGACGTGCCTGCCCTCTCCTCCCTCTTCAACGTCCTCCCCTCGTTTCTATAGCTCTCTACGCAGCAGCGCGCTGCAGCCTCGTTGTTTAACTTCTGCCTCCCTTTCTCCAGCCACAACCGAGCCTCCCCGGAGACACAAACAGTGCCCTTTATTTTGTCCTCCGATCCTATCACAGGACCTGGCGTTTACTGAACTCAGTAAATGTTTCTAATAAAAGTGAAAGCCTTAAGGTAGAAGGCATCATTGCTAATGGATTATTGGAAGGGACTTATCATACTGGAAAAATAGAGCCAGGTGAAGAATGCAGGGCTTGGTTTTCCTTCCATTTTATTTCCTTTGAGCGAAGAAGAAAATACATATGATAGAGGGAAAGGAGTCCATGTGAGAAGAAAAATAAGGATGATTTCTTCCCTTATGAATTTAAAAACTAGAAATGAAATTTTTAAAAAAGCCTTCTTCTTTCTTCCCCCAATTTCCTCATAAAGATCGATCCTCCCTCCCTCCCCCTTCCCTCCTTCCTTCCCCCCTTCCTTCCTTCCTCTTTCTTTCTTTCGTAGAGAGAATGTGCACATGAGAGTGAGTAGGGGTGGGAGCAGAGGGAGAGAGAGAATCCCACACTGAGCGTGGAGCCCGATGCCGGGCTTGATCTCACAACCCCGAGATCATGACCTGAGCCGAAATCAAGAGTCAGACACCTAACCGACTGAGCCACCCAGGTGCCCCAAAGGTTCTTTTTGTTCATTTATGATTAACTATTCTTCTATTGTCCTGTGATACATTTCATAGCCTGAGGAATATCTCTGACCGGTCTCTACTTAATATGAAGAACACAGTACCTTCGGTCCACTTTCTCCAGGAAATCCTTCTTGCCCCTGTAATTGACAGTGTGGAAAATCAGTACATGCGCACATCGCCGCGGTAGGCTGTGCTGACTGTAATTTTACCTGCTGCCTTCTTTGGCTTTAGAAAGGGCCCAAACACCCGAAAACGCAACGATACAGCACTACTTGAGAAACAAGCTCCAATTTCTAAATTAAGCTATCGATACCAAAATATCTATGACAACCTAGATAAGTGGACAAATGGGCACATCTGAGGAATTATAAATCAGCTCTCCTTCTACTGAAGGTGTTTAACAGGATAGCTGGCTAGATGGCAAAGCGTTTCTGAAACCGTCTTCTTAACACGTATTTCAGTGGAGACAGGTGAGAAGCCTAGAGCCAAAACTTGATCATTGGCTTTCTAGTCCTCTGTTTACCCTACTTAGTCCACAGACTATAACTGAAGACGTCTGACAATCCCCGTTTGATGAAAAAAAAATGTTTATTTAAAATAAAGTTTAGTTTCGGATTACTCCGGGTGGTATCTCCTCAAACATACATAAAATAGAAAAGAATAGAAAGAAGAAAAATCATCTAAAATCGCACTACCCAGAACCATTATAAATGTTTTATCGTATTTTCTTTAAGCTCTTCCAAATGCACTTTTTAGCACAATTGGGATAAATATTCTTTTTGATATTTTATATCCTGATTTTTTACTTGATACTGTCACATAATTTCTTTACGTGATTATAAACTTAATATATTTTCATTTTAAAGAGTGGCTAATATTCCGGTGCTAGAAGCTACTATTTCCCTTTATCAGATATTGAGATTGTTTTCAATTAATTCTCTATTCTAAAGAGAAAGTTCATTGGAAAAGTCTCATTCATTACTGATTTCTTTTTCAAAGAAATTTTAGCTTTTTGGGGTTTGTTTATCCTTCTAGACAGCCTCTTGCATCATTCCTGGTGGGATTTCACTTGGAATTAAATTGATCCTTTGTAATGTTTTAGACTTTCCAACAAGAATTTGGATGTCTTCATTTAGTAAAGTTTTATATTTCAGTAATTTTTTGTCATAGGTCTCAAACATTTTGCAGAAAGGATATTCTTAACTCTGTTTTTGTGGGTATTCTTATTATGGTTTCTAAGTGGCGATTGTTAGTATATAGAAATCATTGGTTTTGTAAATTTATCTATCTTTCTTCCAGACACTTAAATATTCAAAAATGTAAAGTTATAATTCTGATACAAAGCTATAAGTTTTTATTTTTGAGTTATTGCTTGGCCCAATGCATTTAGGAAGACCCTGTAAAACCTCTTACTAATGGTTAAACATACTAAGAAGAGAATCAACTTTGGAATGGCTCCCTAAGTAAACCCGAGCACAGAGCTGCTAAGATTAGACACACTGTTCGGGCTGGAACAAGTCAGGCCCTGGCTCCACATCTTTGCAAAGGAACAGAAAATTAATTTTCAAGTTTCAGTTGTTGCCTGAACCTTGAGCCATCAAATTGTTTTTTCTTTTATCACATTCTCCAAGGGATATCAACAAATAAATGATCAAAATCTATCCCTAAATGTCTAAGACTGCGTTATTCACTGCCTTTTTTTCTCTTAAATGCGGCAAAAAAAAAAAAAAACCAACAAAACCAAAACAAACAACAAAAAATAAATGGAAATACCTAGCTTCTAGTCGATGTGTCTTACCTTTGCTCCTCTACTTCCAGTGCTACCATAACCTGGGTTGCCATCATCACCCTGTAAACAAAGGCCTTCGTTATAAATATCCCAGACTACAAATTGGAGGCAGGCTTATTCACACGAGAACAAGACACACAGTTTTTTGGTTTGATTAGGAGAAAGCAGGAAGCAGGTTCTCTCTCTGGGGCTGGGCACTAACATTTGGCAATAAAGGCAACTCTCGGTGACAGATACAGACAGTGCATTGTCCCTGAGGCTCACTTGTGTCATCTGTAGAATGGGACTAAAAATTATCACCGCTCATGGTGCTATTATGAAGACTGAAGGGGAAAATTTCAGGCATACAGTAATCTCAATAAAAGGAGGGAGTAGTTTTAGCTCTTCTGTTTAACACCTGTATTTTAAAACCTTAGCTCTAATTCACGTTCAGTTTGCTGGATGAGAGTAAGACCTCCTAAATGCCTGGCCAGTGGCCACTGTCAGACCCTTGCAGAGGTCTGTGAAAAATCCTGAGCGCTGGGGGAGTGTGGGCTGGGTTTCTGAGGAAGAGGTTCTGATGGCAGGAAAGAATGGAAGAAGGGCTATGGGGATGCTAAAGACAAGGTTTGTCCAGTTTATCATTTGGCTTCAAAAGCATCCTGGCCAGGATTTTTGGTACCTGGGAAGTTGCCACCTTAGGAAAGCTTGCCAAGGAACTAATCCAAGTTGAGGATAATATCGCAATTTCTAGAAAGCTATCAGGCTAGACTGGGGTGGTATCTTTAATGCACTCTTCAGAGAACCACATGGGATATCTATTGAACTAAAAGATTCCAAGGACCAGGTCAAAAGTAGTGATCCAGTACAAACCGGCAAGCCTCGAGGACCTGGGAGACCAATTGCTCCTTTTTCTCCCAAATCTCCAGGCTCTCCCTGTCAAACAGAAAGAACATGTCCTTATTAGTTTTTTGTTTTTGTTTTTGTTTTTTGTAAAGGAAATTGGCAGTGATGGTATTAAGACAACAGCTAGTTATATAACTGCATCCATGTGTATCACACACAGTGACAACAGATTTGTGGTCAGGACTGCGAGTTGTATCCGTAATGCAAGGAATTGCTATTGTTGGCCAGCGAGATCCCCTCCATTGATGAATGAAGCCCCAGCAAGTCTGATGCATTGTTTAGTGCAAGCTGCCATCTTGGCAGCTCAGTGCCATGAACCACACCCTTGGAAATGTCTTACCATGAGTCAAAGAGGAAGCTCTGTACTGTTTAAAAAAATGAACAAAACTGTTTCCAAGATGATCCATCAAATCATCTGGCTGCCGCAGTTCAACAGACTTACTAATCTAGTTTTAAGTGCTAATCAAGATAACCAAGGCAGCACGGCATCGTGGCAATAGTTTTTGACTTCTGACTAGTAGAACTCTACTGTGGGTTATAAATCAATCTCAGTATTGTGTTGAGTCAAGTCCAGCTACTTGGGAAAGTTAAAGTTAACAGAGCTTTAGAAAAGAAGGTTAACTCCTTAAAAAAAAAAACTTAAAATTTAAGATTTTAGATTTATAGAAATTTTAAAGTAGTACACGGAGTTCCTATACACTCAATATCTAACTTCTCCTACTAACATTGTATTAGTTACACTAGTAGGGCACATTTATCACAATGCATACATGAATACCGATTCATTATTATTAACTAAAGCCCATACTTTATTTTTTTTAATTTTTTTTTAGTTTTTACCCAACATCCTTTCTCTGTTCCAGGATCCTATCCAGGATACCATATCGTGTCTCCTTAAGCTCTTTTAGACTGTGACACAGTTTATCAGATTTTCCTTATTTTTGATGACCTTGACAGTTGTGAGGAGTACTGCTCAGATATTCTGTAAGATGTCCCTCCTTGGGATTTTTCTCATGATTAAGTTGGGTTTTATGGGTTTTTGGGGTAAAGACCACAGAGGTAAAGTGCCATTCTCAGCACAACATAAAAAGAGAACATAGTATCAACATGGCTATCATTACTGATGTCAACCTTGACTATTTGGCTGAGGTAGTGTTGGTCATTTCTCCACTATCTAGTTATTCCCCCCTGCCCTTTCCATAACGTACTCTTTGGAAAGAGGAGTGTGGAAGTGTCTGAAGCTCACACTTAAGGAGTGGGAGTGGTTAACTCATTTTTAAGGATAGAAAGGCAACCCCGTTAAGTGTGAAAAGCGCAAACGGACAAATGTCCACCAGCATTGAACTCTGAGAGTAAAACAAAAAGGGTTCCATAGATGGGAAGCAGATCTTCCCTGATATCTTCCTTTCAGTGTAGTGGCTCTCAAAGTATGCTCTGGAGGCCACCTGCCTCATGATTACCTCAGGTCCATACGCAAAGGAAATTCCTGGCCCCCACTGGTATAGTCTCTGGTAACGGAGCCCAAGAATATGCCTTCTTAAATAAGCTTATCAGCTGATTCTTATACACAGTGAAACTTGAGAACATCTGCCTTAAGGTAGGGAAACAAGGGAAGCCATATGGCTTGTTCAGGGTCACTTTTTTATTGGGATAGCCAGACGTTGAGCCCAGGATTAATCACTGAGTTGTTTGTCTCCCTGGGAACTTGAGCTTATTGGAATAAGGTAGGAGTAATTGTTTGGGGCTCATCTCAGTTAACAATGAATCTAGAGGATTTAATTTATCTTGGGACTTCCCAAAGGATTTGGGCTTACTTTGAGGGTACTTATTTCCAAATTCTTGCCCCTTCTCCTTTAAAAGTCCCTCTTATTAATAATGATCTTTTTGGCACAACTACCCTGCTTCTATCTATCTCCTTCTACTCTCTCACTTCTAACTAGCCCTAGGAGCCATCCATTCCTGCCTATCTCTCTCTCGATTCCCTCTGTCGCACCCTTTGGAGGGCTTTCAGTTTTGAAAATATTCGTTAGAGCATCTCAGCCACCAGAGGCAATGGCTTCTTCACTCCCCCTTCCTTATCTGTTCTGCACCATACATTTGACCTCTCCTTCCTCAACTCTTCTTCTCAGCACCCAGTATGCATTTGTTTCTTTCCCCTCCTTTCTAATAATTCACTGTCTCCCTAATCCTTCTTACAAATACACACCACCAAGAGTCTTTTTAAAACTCCAAATGTCTCTGAAACTGCATCTCCGACCAGCCCTAAACTTCCTCTATTCCCCAAAAATATTCCCTTCATTCCTACACCACTCTTCCTCGTGACTTTCCTGCTTCTGGGATGGTACTACACTCATGCTGCAAGTCCACAAGCCATCTAGTCCTCTTCTCTCTACCTTAGTTCCCTACTGGAGGAGTCCTCCAGAATCATCATGAGCCCCTCCTATCCTCACTGTGTTAAGTCATCCAGTCACTGCTTGTCTTGGAGACTGTTAGAACATACCCACTGGTCTCCTAGCTGCCAATCCCTCAGCCTTCAAAATATTTCTACAGAGTAGCCTATTCAAAATCCTCCCAAGTCTGGCTGTGTTCAAACACTCCATGAAAACAATTGTGAATAGCACTGTACTGGCTACTTAACAAAGTGAGTGACTACAGACTTTTTTACGTGCCTATGAGACAGGATCATTCCCTCCTCCCCACCCCCCCGCAAATACCCACACCCAGGATTTTCTAACCTTGTGCTTTCCTTCACATAATTTCTTCTCCCTGAAATCCTCCATGCCTCCTCTCTGCTTGCCAAAGTCTTTCTTATCTTCTACGGTCTGCTCCAAGTCTGTATCCTCTATGATGTTTCTTTCCCCAGCCCGGAAATACTTCACTAATACTATATTTAAATCTCCATTCTCAGACCCATATCCTGATCTACTTTATGTCATATATTATTGTCTTGAAAATATTCTAAATCCCATGGGGATTGATTCCATGTCATATCTATCATACAACCCAGAAATTCTTTCATTAAGCAAATATTTACTAAGCAATTATGTGCCAGGAACTGTTCAAAGCACTAGGGATGCATCAGTGAGCAAACAGTCGAAGATCTCTACTCTCCTGAAGCTGAGTTTCTGATCCAACAGAATACTAGTGGAGTGACTTTGTCTGAGAGGTGTTCAGCAAAGGTTTATATGCAAGGAGGAAGCAGAGAAGAAAACAAGAGAGGAGGGGAGGGAAGAATAGAGGGGCAAAGGAAGGCCTCCCCCAGAACAGTCTTCCTTCCCTGAGGTCCCCCCCCGGCTAAGAATGGGTGTAGCCCCTCATGAAATTATGCTGAGCTGGAATCCTTGACCTCATTGTGGTCCACACCCACGTCCTTAGACGTTGCTGGCTCTCTAAGAATCAACCCCGGGTGCAGGGGCAATAAGAGGTTCTCCTTTGTATTGAAAGAGGTTCTCCTTTGTATTAAAACCTTAACTTTGGTGGGCTTAAAGAATGTGACCTACTTTATTTCCTTGGCTTCCCAAATGGCCTGGACTCCCAGCTTCTCCTCCTGGTCCCGGAGGCCCCTGAAACAAAACGAGGATTGCAAATACAGCAGAACATAAAGCAACTTTCCCCTAAACCCTTTGTGTCTCTTTTAAGAGGAAAATGAACCACAGATGGGAAAAGAGTTATGGCTTTATTGATTTCTGCTCTGGAAAAAAGTATCACAGCTGTCAAATAAAAACTAGTAAATAAAAGAAAATTAATAAAGTAATTCATGCCAGATGTGGACTAAACGATCATGCTTTCTTGTGAGTCTTCTTTTCCAAAGAGATTTTACGTTCTCACTGTTTTGCTTTTACAGCAGATGTTGCTAAAATGTCGAACATTTAAAGAAGGCATTCCAAGTGACATTTGCCTTTAACTGTATTCTGTCTGGTTCCTTGCTTTGGTAGAAAGCATTTTTTTTTTAAGGTAAACTTATATTTATTTGCAAATAATATAATTTGTCCAATAGAAAGCTCAAGAAACTTTGCCAAAATAATTAGCAATAGCAAGATATGTTCAGGTATACCAGATAAACAGTCTGAAATAGTTTTCTCTTTCCTACTGATAAGTTAGAAAAGTAAATGTACCTAAATTCCCATGTACCATTAGAAGAAAAAAAGACCTGTAAAATATGTGGAATTTAACAAGAAAGATAAAAGACATAGCTGTATAAAGAAAGCTTTAAACTCTTACTGAAGAACATAACAAAAGTTAAACAGAGGGCTAAACATACCACACAGCTATATGGAAAATCTATTTGATATAATAGAAGTCTCTTTAATGTTCTAGAAAGCATGTGTTATTGGGATAGCTTCAGAGCCGAACATTTAAAAATCCCAATTCAGAGACAGCCCAACTGCCTTCCTAGGTTATTAACACTTGGGATCAGATTTTTCCTTTGGGATATCCAAACATATGGCAACAGAAATCTTGTTTGGTTAAAATGTTTACATAGGTACTTGTAAATAATCCCAACACTAGTGAATTGAAATCATTTTCAAATTTCTTTTTTTTTGGCCGTGGTTACTGTAATTTAAAAATAAATAAACCAAATCTGTGTAATAAGCATGATACTTAGCAAATTTTATTCAGAAAAAAATATGGCATTACCTTTTTATCTTTGAAAAACTAGAAATGTAGTTAAGTTGGACATAAAAAGTTTCCTAATAGGAATAATTGTTGAACAGTATATTGGTCACTTAGAGAAGGTAATAAGGATCTTTCCACAACTTTCCACTTTTTCCTCTCCCTTTTTTATTTCAAAAGAAGAATCTCAATTTCTTCACCTTCCATAACTCTCAAGCCTTTCCCTTCAAACTCTCACTTCCACCAGTGCATGGGGCTAGCTCCCATGATCTTCAGATTCAATCCAATTAGATTCAATCTTTTCTGTTCTTACCTTATTTGAGTTTGATCATGTATTCTTTGAAACTTTTCCATTTCTGTAACACCATGGGCTTCCTGGTCCCTCTATGATCTCTTCTCCATTTGCCTCTTAAATCTCCATGTACCCTGGGGCTCCATCCTTGCACCTTATTTTCTCAATCCCCTCCTCCTGAGTGACACCCCCATATATTCACATACCACTTTACAAAATAACTCCTAAATACATGGATCTCCTGCCCAAACTACTAAACTAAATGCCAGACTCATATATTAAAATGTCTATTGGATAGCCCATAAAAATTGATTACCAAAGATAATTACATTTACCGTAAGTCATGCTTAGTTTCATATTCTCTTTATTAAGGAATGGTGCCACCCTTTTCCTCCCTAAAGCCCAAGCTGGAAACCTAGGAATCATCTCTTAGCTCCTCTTCCTTAGCTCATCTCAAAACCTATCAGTTACAAGTCCCACAGATTCTGTTGCCTTTCTGTACCAATCTCTCTTCCATTCGTATTGCTATTACTTACCTTCAGGCCTTCCTGCCTTCTGTCTAAATTCCTGGATTCCCTGACTGTAGCCTGGCCTCTCTCTAATCCATTCTTCTCTCCTTTTTCCTTTTGATTTAAAATGTCAGGCTGATGCTGCCACTTTTTCTGAAATTCTGAATTCTGAGTAGCTTTCAGAATAAAGTTGATGGTATTTATTAATATATAATATCTCTCAAAAATGTTGGTATTACAGGTCTCCATAGTCATCTGGGACTACTTCAATCACTGTATGTTTATGCTCAAACCATCTGAAGTCACCAAATAATTCTTGTTGTCTTAGGTCTTCACACTTGTGCAAGTTCTTCCTTTAGCTGGTCCATTTTTCTGTCTGGAGGGAGATACTATCTCCCTCTTGTGAAAATCTTACTTTCAGCATCACTGTTTCAAGAATACCTGAACCCTCTGGCTCTGCTGGGTCTCACAACTGTCCCACAGATTCCTCTACTCTGCATCTCATGTTCATTTGTTTGTTCCTCTCATCTACTAGCTACTAGCCTGTACATTCCTTGAAGGAAGGGGCATGCCCAACTGGCTTCCTATCTCTGGAACTGAGTACAATACCTAAAACTCACCAATCCACCCACCCATTCATCTAGCTATCCATGCACCTATCCAGGAATAGCCCCCAAGAGGGAGGAGATGATGTGTTTAATTTCATTTTTCCATATGACATTTTTTGCGTACTTCACAGAAGGATAAAGTAGAAAGATTTCAACTGTCCTTGACAATAAGGGGCGAATTGGAAGTCTTGCCTAGAAGCTCCCTTTCTGGGCTTCCTTCAGACATAATGAGCTCTATGAGATGAAGGAGATTTCAGGGAGATTACCTCATGTGTGGTCACTTCAAGCACACACAGCACAATGAGAGATTATCCTGTTTGAAAGCCCTCCGAAATGGAAGATTTCTTGGATGGAAGGATGCATACATGCAGACAGGGCATGGTCATCAGAACATCAGAAAACCTGATTCTATTTCCGGCGCAGGACACACAAAATACCAGACGGGTGTCTTTGACTCCTTGAATGGACCTCAAGCGTCAGTGAATGGTTACCCGGATATAGTTACTACTCAAATACTGCTGGTTTTATAGGGGACCATGTTTTTAAAGGAAAGATGAAAAACTCCCTGCCACCCCAAGATATCAGAGTCAAAAAGTTGCCTTGATTCGAGGTCAAGATCATCTATGGAATAGAAAGAGAAGGTTAGGGCATTTGAAGGAAAAGGGCACCAGCCAGAGGCGAAATCTTTACTGGCTTTGTTGTAATAGCAGCCTTTTATTGAGCATTTATTTTGTGCAAAGCACAAATGCTATGCTAAGAAGTATATCTTGACTTTCTCAATCACAATGAGATACATATTATCGACACCATTGTTCACCAATAAAAATCAGATTGTCAAAGCTTTTAACTCCAAATCCCCATTAACAGGAGGGTAAGATGGGAACCGAACCTGATTCTGACTCTACACTGAACTTCTGGCCACTCTTTCTGCTGTTTTGAGGCCTGTATCTGGGACAGGATTCCCAAACTCTATGCATCACCTGAGATTGGAGTTTTCAAAATGTGAATCTCCACGCTTGATGCAGGAGGCTGGGGCCAGATCTACCCTCCACTCTTGGGACTCGGGCTGGGGGGTCTTTTGCTTATGCTTAGACTCTACCACAGACTCTTCTGCAATCACAACTGTTTAATACAAGTGTTCAGAGATGATAGAAAGGAGAGGTTTAGAATTTAAATGTTTTTAAAAACTGTCCTTAGATAGTATCTTATCAGAAAGGATTGCAGTAGGAGTTTGGGATTAATGGCTGGGGCAGTGCCAAGGACACCTCGACTTTGGATGGAATATGGCTGGAAAGGAATCCTGTCACTTATGTTCATGGGGTAAAACCCTGCCTACACTGACAACAGTAAATTGTCAGGCTGGGCTGGAGCTACCCAAGGAGATTAAACACTCAGTGTCTCTAAGAGTCAGATATGAGCTAATTCTAAGAAAGTAAAAGAGGCCAGCAAGGGGTGGGCTAATGCAAGAACAAACCCCAAGATACCTGAGATGTTGATCTTGACAGTGCTAGGCTAAGACACAGCCTCTAACCTCAACTTCTAATCCTTCATGCATCTTACACTCCATCTATGTTGAGCCATTTATGGTTCCCCAAACTCATTTTGATATCTCTTTTTAGATTACTTGGCTCCTTTTCCCAGATGCCTGCCTCTCCCTTGGTCACCTGGAAAACACCTCCTTATCCTGCAAAAGCTAAACCACTCTTCTCCTGCTCTAATGACATCCTTGGTCCCACCACTCTGTTCTGCGTGTAATTCCATTTTAGCATTTAGTACACCACATCTCAACTATTTGTTTGTGTTGGCGTCCTTTATGAGATTGGGAGCATGTCTCTTTTCTTCTTTTCTTTAAAAGATTTTATTTATTTATTTGAGAGGGAGGGAGTGTGAGTGAGCGAGAGCTCAAAAGCAGGGGAAGGGAGAAGCAGACTCCCCACTGAGCAGGGAGCCCCGCCAACACTGACACTGGCTCGTTTCCAGGATACCGGGGTCATGACTTGAGCTGAAGGCAGACGCTTAACTGACAGCCACCCAGGTACCCTGGGAGCATGTCCTTTTGTCATACTGTAGGACCTACACACAGGATGCACTCAGCAAATATTTGAGTAAAAGAAATGGTTGATGGATCATTCAACCTAGATTACGCAGAATGATGAAATCCAATCACTGCAGTTAAGATTACATATTGTTATTACTATCATGGCCTTCCTTGGATTGGAGACTCTCATGCTTTGGGCATAAAATGTCCCTGCTAGATTAAGTAATACTGATGCAATACAGTAGTAATAAACACTTACATGGTGCTTACTATATTGCAGACACTGTTCTAAGAACCTACCTATATTAAACCATTTAATTCTCACCTGATGAGGTAGCTCTTATTATCATCCTTATTTTATAGCAGAGAAAATTGAGGCACAGAGAGGTGAAACGAATTACCTAAGGCCGCACAGCTAGGAACATACAAAACTGGCAATCAAATCCAGGTAGCCTGGTTTCAGGTACTATGCCCTTGACCACTATGCTATGCTTTGTAAAGATAACAACAGAAATTCTACTTTGTACCCCAAATTTCCATGGAATAATTCCAACATTTCTTGATATTGCATGTGACATTAGTGATTATTTCACTAAAAACAACTAAGAATAATTCCAGCACTAACTAGAATTAGTATGTATGTCTGATTTCCCATTCCTTTTCTAGGCATTGATTCGTGTAGTACCCTGCAGTAAACCAAACAAGAAGGGAACAAAGGAAGGTATAAAAGAATATGCCATTCTTTTCAAAGTTATACCTTCTTTTTCATTGTGCCATGGGCTGTATTTCTTTCGTGCCATAGCCATGTACTTGGTTGGATTAGCACATTTTGATTTATGCAGAATGCCCCAACACTGCATAAATTAATGTCTTCAGAACACTGTCAACAGAAATCACATGTCTTTTTCTAAATGTATATCCTAAGAAAAAATTAAAGTCTTCAATTAAAAAACACTCCTATGAGGGGTGCCTGGGTGGCTCAGTTGGTTAAGCATCTGACTCTTGATATCAGCTCAGGTCTTCATCTCAGGGTTGTGAGTTCAAGCCCTGTGTTGGGCTCCATGCTGCGTGTGGCGCTTACTTAAAAAACAAAACAGAAAGCACTCCTGTTATTCCACCTAAGTGGCTGGTTCTTGTGTGCTGTCTGAAGTCTATGTTAGTGGATTTACAGAGCCAATAAAGAATAACACTCTCTTGTATATCTGCTTGTGTTTGTCTCCCGTGGTTTTCCTTTGGAAACAACAATTTTGAGACCCCTTTCATCATGTCCTGAATATAGAAAATTCTATACATCTTTGAAATAGCACTTCCACTGTGTTGACAAGGGTATTTCAAGAAAAAGCAAGCAAAGAAAGAAAACCCTGATTTCTAGCCAGATAAATGGAAGAGGTAGAGAGAAGTGGTGCCTTTTGACTGACACTGGCAATGCCAAGAGGTTGAATGATTTATAACTATAACCAATCTTGCCAAAGCAAGATTAAAGGGGTCTCACTCAGACAAGTACACTGTAGGGCAGATGGAATAACTTATTTGAATAACAGCTACTTGGATACAATTTTGGATTAGAAGAAGGGAATTACCAAGTTCTTTGGATTTCAACCCATCTACATCTTAATATTTTACATAAACAGAGGAGATAATTACCGATATATGTTTCCTTTGGCATTTGCTGTTTTTTTTTTTTAAATACCAACTGGTGGTGCCAGCAAGTTTTTAATGATTCAAGGATGTGAATACAAAACAGTTACTTTTCATCAATTTAGTTCTACAATGAAATTTTTTTATTGTTTAGATTTTTTTTATGTATGTTACTCACTATACAGCACATCATTAGTGTTTGATGTAGTGTTCCATGATTCATTGTTTGCATATAACGCCCAGTGCTCCATGCAATATGTGCCCTCCTTACTACCCATCACGGGCTATCCCACCCCCCACCCCCTCCCCTCTAAAACCCTGTTTGTTTCCAGCAGTCCATAGTCTCTCATAGTTCGTCTCCCCCTCTGATTCCCCTCTTCATTTTGAAATTTTTTTAAGTTTTCATGCTGTTTGAAGGAGTACGTTCATCAAACTGGGAACAAATATTCTCACGAGCAGTAATTAATATGCTTTAAAATATTGTATCATGAGATATAGGTTTATGCAAATAGCTTCTTAAATATTTTGATGATGAACACATTCACTTACGTGTTGGACCACTGCCTAAGGAACACAAAGTAATGGATTCCCTTTATCCCATTAGTCAAGTACAAGTCCCAATTGCATCTCATTCATTCATTTACTAATTATTATATAAATACATGTCGAGCTCCACTGTGTAGCAGCGCTGTTATTGTAGGTTCTGGGATATAGTATAAGCGAGAACAAGTTCTGGCCCTCAGGGAGTTTACAGTGTAGAAAAGGAGACAAAAGCTAAACAAATATAATAGCAGTTAGGCAATGGCCAGATCATGTAGGGACCTGCTACTCAAAGTGTGGGCTGGGAACCAGCAGCATCAGTACTGCCGGGAGCTCACTGGAAGTGCAGAACCCCAGGCCCCACCCCAGACCTACTGCTCAGAATGTGTTCTTTAACAAGTCGTCCCGGTGATTCTCAGGCACTCTGAAGTTGAAGTGATGTGGGAAAGTCAGTCCCGACACTGGTTGTGTCTATTAGAATCTCCTGGGGAGAATTTAAAGTTACTTGTACCCTGGCCTCACCATCAGAGATTCTGGTTTACATGGTCTGGGGAGGGTTCCAGGTGCTGGGGTGTCTTTAATCTTCCCAGGAGATTATCATGGGTAACTAGGTTGAGGAGCACTGAAGAAAGTTGTATTCTGGGTGCAATGGGAAGGCCCTGAGGAGATCAGGGGAGTGGCATGACCTGATTTGTACAGAGGAGGAATTCTTAACCTCCAGTAATGGCTGAGGTGTTGAGACAAAGAGGGCTAGAAGCCATCTTCCACCTCTGTGTCTGACAGAAAGCCCACTCTGCAAGGTAGGGACCACAATGTGATGTGGCCATCACATTGAACACTGAACTCAAAACTTTGTGGGTTCACAGGCAGTACATAACTCCTTCTGCAGAAAAGAAACTGCAAGGACATCCATATTAAAGCCAGGATTGGAGCCAGAGGCAATCACTTTCTCTCATTACGTACCTGAGGACCTTCACTTCCCAGACCTCCTTTTTCACCTTTCACACCAGTCTCTCCTCTGGGGCCCTACATACAGAGCATACAGAGAATTAAAGCATTATTTTCTTTCTAAAAGAGAACACTTGAATATTAACTTGAATATTAAAGATGGACGTGGTACGTCAGTCACATGGACAGAAACTGGAAAGAGAACTCCATTCATGCCCTTGGCTCTGTCTTGATCTGTGAGCTCTCCTGTGTGTGGATACAATGGTCCAGTCTGCAACTTAGGCAGTTGGGGGCATTTACAGTAGACTGAATAAATACTGAACAGTTGAATTTTTCAGTATTGCTAATTATCCTAAGCGTCTTTAGACTCCAAATACATATGTTTCTTATGTGATAAAGAATATAATGCTTAATTACCTAATCTGAAACTGAAATATTAAAATGAATATTCTATTCAATAACCATACTGAAGACTGGTCATAGATAAAGCATGTGGTAAGATGAAATCCGGAGATTTCTACCTCGAGAATATTATACTGCCTATTAATTGTGGACTTTGTACATTAGGCAGAGAAACCTTCATGCTGTTTGGTTTTTCCATCTGCTTTTTAATTATGTCATGAAGAATGAGTCTGTAAAGTGGAAGAAGGGATGTTGTCATATTATTTGTTTAGTATGAAATAAAGCAAGCCACTCTGCTGAAATGCTTCCCCACAACCCCAGTGGCAAATATTTCTCACTTGAAGAAAAGTGAACTTTCCTCAGCTGGCAAGTAAAACAAAGCAAAGAAAAGCAATCAAGCTCAAAAGAGATAGAGGTCCAAGGGGACAGACTGTTTACTGCTGTGGAGTCTTGCTAAAAACATGAACACAATTTCTCATCTGATGTCTAAGGATATTTTACCCAACTTCCATGCACCAAGCTGCCAATACATAATAATTTTTTTTTTAGCTATGTGGATTAAAACTTTGAAAAATTATAGAAACATTGCTTGTCTTGCATTTGCCAAACAGCAAACTTATTTCTTAGATTTCAAAACAAAGTTTGGAAAGAAAAAATGTGTTCTAACTTTCTATAGTCTAACCTTCTTTCCTTCATCTCAGCATTTTCTAGGACTTCCTTTTTCTTCTCAGTATTATTTCGGGCTACATTTTGCTCTTTCTGGCACGTGCTTCTTTCCCCTCATGTGACCAGTGTAAGAGCCAACCATGGCTTATGCCTTGTAAAGGAAAAAGTGCTGGAGGCAGCTCTCTGGGGAAGTGAGCAAGAGGGTAGGCTGAGTGCCACACTATAGATCACCCCGCTGAAGACTTCGGCTGTATTTGGAACAATTCTTTCCTAGAGTAGAGCCAGCTTTTCTACTACTCAGGCGTCCAGATATGTAACACTGAGTTCTTACTGTGCTACACTGACCAAAATTCCCAGTTTTGAGGCTCAACATTTTCTTTGGCTCAAGGTCTCCCCTAGAATATCCTAGCTAGCTTGAACTCATTGCACAGGGACCCTACCCAGCATGTTCTTTCTCTTTTCACCTCTTGATTAGACAAAACTTAGAAAAAGGAGACCAAATTCCGGACAAGTCAAGACAGTGTTGCTTCCTTACTTTATTACCCTGAGAATACTTGAAACATCTGTATTTCTGCAAAGAGGTTTGAAGGATTCCATCAAGACTCCAAATTCTTCTTGATGTTCTCAAACCCTGATTAGTTCTGATATGTACCTGAGGGCCCTTAAGTCCCCATGAGCCTTCAAGTCCATCTGGGCCTGGGATGCCTGTTTTCCCCTGTAGTGAGAGAGAATCAACCTGTTAACACTGTTTCCTGAGAATTTTGTCTCCTTTATGTACAAGATTATATATTTTTAATCAGAATGTCAGTGCAGGATCTTTGGCAAAAATATGAAAAATAAAGAAATAAAAATTTTCTATAATCTCATCAAGCAGAGATAACCTCAGTTACTATGTTGGTATATTTGCTTTCAAGTCTTTATACATATGCACACTCACACACTCCTTTTTTTTCCCATGTTTGTAACATATCTGACTTCGGCATTTGGCCTGAAAAAACTCAGTTTACATTTTCTTCAAAAATCTCTAGACATCTTACAACATTACACTTATATTCAGATAGATTAAATATCTATTCATCAAAAGTTGAGCAGTATCTTCACATTGCGCTTGAACTCTGACAGAGATAAGAATTCCAAAGAAGAGGAAGGATTAAAAGGCATAATTCAGTCAACTATTGGGATAGCTTAAGTTTATGCCTTAAGTTGTTACACAGATGTGATTAAACGTCCCTTGCTAATTGCCTTTTCCTAGATCTCAGAGGAATTTCTCAACACTTTCTCTCCCCAATCTTACTTCATGCTGTTATTCTGGATTTGGTCTCCTTTTTGTTGAAGTCTAACCTTGAGGTATGTGTGAGTAATGTCTGTGGATGGTAAACTCTCTTGGTCTTGGTCTGAAAATGTCTACATGTTCATTCACAGTTTAGCTAAGTATAAAATTCTAAATTAACAGCTATTTTTCTTCTGCACCTGCACATATCATTTTGTTTTCTAGCATATTTTATTGCCAAATACAAGTCTGCTGCAATCTAATTTGTTATTCCTTTCATGGGTAAAAATGCTTTTTCTCTCTGGTCATGTTTAAGATATTTTATCTTTAGCATTCCAGAGTTTCACCATGATGTGATCGAGAGTGGATTTATTGTTTATCCTCATTGTATTTTCAACCTGAGGATCTGTGTTTCCTCAATTTCATAAATTCTAAGTCACAATTTCTTTTTCATAAATATTATAGATACATGAGGCATGTATATCACCAACATGTACAAAGGAGATATGATACAGTATTTGGTATAGTCAACTTTTGAATAAAACTCTAAGAAGGTCCAATATGTATTAGGGTTTCACTGTACTCTCAGTATAAAAAGGGTTTATGTAAACTAAGGCTTCAGAGTCAACTGAACAAAAATTTAGACAATAACTCAACTGAGTTACCAGTTTGCATTTGAAATCCAAACTTAAATTTAATAGTCATTGGGCCAAACTAGTGCCTCTTGTCATTAATTTTTATAGTCTTTGATTGGAATGCCCAAATCTTCATTTTAAGATTTGAGTTCTTGAAACTGTAGCCTAAAAGATTTCTAACATTTTATTCCACAACCAGTATCATCAAAAAGTGGGAGAACTTTAGTCTTGAAAGAGGTTTCCCAGAGCCTTTATTCTTATTCCTTGACTAGACACAATACTTATCATTTGGAGTTAAGAAAAAAATCGTTGTACCTGTGGGCCTGTATGTCCCCTTCGGCCATGAGCTGCCTAAAATAGAAGGAAAGGTAGGAACCTTTAACTCTGAAAAAAATGCTTTTTATACTCAAATTAGTAATGAACACCTTAAGGCACTTTTTTTTTAAGTACCCACAATTTGCTTAAAACATTTAATTATCCACTGCACCATGACAGTAAAATGTTGTCAACTCTGAATTTCTTATCCTAGGGCAATAGGTAATTAAAATCACATAGACAATTGAAATCTGTACATACTTAAGAGAACAGATTGTGGTCAATAATTTGTGGTCAATAATTTGTCCTCCACTCAACTATTACTAGAACTGATCACGAGCTCCAAAATTGGCTGATTTAATTTCTTTGCCTTTTCCCAAAGTACTATCAAGTAAGCCAAAAGTCTGGAGTGGAGTGGCCAAAAGGCAGGAAGCCAGAGGAAAAACTGGGAGAATTGACTCCATTGAGCTTTATCATAGATTAATTTCAGAATCTAAAGATAACCAGACTAATTTTACCCTCTTCCCCCCAAAAAGCCAAATAATAAGCTCATCTGACAAAAAAATTAAAGAATCAGCCGAAGCATTCAGAAGTTTTCAATTCAGTACGTTAATGAAATATTCAATCAAACTAACAGAACTACATAATCAAGTGAATTTTTCCTAATACTTTGATATGTAAGGTCAGGGTCTGGATGTATTTCAGATCAACATTTTATAGATCTGAAAATCACACAAAGACATTTTATTGTCTAACTTAGGATGTCTCAGTAAAGTCATAGCAAGACTGACACCAGGATTTGCAAAACTCAGTATGTATCAGATGACATTTTCTAGATGGAAATTTGAAATATTCAGATCAAAATTCTATGCAGGCCTTAAATTCTTCTAATCATATTTCAGCTAAAATCTATTGTTATCTAGGAAACAGACTGTATATTTGGAGAAATGGTGACCTATCTCTTTAAAACCCTGATGAGTCATCTTGAGATGAGAGTTTAAATCCTATCAGAGGGAGGAAGAGAAGCTCTCTTCACTCCTTTAGTACAGGGGTTTATCTGCTCTGGTTCAATTTTCAGTCTTATTCAGAAAAATATCTACCAATAACCTATTACCCACAAAGCATACTGTATGGGAACCACAGGAGCATAAGGATTTCACACACACATGTATACACACGCACAGTTCTTGACCTCAAGGGACCCTTATATTTTGGGTTCGGGGGGTGAAGAGATAAATATTACAATATTTACAAGGCATAGTATGGCAAATGCCATAAGAAAGGGAAAGCTAGAAATACGGGTTTCAAATAAAGCAATTATATCCAGTTTGTCAAAAAAGGAAAATATTCCTAGAGGAAGATTGTTTTTAAAAATTTAAGTAATCTCTACACCCAATGTGAGGCTTGAACTCACCACCCCGAGATCAAGAGTCTCATACTCTACTGACTGAACCAGCCAGATACCCTGGAAGATATTTTTGATACGGGTTTCACAGAATGTGTAGGAGTTTTATAGGTAGAAGAAAAGAAGTCTTTCTAGTAAAGGTATACCCTAAGTAATGAAGTAGAAGCAGGAAAACAGGAAATGTATTTGATGGCATGTATTTGAACATTTCTGGGTCAAAGGCGTGAGAAGAGAGGGGAATAGTAGGGTTCCTAAGCCGAAGGGTTCGTACTCCCTTTAGTGGAAACCACTGGGGCCCCTAGAGCAGGAAATGTGCATGGCCAGACTTGGGCTTTAAGTGGATACACCTGGGTGTGGTAGGCACAACCGAACCTATATTCAGGCAAAATAAAGAGCTTCCTATAGGATATGATTTAAGGGTTATGAAACAGGAGGACCTTACATCCAAAAATCTTTCTTTGGTCCACTGTCACAGTGTTTGAAATAAAATCATGAAACATTTTGTGTCTGTGTCTTTAAAGTTTGACTTTGACTTGATTAAAATTAGCCATCTCAACATTGAGCTCTTGCTCCCTAGAGGCACTGGGGTGAGTGGCGGTAAGTAAAAACTGACTTCTGTCCCTGCAGGAGTTTATAAGCCTAACGGAGGAGACAGACTTTAATCCACCATTCCTGCAAATGTGAAGACATCTCTAGAAGTCATCACCTAGCACTTTCATTAATGGCTATTTGGATTTAAACTTTAAATGGAAGTTATGGGTTTGAGATACCTTGGGTAGGTGTGAGAGACTGAAAGAAAACAAGGAAATGGAGATAATTTTACACTTTTGTTTTATATTTTTTAATGTTTTAGGTGGGAAAGATTAAATCCCAAAATATCTTCATGGTTTGCCCACGGGCTTGCAGTTGTCTGGTAACATGTCCAGACAGTCTAATTTACCTGTGAAAGGAAATGTGAATGAGCACATCAAGAAAGAAAATATCCCCAAAGGCACCCTGAGAGTAAGAAGACTCAGCACAGGATACTCAGTCTTGTTGGTCCCTCATAGCCTGGCTTTCTGATGGTTTACCAGGACCCACTTTCCCAGGTAAGCGTGGACTGGTTTGAGACACAATTCCCAGGGAAAAAGCAGGACATTCTTAATGGTAAAACATCACATTAATACTGAATCTTAATGGCAAACACTCATTCACAGTGATGTCTAACTGCCCGCCTGGGGACACTTCAAGCTGCCCGTTGAAGCAGTGCCAAGAGAGTCGAAAAGGGAAAAGCATAACTAACAGCCCTCTGGACTGAATAGGACAGAAGGTCGTGTTTTAGTAAGAGGCTACAGTTGCTTCTCATTATCCATGGCACAAGAATCGGTTCTAATTCTCAGTGCAGTTTGGCTCATAAAGAACCAATCTCCCATTTCCAGCTCCTGCCCCAGTGCTGCGGCTTTCTGGTCCTGATCCTACTCCTCCAACCTTCCCAATCCCACCCATTACAGACTGCTGGCAGAGTGCCAAGTACAGCTTGTTACCCCTACAGTTCCATCCCCCTCTACAATAGTGGTTTCAAACTGCAAGAGGGGGATTTAGCAACCCCCCTTCTCTGGCAACATTTGGCAATGTCTGGAGACAGTTTTCGTTGTCACAAGTCGGGGGTGCTGCTGGCACCTAGTGGGTAGAGGCCAGGGATAATACTAAACATCCTATAATGCACAAAACAACTTAACACAACAAAGAATTACCTGATCCAATGTCAATAGTAGGTTGAGACACCATCCCTTGAATCTGTAACATGATTCTAGGGTCCTTGAGAGTAAAAACTAGGTCTTATTTTGTAGCTCTACTAGTTAGTAGAGTTGCTCGTACACTCTAGGTGTTCAATAAATGTTTGTCAAATGAATCAAGGGCAGATTTGGTCAACTGCTGTTATTTCCCTGCATGCCACACCCTACCACCACCCTCCAATCACTTTTCAGTTCAGCAGAATCTTGTTGCGCCAAGGAGCCCTCAATACTTATTTATCTACATTTTAGAGTTTTTCAGGTAGTGGTATAAGTTTTTCTTCCTTCTGAAAGGATAATGACTTTACTGTTATTGTAAATATGATACATGCTGATTTTTAAATATTCATATGCAGGAAAAAACAGAATAAAAATTTGAGTCATCCCAAATCCTACATAGATAAAACTATTGTTAACATTTGGTAATCACGATTCCCAACATCTTTTCTATGCATGTTTACAGATAGAGTTCTAAATAGTAGTACTTTTGATTAAGAAAGGATCATGGTATTTATGCTATTTTAAAATTAAAATATTACATTTAATTTTACTTGAATTTAATAGAATTTAATAGGGGGCCATATTGCCTGAATTTTCTAAGGTTCTATCATATTAATTACTTATATATACAAAGAACAACTCAGGTGGGTATAAAAATCTTGGACCCCTGAATTTCCCTCAGAACTCTACCTATTTTACTGCTCTCCCTTTTGGCCCTGATTGTTGTGAAGAAGGATGAAGACAGGATTTTTCATCTTTCCTGCTTGGAAATGCTGGGACATTCTTCCTTTATGTAAGTTTGGTAATTTCACTAAGATGTAGCTCAGTGTTAATGTTTTTGTATCAATTTTTTTCCAAGTAAGAATATGCCTTTTCTACCTGCACATTTGAACCTTTTTACACGAAATTCTACTATACTTCTGAATATTTTCTACATTAGTCTGTTTAACTTAGTAATGCAAATTGTACAGTTGTTGGCTCTCCACTGTCCACCTCTATCATTGCTTTTGTGGCTTCTTGATTAATATATGCCCAACTATATTTTCGGTCTTATTCTAATTTTTTTGTTGCTCATAACCTATCTCTCATGTTCATCATCCTCAAACAGTACCAGCTTGCTTTCTTCACTTTCTATCAACTTGTCAGTTTGACTCTTCTTAGAGCAATCATATTGCCTTAGTTTTTTTTTTTTTTTTTTGAGACTTTAGAGAACTGTTTGCCAGAGTCATTCTGTCTTTTCCTTGAATAATTCCTCTCCCAATGGGGGTTTATTTTCCCTTTGCTCATGTCGTTTTTCCTCTTCTTTCTATGCAAGTCTTAATAATCATTTAATAATGAAGATTAATATTTCTCATTATTAATCACTTTTGAAGAGAGCCACCTATTTACTGAATAACTGTACGTGGTGTAGCTGGACCTGGGTCAGTAGCTTTGATGTAGATATGTTGTCTCAAACCCTTTCTCATCATGAAGTATTTCTTTTACGTCATGCTACCTCGCCCTTCAAATTTGGGCATTTAAGAGATTCATGGAACTCACATAAAGCCCCTTATATCATAGTTTCACAACAGTCACTGTTTCTTCGATCTTTGCCGCCTCCACGAACCAGACTGCTGGTTGTAGATATTAAAAATGAAACATTATTTAGTTTTTCCCATGATTTCTCCCTCCTCTGCTACACTGTTTCTATGGGTATCTTCTCAAAACCTGAAAGCTACTTTTAGAGAAGTCTGATCCCTGCTTGAGGTCTGAGGTACATGTATAAGCTTTCCAAAGCCTCCCTTCATGAGGACCTAGATTTAAAAAGAATTGGCCAATATTTCCCATCACATGTGGCTTGAAGTTTGTGGTCATTCTTTGTTAATCTCTTTTTAATTTCTTGCGTTGTTTTTGGTAAGTTGCACGAAAAGGAATAGTAAAAAAAACAAAAACAAAAACCACATTGACTTTGCCATATTTAGCTGCAAGTCCCACCTTTACTCCTGAATGACTGCTGAATCTATAATCCAAGATGAGGACGTATTTCTCGGAGTTGTGCAGTTTAAATAATACGTGGTGATACTGTGTAAGCCTCCAGAGAGACTATAGCCTCTATAAAACAATAAAAGCACATCTCCCATGCCAGGAAATCTTGGATGATTCTTTAAGTTCGAAATATTTTCCCCGGGTATGTAAGGGGGCTACACCCTTTAGAAAGTGAAATGAATAGCAAATGTATTGCTTTATCTTCAGGTGCATTCGCACAGCGGCAGTAGTGAAGTGTTTCCCAGCAACCAACTTCTGCACACTTCGAATGTAACTTCTGTTTTCATTTCCATTTTCTCTGCCTAGCAGAGAAGAGGTGTTCCAAGCTACAAAAATATTTTCTTGATGAAGTATAATAGCTGGTTCTATGAACTTCTGCTCAGAAAATACGATGCATAATAAATGCAATATATCAAACTAGTTTTTGTCTGTGCTCAACAAATAGCACAAAGAATTGAGGAGCGAGGTGGAGGAAGTTGGAAAAAGAAAGCTAGATAACTAAGAATGGAAAGGAAATGCAAAATGAAAAGAGACAGGTCTAATTTAGAACCCGATGCAGGCATTTAAGTGTATTTTATTCAAGCTATCTCTTCTTATTAGATAAAAATTTTCTTTTGTAATTTCTGTGCTCTTCCAAGTAGTCAGGCACAGAATATTTTTTTAAAAAGTACTTTAAAAAAGTACTCACCCAGCTAACCCAACCCCCCACCCCCCTCCCCTCCCCCTCTCTGAAACCCCTCCCCTCTGAAACCCTCAGTTTGTTTCCCCAGAGTCCATAGTCTCTCATGGGATGTTATATGCATACAATGAATCATGGAACCCTACATCAAAAACTTCATTAAGTACTGTATGGTGACTAACATAACATAATAAAAAAATAAAATAAATAATAAAAAGTACTTGTTGAAAAAATATGACAAAACAAAACAAATAAGACTCCAAAAGGTTATATAAGCGAGTGACCTAATATCATTCTTAGTATTTCCACACTATGGAGGTTCCTCAAAAAATTAAATATAGAGCTACCTTTCGATCCAGCAATTCCCGTTCCAGGTACATATCCCAAAGAAATGAGAACACTAATCAAAAAAGATATCCGCACCCCTGTGTTCACTGAAGCATTACTTATACAATAGCCAAGACATGGAAGCGACCTAAGCATCCACTGATGGATGAATGGATGAGGAATACGTGATTATATATAGAACAGAATATCATTCAGCCAAAAAAAGGCGATCTTGCCATTTGTGACAACATAGATGGACCCTGAAGGCATGATACCAAGTGAAATAAGTCAGAGAAAGACAAATACTATATGGTCTCACTAATATGTGGAATCTTAAAAATACAAAAAACCCACACAAAATAATTCCAAAAACTTGATTTCTGGACAGAGAACAGATTGGTAGTTGCCAGAAGTAAGAAGTGGTCGGTGGATGAAGTGGGTAAGGTGTGTCAAAAGGTACAAACTTCCAGTCATAAAATAAATCATAGGGATGTAATGTACAGCACGGGGACTACAACTATGAATACCAGAGATCTGAGAGTTGCTAAGAGCAGATCTTAACAATTTTCAGTACAAGGAAAAATTGGTAACTACACGTGGTGATGAATGTTACCTAGATTTATAGTGATTACTTCACAACCACATATACATATCAAATCATGTTCTACACCCGAAACTAGTAATGTTATACATTGACTATATCTCAATTAGCACTAGGCATATATGCTTTAATATTGAACACACATAAACAGTTTAGTATACTGTATTTATTATGCATCGTATTGTCTGAGAAGTTCAAAGAATCAGCTATCATACTCCACCAAGAAAACGTTTTTGTGCCTTGGAACACACACCTTCTTTGCAAGGCAGAGAATACAGAAGTAAGAACAGAGGACTTATACCAGGACTGACCTTCCTGAGTAGTCGTAAAATTTGGCAGAGGAACGGAGTTTGGGACTTAAAATTGACATTGCTGGCAATTAGCGTAGCAAGAAGGCCAAACTTTCACCACTCTTCCCCTAGCTGGCTGCTTTTTTGCTCCCTTTGCCCAGCTTTTTCTCCTGATTGGTAATTTTCCTTGCAGGCAGCACCTTCCTACCTCAGCTTTTCAGGGGCTTTCCCCAAGTGCTTCGCCAGCTGTGTTCTCAGAGCTATCCCAAGTATCCCCAAGGCAGCAAGCCCCAGCAGAACCATCCCGCCCACTCCCACAATCAGCCATTTTTATCACAATATAGGCTACCAGAGCAGTGGGTCTCCTTGTCTAGAAGGGCTCTTACTGTCTTTCTTCTGGAGCCTGGTGTTCCAGGGGGGCCCGGCCAGCCTCTTCTACCCTGTCAAGTGAACAGACAGATGGGTGACATAATTACACAGCACTGACACATTTCCTCTCCAACATCTGCTTGTGCTGCAGGGAGGGTGGATGGGTGCACACCAACCAGGGAGTCATCCTCCCTTTGGATGTGGATTGCTTCCACTGGTTATAAACCCTGTGTCTATGCAGGAACTGAGGAACCACAGGACAAAATGCTAATGACAGGGCTTCATCTGTTCACCACCACTGCCTAACTTGTCTTTGGGTATAAGTTGTAGAGTATCTGAGCCAAACTATCGCCACTGAGTTGCCACAGAGTGGACAAATGAAGCATGCCTTGTGTTAGGTATGGCTACTACCGGTTTGGATTTCTACCTTTGGACTTGTTCTGTTGGGCTAACCTGTGTAGAGTCACACCCCCACATGAATAAAATCTCACAATATTCATATGTCTTCCCAAAATAGAAAATGAAGGGGAAATTATGAGTCTGTAATGAGACATGTGAGACTTACAGTTACCACTTAGTAAAAATGGCAGGAAGCATTTACTGAAGGTTTATGATGTGGCAAGGTCAGTCTCTGGATTCCCACCATAACCTTCAAAAGTAGGCTATTTATCCTATTTTTCAGATGAGAAAATTGAGGTTTACAGAAAGTGGCCCATGGCCACAGAGCTGGTAAGGCAGAGCATGAAATAGGACCTGTGCCTGTCTCTAAAGTGAATCCACCGCATCAGACCTCTCCCCCAGGTGAAGTCACCAAGGGAACTTCGTCATCAAGAAGATCCAGAGACACACATTTTCCAGATAATTATACTTTTAAAAATTCTGAAAAACGAGGTAAGATGATCAAATTATGGTTTGTGAGATTTCATGAGATTTGCCTCGAGCGTGTAAGCTGTGTCGATTTACCAGATGTTTTCCTCTTTATCACGTACTACAAATAACATGATGTCTTCTTAGGGTATGTACCTTCTGTACCCTGGGAAGGCCAACAATTTACTGGCTTATTCTTTCCATCAGCTAGCCCTACATTTTAAGTTGGGGCTTAGATGGTTGCATTCATAAATGAAGACCTCAAGGGCAGGGCTTGGTGAAGCAAGTCACCCCAAATTCAGAAGAACAAGGGAATGTTTTTTGAATCCTAGAGTAGCAGATAAGGAGGAAGAAGAGAGAAATTTGCTCCTAAAAATGTTTTTTCTGTATCAAGTATGTCACATCGTTACAAGTTTACTTTCAAATGCCCACGTCATTACTTGTCTTCCACGTTCTCCTTTCAAGCCCTTAGGTCCTTCTACGGTATTGTCAAATCCAGGAACTCCCTAAAAAACAGAAAATAAAGAGAAAAATTTTGAATATCTCCTCTTACAAATGTAACTGCATATAACACAGTTACTCACTCCCCCCCCCCAAAATTGACGAAATAAGTCCAATCCATTTAAAAGCATAGATAGCTAAAAATTACAAATGGCTTACACATGATTTCTTTTCCTCTGTGTTCTGCATTATCAGAACAGAGTGAGGACCGAAGGTGAGCATATGTTGGGGTGAGGTGGGGGGAGGGGAAGCAAGAGCTCACCACAGAAGGCATCGCCAAGAAAAGCAAGGGTGACATGGCTTGTGTTTATGACAATTCTCATCCTGGGTCTGGAGGTACCCCTTCTTACTACTGCCATCCGTTCTCTTAACGTTTGCTCTTCTTTCTTGGGGCCTACACAAGGTTATACTTGAGGTTGTTAGATTTTTACTCTCCCCTACCTTTGGGAGAAGGAAGACATTTGTAATGGGTTCCGCCACAACATAAGTACACTGAGCAGCACTGAGGACTGTATCCGCCATCCATTCTCTTTTCCTTCTCTTGGACACCTGGTAGCCTTCTAGCCCCATATGTTCACTGCTACTATGCCAGTTCTCAGAAAATTCTGGAATCTTGAGTTTTGCCCAATATTCATACAAACATTCTAGCAGGAACTCTCTGTGGGATATTATCCTTAGCAGACCAAACTGAAAGCTTTCTATCTTGGATAGTTAGGACCACCAATAGAGCGGTACCGCCATGACGCTGGGACAATCAATTGAGCCAGCCAGTTCAGTCAATGCTCCAGTAAATTGAGAGGGGACAAGAATTATCCAGTCCTGCTGAGTGCCAGCTGCTGGGCTGTTTGGCTGATAGCAGCCCAGATTACCTTCATCAATCAATAAGTAATTTGAGATCACCAACAGGGACATGTCATTGTTCCAGATACTTAGAAAGATTTTTAAACAAATAGTTTCTACACTTACAGAGTTTATAGGCTACCGGAGAGAAAAAAATGAGCTTAGAATTTACTTTATAACTACAATTATCAGAATTTATGTGGAAAAATTCTCTCCCCCACATACCGAAGATTATTTTCCACAATTTCTAAGTTTAAATATTTGTTAAGTTTTCCAAGCAAGGTGTACCTAAATCACAATATTAGAGAATTGTATTTTGGCACAAGACAGAAAAGGAAGATAATGTAAAGTCCAAAAATTTATTCCACTGGATGTATAAATGACTTACTGAGGTCCAACTGCAAACTATTTAATTGAAGAGATGGAATTTAAAAAGTCATACACTAGCACATTCCACAGAATAGAACACCCGAGTTGTTTGGTCAGTCTGAATATGATCTGTCCAGTCTTTCAATTTCTTTCTATGCAACTGGACAAGACAGCATCATCTAACACAAATTTATGATTCAACATGGACTTCTAATAATGATATGTTTTAGGATGATGAACCTTACTAAACTTTGTAGCTCAAATGATCTGGTTCAGTTTTCTCCCCAGTATCACATGAGATTACATGAGATTTTTAAAAATGGGAAATTCCAAACAGCCAAATTAGCTTTCATGTGATCGGAAGTTCTGTCTGAATATGCACAGATTTTCAGGAATTTGTGCCATTTGTATGCATTCCTATGAATAATCTGATCATGTGTGGGTTCTATTTATTCAATCAATCTTGCTCTCCCAAATTTTTTCTGGAATAGCAACCCATAAAGACCACATGTAAAAAGGCTCAGAGAATTGTCTTCGATTTGAGATGTATATTCCCACGTGGGTGGGAAGAGCTACCATGCACCAAAAACTATCTAAAATTAGTATCGTGACAAACAGCACATCACAGAAGTTCTAGTGGACTGAATTTTCAGCCATCTCGAAGTCAGAGAACATTAAAAAATAAATAAAACCATCTTACATTATTCAGATTCTTTTGAAAGTGTTAAGCAATCATACAATTTAGCAGACAGTTGGGGGGGGGGTTCTGACCAAAGTGCATGGCAATTTTATAGCAATATCCCAAGGAAATTTTTAGCCTTCATATGTAGATGACTGAAATGTCTTTTGAACTACTATTTATTATTTTTACTTATGGATAGTTTTTTGTTTCTAATTAGATACTTCGAAGTTGTTTCAAAACTCTCAGGTCATCAGACCATTATCAGAAAACATCACTTACTAAACAATGTAGTCTTCAAGGGCCAATTCCTCTGCTTTTAAAATAGTTACCTTCAATGTATACCTAACATTTATATTTCTCAATATGTTGCACTAAATTCTTTCTCTGATCAATCCATTGTCTTCAATAACTCCTCCTCCAGCATACAAAGTCCTGTGAGTTTCCCAGTTGCCCCACATCCTTACCAGCACTTGTTATTGTCAGTTTTTTAAAAATTTAGCCCTTCTGAGGTGTGTGTATAGTACACTGCTATGGTACGTTGCTGGTGGAAGTGTAAATGAGTACGAAGATTTTTGAAAACTGGCTTAAAAGGCGTAAGCTTAATGAGACTCAATGAACCCTGGTTACCCACAACATGGGTGAATCTCACAAGCATAAACTTGAGCAAAAGAAGCCAGAAACAGAAGAGTGTATCCTTTATGATTCCACTTACTTAAAGTTCAGGGATATTGGTAAAACTAATTTGTGGTTTTAGTACAGTGATTACCTTTGGGAGGGGCTGGTAATGACTGAAGTAGACATGGGGGGCGGTTTCTGGGACGGACTACTTCTTCACCTGGCTGCTGAGTACACAGGCACATGGACATTCATCAAGCGGTGCATTTGTAACATGTACTTTCCTGACGTTCTAGTTCAAAAGTACGTTCTAGATGTCCAGCATAGTGATTATAGACAACAGTACCGTATCATACACTTCGAAGTTGCTAAGAGATTAGATCTTAAATGTTCTCATCATAAAAAAAGAAATCCTAATTCTGGGACACGATACAGGAGTTACCTGACCCTATGGTGGTGATCATACTGCAATATATAAATGTTATCAAATCAGTGCCTTATAATACCTTAAGTTTACACAATGTTCTATGTCAATTATATCTCAGTGGAAAAGTCTAATAAACAAACCTAAATCCTAATTCGTTAAGATTTTGGAGACTTCTTTTTGTGTGGGCAGGATGATGGAAGTCCTATAACACTGATGTTTCACTGGGCGTGGCAGATCCCCTGCATTGGGGTGGGTCCTGCCTATTCAGCCAGGTCATATCCAGGAGAGCAGGCACCTTTGTGTCACATCAGGTTTTGCCTGATACGGTCCTAGCTGGCTTGGATTCAAGAAAATTAAGCTCATATTCTTAACTGGGAAAGACTCTTGGAGACTGGAAGAAAAGAGATGGCTTTGTTTCTTCCACCCTATCCATATTTCGAGCTACTCAGAGGAAGAGAACAGAGGGGACTGGAATTCCTTCATGGCTCTGAAGCACAATATCAATTCTGAATACGCATTCTCAAAAAACAAATGCACCAACGATGGACAAGATCTTCTCACTGTCCATGCTCATTCCATAGATGAAGAGGATCTAGCACCAGGGAACTGCTTTTAAAATTCCACAATAGTTGTGCCTGTGATGATCTAAACTCAGGATTGCTACTGTAGTGTCGTAAAGTGGGGCTTTCTTATCAGAAGCTGATGTTTAGCTCACAGCCCACGCAACCCCAGCACTTACAGGGTCTCCTCGCTGGCCCTTTGCACCTCGGTCACCAGAAACTCCTCGCTTTCCTGGGCTTCCCTAAAGATAATACAAATCAGAAGAAGGATAAGACAAAAATTTTTAATAACATTGGTAAAAACAAAGAGCTTATCTTCTCCCTGAATAATTAAATTTTTCCTACTAGAGTTATTGTTAAACTGGACAGACGGACAACCAAGCAAAAAATAGTTTCAGGCATCATATAAATAATACGAGAGTGGTCTCAATTATTTACCACAGTGATGAAGTCTGTATTCCAGACACATTGTTGTCTTAGTTTTTATAGCTACTTTATAAACCGAGTATTGTTTGTATCTTTCTTTTAATGAAGCAGCTGAGATTCAGAGACATTATCCATTTTCTTCAAGGTGGTTTATCAGCTAGAAACTGGGTTTCTGACTGAGCTGTTCACACCCCAAAGACAGACAAAGTGGATGATGGAATTATGGCTGCTGTTGGCGTCTGCTCTAGACGGGAATGAGCAGCACACACTTTAAATGTGCTGCCCGCACCACAGACTCTTGTTAATACCCTGCTACCATTCTTAGCGTGGTAGCTGCTTCTCATTAATGGCCCTAATTCTTTACTTCTGTATCTGTGCTCTTTGCCATGCGACTCTGTAATGCTTTCCAGCTGTTGCGGGACAAGAATCCCTAACCCCCGAGTTTGGCCATGACTTAATCTGGCCAACAGAAAGAGATGGAAGTGTTGCTGGAAGAGTTCCAAGTCTAGGCCATAAGGGACCCTGAGAGAACCTGTGTGTTTCTACTTGCTCCCTGTTGCATATGCCACGGCCATGCAAAGGTGACGGCCAGCCCAGCCAGACAGTGCTTCCTGGTCCTAGGAGGAATAAGGCCGCCAGCCAACCTACAGACAGCTGAGCCAAGGTCAGCCACGCTCAGCCTAGACCAGGGATCTGGGCTGCAAACCTCAGACACGTAGGAAATAAATGTTTATTGTTGTATGCAGTTGAGGTTTTGTGATTGGCACAAAGCAATTTTGTGGCACTCGCTGACTGATACCCCTAGGGTAGCTGTTCTACTCTGTTGGTCACACCTCTAATCGCCAGGACATTTTTCATGCTGTCTCTCTATGGAAACCCTACCTGGGATCCTTCATCACCCTTTTCTCCTTTTTCTCCAGGAAGACCACTCTCACCCTAAAAAACAGAGGAATAAACTCAAATTTCCATTTTCTTGATGAGAAGTAGCTCAGAAGGGCCTTTTTGGGACAAAGAGAAGGCTCTACCTGTTCTCCATGTAATCCTCCAATTCCGCTTTCTCCAACTTCTCCCTGAAAAGACAGATGAAATCAGAATAGAGCGTATTACACATTTAGGTGAAAAGAAGTCAGACATCAAACAAAAGTCCAGTTTTGTCTTTCACAGACAGCCTAGTCCTGAATAATAACAAAGGTTACCAAGTAATAGAAACTCTGAATAATACACATTGCCTGCAATAAAAGACAACATAAGCAAAATCAAATGACTGGCAATAAAGGAAGATCAAGAGAAACTTCATCTGTATGATCTACTGGTCAGTAGTTTCTAAAAAATAAAAATATTTCTAGATAGCAGATGGGCAGATAAGTGGATATGATTGGTACCATACCTCCTGTCCATTTAGTCCCCTGTTTCCCTGAAAATAGAAAGGACAACAGTGGTTAGTGTAAGGAAGTGGAATTAATGTTGGGAAGACTCCACCCTGCCTTATGCAACCTTTACCTTAGGACCTTTGGCACCATCGCATCCCTTAGTACCTTGCTCTCCCACTGGTCCACCGGCTCCTCTGTCTCCCTGAGGAGGAGAACATACCTAGATGAGCTTTTTCCACTGTACTCTGGATTCTTAGAAATTTTACAAGTTTTGTGTTGGAAAAAAAAAACGTGTAATTGCTAATGGTTTACAATCCAGAATTCATGCTTATTTAGCCTGAGAATGGGAGTAAGTCAGAACTACTCTGATGACAGCCCTTTGCTTTGGATCCCACCTGGATACTGCCCTAGGTAGGGTGGTGTCTACATAACACAGACAAGTGGCCGCTGGAATGTATTCTGAAACTTTCAGGAGCTAGTCCAGGAACAGACAATGAAGAACTGACGAAGCACCAGAGAAGGATGCTCTAGGCGTGGTCTAAGATCTAAGTATGATTTCTAATCCAAAATCCATCTTCTTTCTTTTTCTTTCTTTCTTTCACCAAATATCATTCCTACAATCCTTGTCTTGGTAACCCCACTAGTCTACACGGTCTTGTGATCTGGAAACAAAGAGATCATCCTCTGCTTCTCTCTCCCCAGGTCACAATTACATACATTCATTCTCCTTAACATACCCACTCATACTGTCCCCAACTAAGATTAGGACTGTTTGTCTTGCACCTACTACTGCAAGACTTCTACCGTTACCCCTACCTTATTAGCATCCATACACTGCCTGAGTAAGCTTTCTAAATCCGTGCCCCCATCATGTTTACTCCCGTGCTCAATATCATTCAGTGACTGCCCATCAACTGGAAGACACTAAATCTTCTGTAGGATATTCAAGATTCTCAATAATCTGGGTCTTGCTTGCCACATAACCTCCTGTGTCCTGGGTTCCAACCATGTTGGCTATGTGCCATTTCACACACACACACACACACACACACACACACACACACACAAATTCTCTCAGTTATAGACCCTTGAACACATTGTTCTCTCTCTAGTAATAAGTTCTCCCCCACAAACTTTGCCTGAAGAAATATCTATTCCTTGATGTCTGCTTCAGATGTCTGCCCAAGCATTACCCCTTGTTTGCAGCCTTCCCTTCCCAAGCCTCAGCTGCTAGCATGGCTGTTTAGGTATTTGTTCTGTTATGCTTTGCCAAAATGCACCTTATTGTACCATTAGAACAGTCCTCGTGTACAGCAACTGGAAACATGGTTGTCTCATTTGCCTTTCCACTAGTCTGAAGTTACCTGAGATAGGAATCATATTTTTTCTTTTATTTTTTATTTCTAGGGTCTAGCACTGTGCCTGAAAGATGGTAGAATGCCTTAGTATATATTTGTTGGATGAATACATGAATGGAGAAGTTTACTTGTTATGGTAAATGGTGAGATGCTCAAATATATAATTGTTAAATGAACGCACAGATGGAAGAAGAAAAGAAGAAGGATGGATGGATGGATGAATGGATGGATGTGAGAAAGAGTGGAAGTCCTTCATAAATAATTTGGGGAGTTGGTTTACCTGTGCAGAATGGATCAGGAAGGGGGAAATGGCAGTGATTTGAGTCCCCTGGTGAAGAAAATAACTTTCGCATTAAGTTCATTGTGCAGCATTGGTGAACAGCCAAAGAGGAGACAGTAGGTTAATAAACCATTATTGACCACCAGAAGCAAAGCCCGATGAGAATTAGCAAAGACCTCAGATTTTGTACATGAATTCTTAGATTCTGACTTTTCTTGTTCCCTTCCGAATTGACACAAACGATTTCCTATTGTAGATATGTTCTCAGGAATAAATAGAGGTGAAAAAAACCTTGACTTACAGCAATGCCTTCCTCTCCCAGATAGCCCTCACTGCCTTTAAAACCTGGGGATCCCTGGAAATAAGGAAACGAAGAATGCATTAGCCCTCCACAGACCGAAAACCAAAGCTAATCAAGCAAAAGTCTTTAACTATAGTTTTATTTTATGTAGAATTACGGGAGTTTGGAAAAAAAAAATATTCCCTCCACAACCTAGGCTGTATTTACACACATAAAAATAAATGTAGTTTTGAAACAAGTATCCAGATAGCTCAAGGGTGTGTGCATGTGTGGGTCCTAACGCCGTCCATAACTCTCTCTGGGGTTATATATAGTGCTGGGATACTGTTTCTCAGACAAACCTTCAAGTGAACACAGCTATATTTGCCCTTGACAGACTAAATTATCCCCTTTCCATTAAAAAAAAATCTTTTTTAGGATTTATGCTACACATAGAAAAATAGACCACACACATTTCTTTTCATTCTTTCTGAGCCCAGCTTTAAAAAAAAAAAAAAATCTACCATTCCCCTTACACAAAGTTGAAGCATTCAGGAAATAGTCCGAAAATTTTCTTCAGAGACACGAACATGCTGATTTGGGAGTTACGGTGCTATCTACAATTATTCCACAAATCGAACACACATGTAAATAAGCAGTATTGAAATTATTAAACACATAGTATGTTTGTACATATTTTAGCATTTCTTAAAGCCCCAAATCATATATTTTTTTAAGAGTACATAAATTTCTTTTGGTTGGGAAATACATAAATCTATTGTTGGCTACTGTTCTGTGATTGGCATTTTTGTGCACACATCTGTGACATTTTTGGTCTGGCTACAGCTGACTGAAACATTGCCGCATCTTTTGTGAGGAAAGGGTGAGCTGACCTAATTTGCTTATCAGCAGACTACCAAAAAACATTCCCTACTTCATTTAAATGACTCTGCAGTCATTAAAAATGGAAATTGAAATGACATTGATATTTAGGAGGTTTTCATGACTCAACACAGAGATCACAGTTGGTTTCTTAGAGTTGTTGTCACCACTGCTGGAACACTAGATAGTCAAGGATCTTGGCAGTTGTTCCTCCTGACACTTGCACTAAAAGCTTTTTTAGAGGACTCCAATTTAGAAGGCCAAGGGAAAGCCAGGACTGTCTAATTGTCATGGAGAATAAGTGGTTACCTCAGAGGATCTATCTAGAAGTTAAAATCATCCTTTATTTCCACCTAAACCCATGTCTGAAAGACACACTACATTCAAATAAAGTGAGCCATAAATCTTAACTAAAATCACCTTTTTCCCTGGTGGTCCAGGATCCCCCATTATGCCATCCCCTCCAATGCACTTGCAGAATAAACAACAGCATGTCCTTTCAGCAACATTAACCTTGGGGAA
This sequence comes from Ursus maritimus, assembly GCF_017311325.1. Taxonomy (NCBI): domain Eukaryota; kingdom Metazoa; phylum Chordata; class Mammalia; order Carnivora; family Ursidae; genus Ursus; species Ursus maritimus. The sequence continues at coordinate 31,273,293 of NW_024424453.1, forward strand.
GAGTAAGAAATACATGACATTGGGTGGCGTTGCTTCCCAAATCACACATACATGCTCAACGGTGTCATTCAGACTTCTTCCAGTTTCAGAAACCTGTTCCCCATTAAAGTAACCATGCTTCAGCGAGAGAGAGTGCATGAGACATTCTTTAGCTGCTATCCTTCCTTCTGTGGTCTGCATTTTCCACCCTATGAGGACTTCAGAATCAACTCAAAGAGGTTTGCTTTATTTTAATTTAAATTTTAGGTACTTAACAGATAGTACAATATTGATTTCTGGAGAATTCAGTGATTCATCACTCACATACAACACCAAGCGCTCATCAGAGCAAGCTCCCTCCTTAATCCCATCACCCATCTAGCCCATCCCCCACTTCCCTCCATCAACCCTCAGTTCGTGCTCTATTAAGGGTCTCTTACGGCTTGTTTCCTCAAAGAGGTTTTTGTATTCTCAAAATGCTATTACTTTAGCCATGGCCAACTCATTGCATACTAATTTATTAATGTGCTCTCTTGTTCCCACCCCATCCCAGCATTGACCATGATGTTGCTGATTACCTTATAGAATTCTGCCCCCAATATTTTGTTCAATAAAATGAATGCTGTTTTCTTTCCCTGTTTTGTGAAATCTTTGTATGCTAGAGGATTTAGACAGTGCCCGATGCCTTAGTGCTTGGAATGGAGTCCAATGGTAAACACTTCCAGAAAAGTTTGTGTGATAGGATTTCAAAAACACCAATTACACACTCAACATTTCCAAAACCCTTGCTGTAGAGCATGGGGGAATGGGGAGAAGATTGCCCTTTTTCCCAGGCTGAAAAACCATATTATATATGGAAAAATATCAGTGAATTTTATCTTGAACCTAGTCATCCTCTGAAAAATTGACATATTCCACTGCATTTCTACAATTAACCCGTATAAGATTTTTAGGAAAATTTGGTTTGCAGTAAACAACATGCTTGGCCTTGATGGGTTAGAATCAATCTTTGTGTTGAAAAGTTTCCCATCAAAATTCTAGTGGGATGAAAAATGAAAATCTTTTTTTAAAATAATAATCATTTGGCAATTGTGCTTTGTGTTTATTATACAATGTTCCTTTTCAGCCATTAGAAAAAAATTTTCCCCGAAAATTTCAGAAAAACCAATACAACTTGAAATGTGTGAAATCAAATAACTAACTAGATTCTGTGATTTTATATTAGAAAATACCAATTTTCTACGGATCACTAAAACCCTACAGCATTAGATCTTTTACTATTAACATCAAAATTGATCCATTTCTAAAATTAAGTTTTTCTTTGACAATATAGCATTGATGTCATATTGAAATACTGACAGGCTTGTTTTGAAGAATAACTTCCTCCCTCTATGAATTACCAAAACAGATTTCAAAGACAGGAAAAAAAAAATAGAAAAAAAAAAGACCTTTTGTAAAAGAGACACGGTCTCCTCATATAGGAAAGCAATTCCAACAAAACTTCCATATTCTTGAAGTAATTATTTTTACTGAACTGATGGTGTTTAAACATCTATTTATATACAAATTCTACAGGTGAAAAATAGCAGGAGCTACTGTGTTATTAGAAAGTGTCTTGATGTTATTATAGAATTTATAAATCATAAACAAATGAGAGATTATTAGCCAGTTGTTAAGGTGAAAGTGGTGCCACATAATCTGGTAACCCTTCATCACTCTAGTTTGAATCCTCGCACATTTCTGAAAGAACTAGGACTGGGATGCATCCGTATAAACGTTAGGTTCTAAAAGGAGTTCACAAGGCAAACATCGCAGTCACGACATCTACAAAGCTTTCGATCTCACACACAGTACAACATAGGAAGTCCACCATCCTGTTGCTCTGTTCTTCCTCCAACATCGCGGCAGGCTGCTCTTCCTTTGGTTCAACTCCAAGTGCAATCGGCTCTCCTTTACAAGCCGTGTTGCAGGGAAAATACACCTCTTAAACACGAGAATTCTACTCACTGCGGTGAGCTGTGACACTTACGATCCACAAGGGATGTGAAAACCAGCTGGCTGAGGGAGCAGTGGGGTGACCCTGTCTCCTCAGATCCCCTCCAGTGCTTACGTTCAGTGACTGTAATTCGGGCAGGATTGTAGGTGCTATAAATTCCTTCCCTTTTTTGCCAAGCGTATTCATGAAACATGCTTTGACAAATCTTTTTTTTTTTTTTTTCCCCCAAACACTCTCTTATTTAGGCTGTTCCCTAATTCAGAAAAGTCTTTTATTCACGCCCAAGGGAACAAAATTAGTTCAAATTCATAAGCATAAATATGAAATCTATGTAAAAAATAGAAAATTTAAACTCACCAGCCTTTTCTAAGTAACTTACCAGTAGTTTTGACAGTCGGCTCCCAAGGTCCCTCATTCCAATAGTCAGCTGGGTCCTGTACTCAAACCCTTTCCCGAATTCAATGTAGAGAAGATCGGCCAGGTCACTTGAATCAGCGGCTCCATCCAGAGCAACCGTTACGAGGGCATTCAGGCCTATCCAACACAGTTTACAATTCTCCGGGTGAGGTGGGTTTGGCTCTTTAAATCTTTTTTGCATATGTACCTACGTTGTTGTTCTAGGAAACCAGTTGCAAGAGGAACACTCATTTCATTGTCTACTTCCACCAACCGCTCAGTGTAAAACTGACGAGTGACAAGACTACCATCAGAGAACAAAAGGAATTACAGTTTTCAAAGCTCATTAAATTGGAGGCTGGGGATATTACAGAAGAACTTCCAGTTCCTGGGTGATTTGAAATGAGGTATAATGATATCAAAAGGGTCCGTAGAGTACACTAAGATACAGAGGAACGGACATATCAAGAAAGCAAATGTCCTAAGTGTTTGCCATCCAAAGGGGGACCCTCGGACAGCAGCACGTACATCACCTGGGAACTTCTCAGACGTACAGAATTACCTACAGAATCAGACACTGTATTTTCATAAAATCACCACATGACTCATATGCACAGTAATTGGAGAAGCACAGCTACAAGGACCTCTTAAGGATTCGAGGACCCAGTTGGAATTACAGTAAGAGACTGTAAGACCATAAGAGACCTCTTGTCAGGCAGTTAGAAACAAAGGACATATAATCATCCAGAGCTATAGCTCATAAATTTTGGAATTTTACAGACCAGAATATTTCAAAGAAAACTGTAAGGGACTAACTAAAGAAGTTTTGACTTACTTAGCAAAGTATTAATTGATACAAACATGAAATGATAAAGTACTGATGGATACAAACATCAAATGATAGCAGTAAAAACACTGGCAATCCTTATGGTGGAGATAACCATAGTAACAACGTGCTCTCATTTATTAATAGTTACTATGTGCCTGGAAGTCAGTTAAGTGCTTTCCATGCATTAGCTTACTTGTAAGCTACAAATCCAGTGTATGGGTATGTAGAATTATAGCTGTATTTTACAGATAAGTGAACTGAAGCTTGGAGAGGTTAAATGACTGGCTTGAATGGTATTTTTAGGTATTCACCAGGATAGCCTCATTCCAAAGCCTATAATCAAAAGACATTTTAATAACAAAAATATACTAAGGACATAAACAGAGTAAAGAGCAGTCCTAAAATTGAATAAACTTAGCTTTATGAAAACCTGACTCCACTGGCGTAAGTTTCCTCATTTCATCATGGATGAGTGAGGACATCTTTAGATGGGACTTAGAAGGCAGTGGACTAGAATAAAGAAATGTTCACAGACCTGAGAGTTAAGAATGTCTTCTACGTGTATGTATGATTCTGAATGCTTGATTTTGGGTGAGAGGAAGACGAGAATGAGGAGAATAAAGTTTCAGGGACATACTGGGGAGGCTCAAGTTCTAGGAGTGGAAAACAGAGGTTGGCTGAGGTGGAATAAACGAAGAAACACCAAAGAATAGGGTGGCCAACTTGTCCTGATTTACCAGGACTTCCCTCGTTTTAGTGTTGATATCTCTGGCTTGTGTCAAATAAACAAGGCATTAGTCACTCTTTCAGGAATGAGAATGACAAGGAGAAAAGGGACGGTGGAGCGGGCTGGGGTAGACAATGAGGAATGCTGAGTTCATCAAAGGAGTTTACTGACCAAGAGAAGGCATTGCTAATGGATCTATTTATAAGGGGGGAAATCTTACATCTGATTTTTCTTGTAAGTTCCAAGAAATGTAAAAATTTAAGAGTTATGAGAACCATGGGATTGTTGATTTGCAGCAAATCGTGCATATAACTATTACTTGTAACTGCTTTCCTCAGGATGGGGGACTCCAATCCTGCTCCTTTCAGACTCATCCAATAAAAAGCCAAAAGATCTTAAATACAATTCCTAAAAATAAGTTAAGAAAAGATTTCAAAAATTGAAAGAATAGAAGAATCACTGAGAAGACTCTAGAGCACTAGATTTAAAAAAAACTAAATGAATTCAAACCCCATCCATGTGGGTTAGTTATAAAGCCACATCCACCACTGAGTATCCCTTTCTCCAGGTCTCCTCTTGTCTCATGATGAGTGCACAGTTTATATGTATAGATACCTGGCCCCAAATTAGGGAGGCTCTCCTAGGTTAGTGGATCATAGGGCCAAGCATCAAATGAAATCATATATGTTTAAACATGGGAAGCCAGAGCTAGAGGTCCTCCTTGTTCATATTGAGAGCAATTGAACATTTTTCAAAAAATACTATGGCCATCATCCCCTTATTTTTCCCATTCAAGGAACTTTTGAGGATATTAAAAAGCTAGCTTCTGAGGTTGAAACTCATTTAATAGTTCCTCCCTGGGAGTTGGGAAAAAGAAGGCTGATCTTAGAAATCTGGGTGTTCTGAGGGAAACTTCCTGGAGAAAACTCTTATGTTGTCTGCAAAAGATACATCTTTTTCACCACAATAGAAAAGCTGAAATTAAAAAAAAAAAAATCCACCCTACCCACCCAAATTAAGCACTCTAGGGTATTGTTCTCAGTCTTCATTAATATCTCTACTGTAGATCATAAAAAAAAAATGTCCAAGACTTGAAAGAATAAAAAGAAAGCAGTTTTAGCAAATAAAGGGCAAAATAGAAAGTCTTACTTTTCAGCTGTAAATACAGCTAACTTTTCAAGTCGTTTAAGATTGAGGAGAGAGAACCGAACAGAAAGGACAGATCCCTCCAGCTTCTAGGAGCTAACCTGGGAGCAGCCTAAGCAGGTGTCTTAGGTCAGGTTCTCTAGAAGCAGAGCCTGAGAAACGGATTTGGATAAATTGCATGCAATTTATTGAGGCAGCACTCTTAGAAGAAGGGGTAAAGAAAGCAAGATAGGGCAGGGGAAGGATCTGAGGAAGACAGTGTTTCAGCTGGAGACTAGCTTCAGCCTGATCCCATGGGGAACTCTGGAACATAAATTATACCACAGAACTGGTGCCATTTTGAGGTAAAGGTCCAATTCCTTGTACTCTACCTGCTGCCTAGGGGTGGGGTGGTAAGTAACCTTCCGGGTGACATGGCACTGGCTGACAGCAATTCTTCAGAGAAAGGAGAACCTGTGAGTTTCTAGCAGCCAAAAGTCACAGTAGCTGGAGGATGGGGGAACCTGCTTGGAAAGGGGGTCTGGGTGGGGGCACCAATAGCATCCACTTACAAGAAAGTATTTCTATTCTTAGTCAAACCAGAACATGTGGATTCATTTTTCTTCCACTGATCCACACTTTGTAAGAACTGACAATAAGTCAGACTGGGCATTTGTTCTAAAGCAAAAAGCCCAGTGCCAGTGCTTTAAAAACTCCTAAGCACCATGGCTGGTCCATCTGTGGTCTGAAGGAAGGAACTAATTAGAAAGCTCCAAAACATGTGTAGATTTGTCCAACAATGCTTGCGATTCTGGAAACTTTAACAGTGTCAAAAGAAAATAATCCAGTTCTTCTATTCCTTGGTCAAGGAGAAATACACTGTTCATTTCTGCAGACACTAAAAAGTAGTAATATTAGATAATGTGGGCCAAGGGAGACAGGAACATTCTCCAGGAAAGCTTAGGAAGAAGACAAAGAGTGATATGAGAGAAAGGGTAGGACCTTGTATTCAGTGCTGTTTCACATACATAGTGTATGAAGAAAAAAGTAGATGCCAGAATGTTCTTAGAGCTCATTTGCTCTCCCAAGTGCATATTGGTTGACAGATTCAGGATTATGTGTGTGCTAGAAAACTTAAGAGCAGAATCGAGTTCTGAGGTTATAAACTCAGTAAACACTCCTTTCCCACTCTTCCCCATGCTCAATACCTTCTTTTCTAAGTTCATCAGATTTTTGTTCAAGCTTTTCAATGTCATCATCCAATCCATCTGAAAATAAGAGAACCACCTAGGAAAGCATTCAAAAAGAAAATTGAGTAAAAAGGATGTCATTGTAACCATAGACCAGCAGAGAAAGTAAAACCAGCTTACCTTTCCTCGAGCAGCTGATTTATTCTGAAATGCATCCCATAGAGAACTCAAGAGGTTTGCGTTGAGAAGAGATGGTCCTTTTACTGTTACATCCTTCAAGCTGTTCAGTATGTTTTCGCTATAGATCTCAAACTTGGGTGAATATTTTTCCATGGCATTGGTCACTTGAAAAGCCACGCTAACTTGCGTCTCTGTACCCACCTCACAGCTTACCCCATTGAGGGAGCTGATGGTATGTAAGAGGTCTTGAAGGTAGGTTTCTATCCAAGATTGACCTTCAAGCAAAGTCTGCCCATTCTCATGAGTTGAGATGTCAAATCCCACCACAACGTCCACAAAACAATCTAGGGTTCAAGGGAAAAGTATAACTTATTAGATCAACAAATACCCTTATTTGGCTTGTTTGCTGTATCCAAATCAACATATTTGAAATTCTTATTTTGATTCCAGTTATAAAGTTGGAAAACAAGAAAGAACATGTCCGAATAAAGGAAGAGGGTTAGAATCACTCTTTTATAACCTGTAAAAGTATATTTTTTTAAGCTGGTATAAAATCTAGATGATTTTGTAACAAAGTCCTGAGAGACTTTATGGTGGCCACTGAAAAAGCCACACAAAACCATTTAAGTATCTAAAGTTATATGTGGAAATGTTAACAGTCTGAAATAGGAAATTCATATCATGCTACTTACCAATTGAGGTCACCTGACAGATATTAAATTATAACTATAAGGGAAATAACTATAGAGAGTCATTTAGAAAAAATCACAAAGGACTTGTCTAAAGGAATGGCTATGATGATTTATCTCTCCAAAAACAATCTGATTCTTCTTTTTGTCTTCTAACATCCACTCAGAAAAGAAAAAGGAAAAAGGAAACTCCAAGAGATCCTTTGGGATCTTGCTTAGTTTATGTCAAAGATGGCATTGCCTTCAGAGCTCAGGCACTCAGGAAGCTTCATTGCCATTTGGAGATTCAAGAAATACCTAGAGAGGTTTCTCATTTAGACGGCTTTGCTTTTATCCTTATTAATGCCAGAGCCATGTTAAGCACTGGAGAAACTAGAAGGTGCTTGATAATTTAAGCTGAGCCTCCTAAAGGGGAGATAATCAGAGAAGGATAAAATGATAGTTCATATGCACTCTTCTTTTCAGAACTTTTAGGTTGGCTAAAAACTTCAAAATTTTCCAGCAAATTCAGTTGGATACAAATTCAGTATATCCAGCAAGTCTAACCAGCTTGCTTGTTTAAAAAAAAAAAAAAAAGGCAGGGTGAGGTGGGGCAAGAGTATGTATTTTTCGTTTGCTTTGTTCAGATAAGCAGGTTTTCAGATAGCTGTTGTGTAGACAAATGGCCACCTATACTACCACCAGACACACTGGTCAGCTGTACATCTGCACGTCTTTGAAATCAAAATGTCACTTTCAGATTTTAAAATACGGGCCAGTAGCTTGATTCATTTTTTCCCCCACTCCCCTGTACCTTGATTCATGCTTAATGAGAAAAGAGTTGGGTGAGGGAAAATAAATCCTTCTCTGATAATTTTCGCCATGACATTTGAGGTAAATCAATGTTATCAAAACATCCAAAAGGTGGGTTTTCTTTAGTTTTTCTTTATTTCTTATTTTGCCATAGGTACTTTCTTAAAAAAAAAAAAAAAAGAATCCCTTCTCTGATATTTGGAAAGGGAGGTGAGGAAAAAAACTAGTCAGGAGGAAGCATCAGAATAGGTCCTTTCCAAAATTCCTCTTGAATCAATATCCTATCATTTCAATCTTGAGATTGAAAGTTTCACTCTGGGACAAACGTGGTTTTAGCCCCTGAACAGAAAACCAGTGACGAAACTAGGTCATGGGCTTCAAGGAAAACAGTCTCTTTTGAGAAACGAACATTGGCAGAAATGCCAAATGTCATTGAGTGATCCTGGGAACTGTCCCCTCTAAAAATTTAGTGTTTTAACTTTTTGTCCAGATTAGTAAATAAGTTCCTTGTGTTTATTTAACTAATTCAAATTGACAAATGATCCCATAATAATGTGATAAAAGGAATGAATTTGAGGAACAAATCCAGAGTTGGCAGCCACGTGTCTAAATACAATTAGACCAGGCCATCTTTATCAAGTGGGCTCTCACGGAAGGAAGAGAACCAACTCTACAGAGACATCTGCCCTCAAATCAGGAGCCCTTCCGAGCTAACAAAGGGAGGGATAGTTTGGGAAGTGAGCTGGGCAGGAGGCTAACACTGGATTTCCAAAGAGAAATAATGAAGAATTAACCTAGGATAGCAGGAAGGGGAATGGAAAAGTGGCGATATACGCAGGGCAGATTGAGAAGGGAGTCCACAGCACTGCTGTGGAGGGTGATAACAAGGAGAAGCAAAACTAGTGTTTTGAGCATTTGATTTATCCTCACAAACCACGGCGTGGAAGTCTGGATGCGGGGGAGGTCCTTAAGTGGGACGACCCAATGCTTAATTTTAGTCATGGACTGGCTAAGACGCCGCTACTGCTAGACAACTTTCGGCAAGTCTCTTAACCTTTCTGGGCATTAATTTTCCTGTTTATAAGAATGAGACTATATATTCCAGAATAAATATAAAAACCGCAGAAAAGAGCGGATTAGACTAAACAGTTCCCTGCCAGACCTAAAAGTGGATTTTAATTATCTGACTTATAAAGTCCATAATTAGAGTTGATGATGGCAGATTCTTAGTATTAAGAAATACTATCAAGAAGGTAGGATATAACAGTAAGCTTAGAAAACAATTCTTAAATACTTCAAGGGGGAAGTTGGGCTATTGGCAGTTATTAGCTGGGATAACAGAGAAATTTGTTTGGGGCCTTTGAGAGAAGGGGTATCTTAGATGAAAAAAGAATGATCTAGAAAATGGGTGATATAAGAGACCTGGTTTACATATTTCCCAGATTTGCTATCTCCTCCTCACCCAATCCAGGACTTGGACATTTACCCATTGGATAGCTGCAGCTGCCACCAACGTCCGGTCTCCCAACAGTGTGTGGGGTGGGGGTGAGGAGGGAACCAGGCTTTGTCATGACCTCCACCTCCTTAGGGCAGGACGGCCATGATGACTCTGGTTCCCATGTCCAACCCAACTGAACTCATGAGAACTGTGGCTCCTTCCACCATTTTCATTCATATATTTAATGCACTGTGGGTCCCATGTCTGCTTTCCCCAAAGGACTTATAACACAACCAAGTAGGGTGGAAGAATTAACTCTCCATGCGGGTAGACTCTGATCAATGAGAGGTAGTAGTTGGGAGGAAACTAGCAGATAGTTCCTCTTCTTTATTCCCCCTGAGGGACCCATCTACGTGGTGGTTTCACGCACTTCCTTGGTGATATTCTGCATGACTGATGAACCAATTTTGCTTTCTCAAGAAGCTATAGCAAGCTTAGTGATATACTAGCTTATATTTATTCTTTCTCCTTTCCTGTAGGACTTCCCTTACACTCACTCTTGCTTCCCTGGGATTGCACTCTCAAAAGTAGTAGCACCTAAAGTATTAGCATATAAGCTTGGCTTTGAGCTCCATTTTCTAGAGAACCCAATTAAGACGGAAACCTAAGAGATCCTCGTTAAGGAAAGTTGGGAATGATCATCTATTTTTGTCCTTGTACTTTTCACATTCCTTGAATCAAATCCCGAATCAAATCCTCCCCCGGACTAGCCTCTCACTTAACTCTCCTTTTTTGATACATCTATCCATGATGATGCAAATGATAAGACGTACTATTCTTTTGCTACCTAATCATGGCTCAATGAAAAAGGCAGCATTTCTATATTCTGAACACTGCCTGATAATTTCTGTGCGTAGTCAGAATACCCAGGCTCAAAGAAAAGTCATGAAAATAAACATGAATGAAGGTAAGAAAACAGACGTTAGAGTTTAGTTGCTTAAGAGAATTTGTTGTATGCTAAGACATTAAATTTGAATATAGCTCTGAACTGTTGCAAAAGTATTAACGTTCCTAAACCAAGGAACTCTTGGTAAATTGTCCTTCTGTGAACTAACCCCACGACTCCATGTATTTGCGTATTCATAGGATCATTACAAGATACTCTATGGTAGTTACTATGGTCTCCGCATACTTACCATGCACTTCCCGTTCATTATCTCACTTGTCCTTAGTCAGGAGAAGCTCTTCTACTATTCATTTTGCAGAAGAGGAAACTGACTTAGCACAGCTTGCCGAAGGTTTCACGTTATTATGATGGATCCCGCACTTGGGATATCAGATCCAGGCTTGTCTGGAGTTCATATGCTGAACTACCTTATTTTACCATTTCCTGGTGGCTAGTGTTGATAAGTCATGCAGCTTACAAGTCTGTCTGTAGATTGTAGTGTTAGAAGTCATCGCTTAGCAGCAAGTGATTTCCCTAGTGGGCAGCAGCTTGTGGGAACAATTTCAAGATACAAACTTATGAGGTCTTAAGTTCAGCTATTAATTAGTGATGCACAACACTCAGACACTAGTCCTTTATAATGTCAGCATCAGATAACCGAGACAACAACTATATCAAGAAAATAGGCGGCTTAATTAAACAACAACAAAAAAGGGTTGGAGTCAGACCTAGGTTTCAAAATTTGTTATCTGGTACTTCCTGTAGGATCTGGGCCAGGTTACCAATATTCCTTTGAATCCTAGTTTCTTCGTTATAAGTGCGAATAGAAATACAAGCCACATGGGGCTTTGAGAGAATTTAATCAGATGATGCATTTAAAATGCTCAGAGCACCGTGCTCAACCCCCTTGTAGATGCTCAAGAAACACTGGTTCTTAGTCACTTCCCTCATATCTCTGTGCAGCTGACAGTCCTTTCAAAACATTGCATCATAGCACGCAATCGAGAAACAGATGATTTAACTTCACCAATGAGAGAAGAAAGGACAGTGACTTCTCCAAAGTTATGCCTATTTTAATTAGAAGCAAAGCTAGACATTTCGGCTCTAAGTCTAATTTGCTTTGAGTCATACCAAACTATTGTCCGATTTCCTGGACTCGGGGGGTGGTGGTGGTTGTAGTTTAAGAAGAACTGGTATTTTCTAGTATATCTGCACAAGCCTTTGGAGCTTTCTCGGTGTTCATTTCAGCCTCTTCGTCCTCAGCCCGCAGCTCAACTACAAAGTCCTCACATTCTTGTTTGCTGCAGTAATGACTTCAAGTTTATCTCAATATAGAGTACTTTTATTTTTACATTCATGACTATTTCCTTTAAAGATAACTTACTACGTGGGAGTGCATACTCCTGGTTTTCACTTTCCACATGGTTTTCTTTCACTCTCTCAAGAAGAGACTAGATGGTTCCAAGATAATTTTCTGCCTAATAATTGGAAATGGGTATTTCATGTGAAACAGGAAATTAATGTGGAAGGTTTGGCTGAAGTCACCAGACATTCCAAAATATGGGGATATCATGAAGCAGGATTTATGAAGACAACCGTCCCTAATCAATGACAGGACTCTTAACCTTTAGCTTGTACATTGGGTCTTATAAAGGGCTTGACCTAGAGCTTAGAAGAGCCTTTTGGGGGGCGCCTGGGTGGCACAGCGGTTAAGCGTCTGCCTTTGGCTCAGGGCGTGATTCCGGTGTTATGGGATCGAGCCCCACATCAGGCTCTTCCGCTATGAGCCTGCTTCTTCCTCTCCCACTCCCCCTGCTTGTGTTCCCTCTCTTGCTGGCTGTCTCTGTCAAATAAATAAATAAAATCTTTAAAAAAAAAAAAAAAGAAGAGCCTTTTGGGAGAGAGAACTGTTGATGTGTTGGGAGGGGTCTCACTACCTGCACACATACACATACATAGAAGGAAAGGAGGTAGTTTCCTCTTTAAGTAGGTATGAGAAGCTTTCAGAGAGAACTCAGAGATGAGACAAGCCTAGAATTCTAACGAATGAGCCACGGGATGGAACACTGCTCTCTCTACAAAGGAGAGGTAACCACATTGAGGGGCTATAATTTCTAATATTTACTGGGGCTGATATGTAATTTACTGATATGTAATTGTTTCCCATGGAGCTGATATGCCCACGTGTAAGAAGGAGCTATTGTGGACTCCTTTCATCTCCTGTCCAAAAGGCTAACTGGAGGGCCAAAGAGATGGCGGCAGCATAAAGCTGAAGGTATCACCAGATGCCCAGAGGCTGAGGAGGGCATAAGGGAACATCTGGAATTAAGACATGTTTATGTTTCTCAAAGGAACTATGGTTGAGAGATCCCCTGACAAATGTGCTTTGGTGGAGGTAGAGGTAGGCAGGAGGGAAAGTCTTTGGAAGACCCATGAATGGACCCGGATTTAGACATGGGCTATTGTCACAGAAAACCAATTCTTGACAAGTATCAAGTAAGAATTTTTCTGTACTTCTTTAGCTCTTTTCCCTTCCCCAACCCATTCTGGAAAGGCCAGAAACCATGACTAGCAATAAGAGGGCAGGGCCTGGGAGAAGGGGGTAGAAGTGACAGGTGGGCAACAATGGGTAAAATGCCAGTCACGTGTGGCCTCCTTTGTCATGGCTGGTGAGCAGCCTGTGGGAGGCTGGGAAAGTGGAGTAACCTTGAATGAAGTTTTTAGTTTTAACGGTTACCCTTTGATGGACATATTAATCACCAAGAAAAGGTTCGCTTATTTCCTGAAAGTGACTAGGGGCAAAGGAAGAGCTGGCCCCCATGAATAAATTTAATGGATCAGTGGTAGACAAAAATGAAGTGACTTTACGTTGAGTAAGCATGACACTTGGGACGTAATTATAAAGTTTAATATGCATTTTCTCATTTAATCTTGACAATGATCTTTTGAACTAGGTGCTGCTATTGCTCACATTTTATAGATGAGAAAATTAAACTTAGAAAAGTTAAGCAACTTATCCAAGAAAAAAATGGCCATCGAACAAGGATTGGTAGCCAGGCTGTGTCTCCAGAGCTGCCTCCTAGCAACCAGATAGCTTTCCTTGTCCTGGTGAAAATCTAGAGTTTCTGTTTACCATAGATAGTTACACAGAACCACAACCAACCCATTGGGCACATCTACAAAAATAGAAAAAAAAAATCATCCTTCTTTCAAGATCTTTCCTTCCATTGGAAAATGTCAAAATAGACTAACTTTTAAGAAGGTTATTTACTAACTTCTGCAGCAAGAAGTTTCATAATAAAGATCTAAATCTTCAAGCCTGTTCATTCTCTATACACCTGTACCACAGCACTTGGCAGCCCGGAGGCTCTATTGCCAGGCAACCAAAACCTGTCAAATAGTTTACTTCTTTGAGACAGGGTGTCCAACCTCTGAAACCAAGGAGACCCTAAACAATGGCCTTTTCCTCACACCATAGCATTCCCATCTGCAAAGAGGGCATGTGCTCTGCTGGGTGGGGGTGGGAGGGTGGTGTGTGAGACAAGACGCTCTCAGAGGTCCTGTTTCTCAATCCATAAGTCACAAAGAAATACTTGATGACTGAAAAGTTCAACACAAAATCCAGAGGAACAAACCTAAATTCTCCTACCAGCCCCTGGGGATGTAAACAAAGCTAGAAGAAAATGTCAGCAAAGACAGGGAAGGAAAAAATACGAAGGACACATGAAATACTTACTGCTCTCACCCCCCGAGGTACAGATGTTTCGAACTATCCTTTTCTTGACCTTTGTCAGTTCATCAAAGTTATGAACCGTCAGTTTTTTTTCCGCGGTCCCAGTGATTTGAATGAGCTGCTGATCATCCACGTCGCCAATGCCCACCGAGTAAATGTCAATCCCTTTGTGTCTCAGGTCTTCAGCGGCCCGGGCCACCTCATCCTGGGACTGGCCGTCTGTGAGGACCAGCAACACCTGCGGGGTACCTGCATTTATCCGGCTACCCATGTCTGGCCGGAAGTAATGCCCCACCTGCCGGAGGGCAGCGCCAATGTGTGTGTATCCAAAGATCTGCTGGATGTTTTCAATCTGAAATGAGATCTCCTTTTTGCCTACGAAAGTTCCCAGTGGAAATTCCGGCCGATAGGTGTGGCTAAACTGGGCAGCACCTATGCGCACTCTGTTGACGCTGACATCGAAGTCTTGAACAACTGATGCCAAGAATTCCTTCATCTTCCTGAAGTCATCTGGGTGAATGCTATTTGAGCCATCCATGAGGAAAACAAGATCTACTTTTTCAATTTCACAATCTACAAAGAAGAGGAAATGGAATAACAACCACAAAAATCAGGTTATTTTTTCTTTAACCTGGCAAGTGCAGATGATGTGTTTGTAGCTACCTAGAAATGATATTTCTGAAGATGGCTTATCTTATGCCATCCAGTGGTCACATTAATGGAGAGAAAATAAAAACAATCAGTTCATAAAGGCACAAAATCACACATCCCTTTATGCCTTTCCTGGGATTTCCATTTGGTCTTATGCCATTTTCTTTTCCAAAATGTCAGAGAAATGGGGGTGGTACCACGGAAAACTCGTTCTTACCTGCAACGTAGCCTTAACCCTTCCAGAAAGCCCAGTGATAGTGGCACAGCAAGAGAAAACAAAATAGCACACATCCATTTAGGGACTCAAACAAAAACACAGATGGTCAGTATGATTCACTTGGCCTCCCTGGCTAGTTAAGCCAATCAATACTTTTCTGATTATTATTACGGTGAACTGAGGTTCTAAAATCATGTCTTCCAGCCTGTATCTTGTCTGTTTTCCTCTTTTTCAGCTCCCTTTCTGGTGCATATAGGCAAAAATACATACTTGAGAAAAATATTTTTGGTCAATGCAAAATAGTTTAGAGATGCTTCCTTTGTATTAATACAACAAATACAAAACAAAGAATATGAAAGACCACTGCCAATGAATGAGTTATGCTTGGCACATGCTCATGTGTGTTCCTCAGCCTTCTGGTAAACATTATCATTTCCTTGAATTCCCCCAGAGATCTCACCATTGACTTAACTTAATTAATTCTTGTTAGCCTAAGATTAAAGGTATCAGAGATTCCTGCAGTCAAGATAAGCAAGGAAGAGATAAAGAGAAATATGGTAAATAGATCCTTTAGGAACCAGTTAACTCATTAAATTCCTGTTTCAATATCAAATGAGAAATAAAGCATTTTTTTTAAAAAACACATCCAAGGGAGAACTTTCAATACAAAAATTCCAAGTCAACTTCCGCAGTAGCCTTAAAAGGACAGATCGAATTTTAGGCACTGACCAACAGAAACTAAGAGTTGTTCCAGTTTTCAGTAAGACCCAGACAGATTTCGTTAGTTTTATGAAAGAAAAAGGAGCTGTCTTCTAAGGAGGCAAGGCATAGGAAAGCCAGAAGAGTTAAATAATTTTTAAAAGGAACTATACCCATGATGTTGGAATCCTGGATTAATAGCAATTCATCTAATAACACTTAGTATTTTTAGTAAAACATACCTAAATAAAAAATACTAAGGAATTTTTTTTTAAGATCTTATTTATTTATTTGACAGAGAAAGAGAATGAGAGCACAAGCAGGTAGAGGGGCAGGCAGAGGGAGAAGCAGGCTCCCTGCTGAGCAGGGAACCTGGTGCGGAACTCAATCCCAGGACCCTGGAATCATGACCTGACCCGAAGGCAGACACTTAACTAAGCCACGCAGGCACCCCAGGAATTTTTTTTTTTTAATAGACCATAGTGTCCCTTTAAAACAAAGATGTAGAGTGGCAGCTGAATAAATGAATGAATGACCACATATATACACACGTGCGTGTGGCAATGTAACCTCCAGCTGCTGAACTAGAAACATGGGGCAAAGGAAGGGCACTGTGCTCTGCTCTAGAAACATCAGAGTCTGGAAAAGCGTGTTTAATATCAGGCTCCGTGTTTTAAACAAACTTCTGCTGTTAATTAGGTGAAGGGACTGGAATCTTCCAACCTGCAGGAGAGAAGACTTCAGGCAATGACAGCTGGCTCTTAGGGAGAGGTGGAACTGGATTTCTTGTGTGAAAAGTGGGAGGAAGAACCAGTGGTGGAAAGGTTGTGTAAACAACTTTATGTTCTGAGAAACAAAGCCTGCTCAAAAATGATGAATTCCCCATGATTAGAAACGTTTAGGCAACGAGCAGGAAAGTTGCAGGAGGTACTCCTGTTTGGGGAGGAGGCCAAATGAAATGTCCTTGAGATCCTTCCAACCCTGAGATTCTGTAACAATGGAAGTTCTGGGACTATTGTTGCTCCTCTCCGTTCTGGAGAACTTGCTTCAAAGGGCCATTGCTTTGGTTTCTCCCTCACTTGGACCTCTGTGGATAATTAAGAAAAACTTGATTGACAAATCTTACCTACTTTTGAAGAGTTACATACACTGGCTGACACATCTGAAAATATCCCCTTCAGGCCTCCAAATGTCTCCACAAAGAAGTACTTGTCACTCGATCCTGCCATGGCTAGCAGCTCCACAGGATTGGCACCAGCAATCCCCACGGCCAGGACAAGAATGCCTTTGTCCCTCAAGGCCTTGGCTGTGGCATTGAGCTTATCTGCATCATGGGACTCCCCATCGGTGATCACAATGAGGACTTGGGGGACCCCTTTCTGCAGACGGCTGCCCCGGGCTTCAGTGAACATGTGGTCTGAGAAGCCTAATGCCTCCGCGGTATAAGTGTTGCCCCCCATGGGCTGGTCCTTCTGGAGCACCGAAATCACCTCCCATTTTGAGCCAAGGTCACCCAGATAAAACAGCACCTCTGGGTCATCAGCATACTTCAGAGCCCCAAACCGGACCTGATTCTTGCCGACATCAGCTTTTTTCACCAAGTCAACCATAAAGTCTTTCATGATACTATATTCATCATGGTCAATGCTTCCAGAGCTATCAATTACAAACACAACATCCAAAACTTCAATCCGCTTGCATTCTAAAAGAGGGGGAAAAAGGAAAACCACACAAGATTAGCTTTGGACATCATGGGAGACTCTTCTCCCCACACCTGTTTTTTTAATTGCATGGGATGAAGCTGTACATTAGAATGTCCATTCCCTGGGTAACAGACAATACACATACGTTCGTGCTGCCAGTATGGAGAAATAGTAAGGTAAGCTTTTAGGACAAGGCAGACATGAAGCCTACTGTAGGGAATATGGGGGAGGGGGTTGGCAACAGTCACAGGATCATAGGAATAAACACTTCAAATGCTTTGGACTAAAAAGGAAAAAATACAATTCTGTAGAAATTCTCCTGTATAAATAGTTCCTCCAACATGTGCTTTCATTTACACAAATCCGTGGTTTTTTTGTTTTGTTTTGTTTTGAAGCCCAGGGACAAGATTTTATTCTTAAGACGAACCTTCAGGAATGACCCACATGAAAATGAATTTGGCAACAATGTATATTTTTTTCACAGTTTTATGATAGCTAATTCTTCAAGGTCACATTTTCTCCCTTTTTAACATTCTTGAACATTATCTATTTTCATTGTTGGGCCTCATCATAGAAATAAGCCCGATTCACACTTGGCCTAACTCAGTGGTCCTAGCATGATGCGCCTGTTAACTCCTCAAACTTTGGGTCAATGGCATGGAAAAGTAAAGCAGGAAAGACTTCATTAATATTTAATCCATGCATGTGTAACGTATTCTATCTAAAGGTACAGAGTTCCAAATTCCAACTCATTCATTCTGGAGAAGTGGAATGTCAGTTGATTAACGATTTAGTCCTTATGTAGCACAATCTCTCTACAGGCTTTGGAAAGGTATGTTCCAAATGTTAACTCACCAGTTCTAGAGAAATGGAATGGTGACAAAGCAGCCACCCTCCTTACAGGCTCACGCTATTTCCTTCCTCTGCCAGCCACCTGCTTGCTCTGTTGAAAACTCTAGAGCCAATGTACTTACCCCACTGACTAGAGGCCACACTGTACGTAGCCATAAACCAAATTCTCAAGAAAGGCTGGTTCTACAAAAGAAGACACTATGTCTCTCTGGCTTTTGGCTGCCCTGAGGAGCCTGCCTGGATTACCCAAGGGACTGGGGAAGGGGTAGATTCCTCAGTGTTGGCATGCTTCAAAGACTTCAGATTTGTTCTGGGTAGAATTATCAGGAAATACACTTGGTATATTTTTCACAGAACACAGACTACACTCACCAAACCTTCCAGTGGAAATTGAACAGAACTGTTATTTGAAAAACATGGTTCCTCGCTTTCCTCAAAACTGTTAAGATCCATCTCCTTCATAGAGATTTTCCAGAACACCTCAGTCATCAAGCCCATGGAACACAGTGCAAATCAGTCCCTTACATTTGCTGAACTTGTTTTATCACTTGCATGACTCTGCGGTTTCATGGAAGGAGGACCGAGACTATACTATTTACTTCCTTTGAGGCATCCATGGCTCAAGTTCCCATACTATACTCCTCTTTTATAGGATTTCATATCACAGTGTTTTTACCAACATTATCTCAGTTTACAGAAGTATTGGTTTTCAAATATTGTAAAACAAACAAACATCTACATTGGATGTTAGGTGAAAGGGGAGCCACCTTGCCCAGCAGGGTGTGCTCCTGTATTGCTTGCCTCACATGGAGCCCAAGACACAGGTTGCAGGAGGCTGGCCCCTTCCTCCAGATGGACAGACTCTGTGGTATCATTCATGCTCTAGAGTTCCCCATGGGATCGGGCTGAAGCTATACTCTAGCTAAGACCACCTCCTTGCTTAGCTCCTACACATGTCCCATCCTGCATTCCTGACTCCCCTTCTGAACACGCCTCTTCAATAAATCACTTTCACAAGAACCCCTGACTCAGCTTCTGCTTCCGGGGACCCAGACCTAAGATATTGCCCTAGTGCTGTCTACAAACGGGAAACAATCTAGGCAGACCAAAATTGTTCTGTATAATTCAACAGTTCTGTTGAGGAAAGGTGCATTTTTTATACGTAGTTCAGAATCCACTAGGATGAACGTTCCAATTAAGCAAAAAGTTTGCAATGTTCAAATAGCAGTCGACTAACTCCAGACATAATGGCTGCCACGGACGTATGTTTGGGTAATCCCACTAGCGCGTACGCCCACACCTACCTTCACGGGGGCTGCATATTCCAAAAACAAGATCATCTTCAATGTGCTGCAGAATATCAAAATTCTCAACATAAAAAACCATCTCCGGCCTCCCGCTGATTTCCTCAAGCTGGGTGACATTGGAACCAAACACCCCCACAGAGTAGATAATTATGCCTTCCTGTCGAAGTGCGACTGCTGGGTCCTTGACTATGTCCTGAGCTTCACCGTCAGTGATGAGGATGAGAAACCTCCTGACATTGGGCCGGGCCCCCTTGGCAGGGCTGAAGTACTGAGACACAAAGGTCAGGGCACTACCGGTCAAGGTGGTTTCTCCAATGTGAGTCATCCGGTCTATTGCATTTGAAATTTCATTTTGGGACATATATCTGTTGAGCTGAAATTCCTCCTTATTGACGTCGCTGAACTGGACTACGCCGATTTGTACCCGATCTGCCCCAATCTGAGATTTGCTCACCAGGTTTTTCATGAATGTTTTCATTTTGATGAAGTTTTCCAGTCCTATACTGCCAGAACTGTCCACCAGAAACATGATGTCCGCTTTCATCTCTTTGCAGGCTGTATGGGAGAAGGCAAGAGGTTTATTCAAGGTGGCTTCAGGTAAAAAGATTAAAGGTAAACAGGGAAATCCAAAACACAAATAATTCTATATTGAAGTTAAGTGTGAGCTTGGTAAGGATTGCTAGCAAGTCAATAGAGCACCGATGGCAATAAAAGTGACACTATTCTACCGGCTATGTATTTGTTTTTATATGTAATTCAGGATATCTCAACCTCAGCACTACTGACAACTTGGGCTGGATAATTTTTATTGCAGAGGGCAGTCCTACAGTACCCCATAATGCACAGACATTTAGCAGTGTCCCGACCTCTATCTGTTAGATGCCAGGAGCACTCGCTCAGTTATGACAACCAAAAATTTCTCTAGACATTGCAGGTATCCCCCAAGGGGGCCAAAATCACCCCTGGTTGAAGACCACCAATACAGTTCTAAAAGACTTCATAAAAATTTTATTAAAAAGCAATTTAAATAACCTGAGGTACTCCTTCAAAATCAGAAATCATTTGCAGCGTCTAACCATAGGTCTATCCTAGCAGAGATTTGTGGGAGGTGGCTCATCAGTATTTACTAGGGAGCACTCCTCCAAACATCCTTCTTCTGCTTCAGGTATTAATTAGAACACCACCATCATGGGCTCCTAGTTTTGCTCTGGAGAACAAACATAGCTACACACGTCCACAAATCTTGACCTGGAAATTTATGCTCTTTCTCTAAACCTGGGTTGTCACGCTGCAGGAAGGTAATTTATGAGCCGAAGTCAAAAGGGAAAGCCACCCCGTCCCCTACCTTCTTCAGCACAGATTTCTTGAACAACTTGGTTCCTTATGTCTTTCAAAGCATCGAAGTCATGCACGTAGTATACCCTCTTCTCCTCGCCTGCAATTTCTCGCAGCTGTGTTTGGTTGGCCTCCTTGACCCCAATGGCATAAACACGAACGAGCTCTTCTCGCAGTCTGTTCGCTGGCTCCAGGATGCTATCCTTGGACATGCCATTCGTCAGGACAACAAGATGACAGGGCACTCGGTTTCCTCGCTGTTTCTTTGCTTTTTGCAAGAGCCCTAGTGTGAAATTCAGGGCTGCACCCGTGTTTGTGTTCCCACCCATCTGCCGGATGTTCTCAACGGCTTTTCCCAAGTCGTGTTTGTTAGTGTATTTGTTGATCTCAAATTCCAAGTCCCAGCTGTCAGCGTACTGGACAGCCCCAACCCGCACCTTTTGGGGAGCGATGTTGAACATTCCTACCACCTCTGACAGGAAGGTCTTCATTTCATGGAAGTCTGTGGCCTGGGTGCTTCCAGAGCCGTCAATGAGCAGATAAATGTCTGCTTCTTCAGTATCCACACAACCTAAAATGGAACCAGAAAGTTGGCTGTGGCCCTGAGGCAAGTGGGAAGGAGGAATGGGAATAGATGGGAAGTAGAACAATGCAAGTGTCTTCAGACAGAAAAATGGAAAATAGCTTCTAGGCGTAAAAGACACTCTGCTAGCCTAATGTAGGGAAATCTTAGCATTACTGGGGCCAAATGAACTGCTTCTGACAGTTTAAGACTATTTGGATAGTTCTCTGCCATGAATCAGAGCAAATCTGGACACAATAAAAGATTAGAAAGAAAACTTGAAGATGATTTTTACAAGTCACTTTCCTCATTAGTGAATAACTGCTTAGCAAACAGGCAAGCGGTATCCTGGGAAACAGAAGGTATTTAATGGGATATTGTGGACAGCGGAGCTCTCTTTTTTGAAAACTTGAAAAACTATTTACTCCTCATCTACTCCTAGCCAATTCACAAACCTAGGGGTTATTTGCATAGAACAAGGACACTTTTAGAGTAAACATGCTAGAAATATTTGTTGAAGAATGTATACATATATATATACTCACATAAATTATAGTATGCATGTGTATATATGAAATATTTAAAATGCATCACTCCCCGTCTCTCCAAACTCACCGATAGCAGAATAGCACTGTACAACAAATCACTCTGTCCTCAAACCAAATCATGCTTCCAGTTTCTTCTCCAAGTTGGAACTTGAGGATGGTGGGAGAAAAGGAGAGAAAAGTTCAAAAAGAAAAAAGAAGTGAAGGAAAGAGCAGGGGAACACAAGAGGCAAAGGAGAAAAAGGAAAAAGTAAAAGGCAGAAAAATAACAAAGGCTGGTGTTCTGGGGTGTTTAGAAGTCATGAAGAATCCTGGTAAAGCTGCACAGAAGAGCAAGTAAAAAGGGAAATCCCTCCTCCCCATTCCAGCACCTCGATGGCTTTCATTCTCTCCCAGTTTACACTTCTTATGGGCAAGCGAAGGCAAGGAGTCGGGAACTTACTCTCCCCCCCACAGCATCCCCTGCCAACCCCTTCTCTACTTAGGATACCTGAGAGACAGGAGAAAAGAAAAAGGGTCTGAATCACCCTTCTCTTGGCTAAGGACTTTACCAGATTTGAGAGTTTCGGTGCGTTCTGAAAAAACAGAGACTGTGTGTGTTATCTGGTTCCGCAGCTTCTTCAGAAACGTCTGGTTGTGAGCGGCCAGGTCGGAGAAGGTTTTCAGTTTGGACACATGCTGCTCGGCGGGGTGAGAGGCGATCTTCTCCAGCTGGCTGTCGCTGGCCCCCTCGATGCCCATGGTGAAGATGGTCACGCCCTCGCGCCGGAGGTTAACGGCTGCCTTGGTCACGTTATCCTCTGAGGGTCTGTGGGTCACCAGCACGGCAATCTGGGGCACCCCCTGATTCTTCCGACTGCCGTTGCGCGCACTGAACACTTCCTTCCTGATCTTTCTGATGGCAGCTCCTGTGTAAGCCTTCCCAGCCCGCGGAGAGAGGTTCTGTATATTCTGGAGAACCTCTGACTTATTTACGCCCCTGCTGAGAGAATTGATCACCTTGGTCTCATTGCTGTAGGTCACGAGGCCAACCCTCATGCAGTGTTCCTTTATGTCAAGAGCAGATACACTCTCTTCCAGGAATTCCTTAAGATATTCAAAGTCCTCCTGGCTGCCATTGACAGACACATCCAACAGGAACACCACGTCAGCCACAGACGGGCCTTGGCAGACTGTGGGGACAAGGAATGAACAAACACAACTTTAGCTGGCAGTTGGGCATCTCTGCTCAGCATCACAAGGCACGAGGAACATCCCCCAGAACCTGGAGACACACTTAAAGGCTGTGCACAAAATGATCATGAAGCTGAGATCACAAGGTCCTCGAGTCAATACTGGATCTTAGCTCAACTCCCAGCTTTAATTTCCTTATCTGTAAAAACAGTATTTATCTCACGAAATGGTTATGGGAGTTACATGTGATAATGTTCTTAGCATGGGGCCCGGTACAGAAAAGTCGCTCGGTGAACAGCTGCTACTGCGATCGTATTTAAATTCTCGTTATTATCAATAGGTAGAATGCAAATATCCCGAAGGTAGGGTAATGAACTAGCGATTGCACTTTCCATTATTTTATTTGGTGAAGGGGCTAGTAAGAGGATTCATATTTTCCTAGAATAAACGAGAGAAGCATTCTCCATTATCTATAGACAGTTATACTGTCTTGTTCAAACAGACTTAACTGGCAATAATGTGAGTTTCCTACGTTACTTATTTACACTTGTACAGTTTGAGCAAATTGTTTTTCACTGGCTCTCTCCTGCCCCTCCCTTGAATGAGGTTCATAAACACCTGGCCATTCTTGTTAATACCAGAGGACAGACCTGGACAGCAGGTTGGAGGTGGAACAGAACACAGGGAAGCTCGTCTAGAGCAGAGCAGCAGAAGGGAGGCAGTCTGGGGCTGTAGATACGAGGGCCTGGGGAATCTACTCAATTTCAAACTGCAGCCTGGCCTGTCAGCTCGAAGGATCCCTGCAAATTTCTCTCTGCAGAAGCAGGGGTTTGGCCTACCTGAAGTTGTTTCTAGCCCTAACATTCTGTGATTACATTATGTGGTTTCATCAGGAAGGGATTTCTTTAGGAACAAATTTATCTTTGAAATGAACCAGTAATAAAACTACATAGCAAAGAAAGCCCAGGGAGGCCAAAAGCTCCGAGATGAGCTGGGTGGTAGGGAGGTGTCCCTGAATTTTAAGATGTGTCAATGACATGCAACATAAATGAAACACAGAAAGCCAAGACTGTGGGGTTCACTGGATTTACAATGGCCACAATCGTTGGGTCCCCTTGAACATATGAATACTTAACCATCTGAAAATGCAGCCTGGCTTTTAGGGAAAGTGGTGTTCATAGTTACAATCCTCTCCCCATATGGACTTTCCAAAAGCATTTAATCATCATTCCTTTTTTATTTTATTTTGTTTTATTTTATTTTTTAAAGTTCCATGATTCATTACTTGCGTATAACACCCAGTGCACCATGCAATACGTGCCCTCCTTACTACCCATCACCAGTCTACCCCATTCTCCCACCCCCCTCCCCTCTGAAGCCCTCAGTTTGTTTCCCAGAGTCCACACATGTGCCCTAAACCCACCTTCCACAAGAATATCATCGGCCGCTCCGTCCCTGTACTGGGTGGCCTCCTTGATGATCTGAGTCATGTTTTGGGAAAACGCGCCAAGGTCCCTGGCCGACCGGAGGTTGAAATGAAACCGAGAGGTGGCCATGGCCTTCAGCTCCTCCTCAGAAGCACTCTGCAGCCCCACGGAGACGATTCTCACCCCGTCTTCCCGCAGGGCCTTGGAGGCCTCTTCCACGTCATCCTCGGACTGGGCCGAGGCCAGGACCACCAGAATCGGGGGAAACTGCTTCTTGTCCCTCCCGCCGGCCGGCGCAGAGAAGAAGGTCCTGTGCGCCTCCCGGAGAGCATGGCCGGTCCGCAGGGAGCCGCCAAGGAAGCCGAAGTTCTTCTTGAGGTGGTTCAGCATGGGGTTCCTGCTCTTGAACGTGGCCAGCTGGAACTCGCTGTGGAGCCGGTCGCTGTACTGCGCCAGGGCCACGCGGTACTTGTGGGCGTCTACGGGCAGACCGCTGACCGTTTTGTGAATGAACGCTTTCACGAGGGGGAAGGACTTAGTTCCCAGCTGGTCGGAGCTGTCCACCAGGAACACGACATCCGCATACTCAGGGCCTACAAACCCAGAAAGTAAACAAAACGAAAATTTTAGAAATTTACTACCCTGTTTAATGCCAACCATTTGTAGAAGAACTTACTTTCCTTTATTTGTATTTTTAATACCTTCCCAGTGAACTGGAAATAATAGCCTGAAATTATACATTCTCTCAAGAAAAGAAATCCCTGTTTCTTGGGCTGATTCCTTCCATATACCCTCTCATTTGAATTCATCACAAATTAAGCAACACTTTTGTATGGAATTAATTAGGTAAATTTAGAGAAATAAAAAATCCTGGGTTTTTATACCATTAGTGGCTGATTCACTTCCTCCCCCCCCCTTTTTTTTTGCTTTCAGAATTTGATCTCTATTTATATCAAGAGAATAAGAATTTTGAGAATCACATTGCTTTGAACTTGTTAGAATGGAGAAATCTGAATGATACTTTCATTGTGATTCCTCTTTAAGCAATGCAACAGTGATCTGATTAACATATACATATTAGTTCTGTATCCTCAAGCGTTAAATTGAAGTTTAAAAAAAAACTAAAAAATCACAAAAATGTGCCAAGTTTAAAGTTCTTTATAATATTTTTTGATAAACCGTGTGAGTGAGCATTAAAATTGCTCAATTTATTCTTACATAAGTAAAACTTCATAGAAACCAGAACGCCAAGCTAGCAAAGGGATTATAGTTTTAGTTTCTATTAAAAAAGATAATTTTTATATGGGAATACAATACTTTGTTGAACCTTTAAGGCTTCATTCAATGCCAGGTTCAATGGTAGGTATGTAGGATGAGATTTTTGTGTGATAGGGAATCACTGGGTTAAGCACAAGAATGTTGTTTAACTGGCGATCTGCTGGCTTGAATTCAGAGTTCTCACCAGTTTAGTAGATGATCCATTTCCTATCTGGGGAAGGGAGGGAAAGGTCTGTCTGTCTGGTGGTGTAGATTTAGGAAAATATGGTATAATGGAACAAAGAACCAAAGTCCTGACTTTGTTATCAGCTAACTCCACCCGCTCTGTCAAACCATTCAACATATTTGGGCCTCACATTCCTCACCTTTAAAATGAGTGGATTCAACTAGAAAATATCTACAGTCCTTCCTCGCTCAGATTCTGATAAGCTGAAGTGGTTACCAGATAGATCTAATCAAATTAAAATAACTTCAACCCCTTGTCTACAATTGCTAGGAAACCAGTGTTGGCACCCCACATGTGATTTCATTCTCTTGAGAGCAGTCTGATCAAGGCATAGAGGATAATATTCTTTCCTGTCCTCTAAAGAATCTAATGGCAACCAGTTTGAGACTCTTTTGATGACCACATAGCCAGCAGTGAGTTTCGGGGAACAAATAAGTGAGGGTGAATTAACACTGTCTTCCAAGAGAAGGCTGGGACCCCTCTGAGGACTGTCAGGGGAGCCCTGCCCAGGATGCCTTGACTTGTGACCAAAAACAACCTTTGTATTCATGACTAACCCCCCACAGCTCATGTGGAGAAAGGAAACTAGCACATGAGATAGATCCAGGTTCTGATATGGCCCGACATTATGTCTGAGTCGTGGGACAGTGGGGGAAAAGCACGGCCTCTCTTTAAAAAGCTTAATATCAAGCCCAGTGAGAGCTTAAAGGAAGACGTTTGCAGAACAAAGTCTAGTTTCTCTCTTCAGAAGGTCTTGACTTGCTTCCAAGGTCAGACTCCTTGAGAAAGCTGCAAAAGCCAACATAGGTGGCCTCGGACATGAGGACATGAAGCGGCCAGTGTGAGAACTCACTATTTAGAGATGGGAGCGGCAGTGGAGGGTATACCAGTATTTTGACATGATGTCCACCGGACAAAGATTCCTGACAGACAGTAGACAGCTATGCAGCTTTCTCTTCAGGGCAAAAGCACTTTCTTTACAATAAGCAAACAGTTTAAACTGGAGCAAAATCTGGATACTTAACTAAGACAATGTTTTGGCACAAATGAACTAGGAAGAGACATGCCAAATGTTCCAGGCCTGAATCTAACATTAAGAGATAGAATTTTCATGCAAACTCCCAACAGGCCTAAAAGGGGTTGAAATTGAGGACAAAATAACAGCTCTCATATCTTTCTATCAAAACCCAGGAATAAGGTCCAGAAACAAAGGATCTTTAAAGGAACACAGGTTGACATCAAAAAGAAATTGAGTCACCATCCATACCTTTGCCACCATCAAAATCAAATCAAAGCAAAACTCTTAACTTTTAAGTACGTCAAACTCATATTATCTATTTTCCATAATGAAAATGAAGGAAAAGAATTCTTCCCCCCGCTTTTTTTTGTTTTGTTTTGTTTTTTTTACTTACCGGGATCTTTGTTCATAGAGACATAGGAACAAATTATTATGAGGAACAAAATCAGCAGCATTTTCAAATTATGACCTAAAAAAATCTCCAACTTGAAATCTGAAAGGCAAAAATATAAACACCTAAAGTTGTTGTGGATATTATTTTGGAATCAAGACACACACGTAAGAGCACACAAAATTTTCTAGCAAACTGAATGCAAGAGAAGGCAGAATTCCTGAGTTTCTGATTGTGAAGTACCTTAGGGAAAAAGATCCACAAACGTAGCCACAGTCGTTAAAGTTTTTCCCCGGTCTAAGACCCTGTAGAAACAGGAAATTTTGGATTGTCATGGAGATAGCCAGAGGCATTCTAGTTCCAACAATATTTTGTGTCTCTATTAGTCATTTTCCCTGTACCCTAGTGATACCCTCAGTCCACTCACTGCCAAGACAATTCAGAGTTCACGGCTGGGACACGGTCTGAGACTCGATTTGTAATTTCTCTATCATGAACATGTAGGTGTGTTTTATATTTGAGAAGTAGTTTTAGATGTGGTCAAAATTCCGTGTTTTTTCCTTTTCCTACATAATTGGAAAGCTAACCATTTCCCTTTATCTTTAAATTTGAGAGAAGACATCATAGTAGTGGCCCTCCATTTTCCATACCGATATCTTGTTCCTTCAAATGACTCAATTTGCACCATTTTGCTTCCAACTACCTAGAACTGTGTGAAGCAAAGGTTTTCCAATTTTGCTTTGACCTAAAGCATTTTTGGCCACCTAGAATTATTCACTTCATAGAACAAAATAAAATATTAAAGATATCGAAAATAAATATTTTCATGAAGCAGGTTGGGCTCATTTATTCATTCATTCATCCCCTCAGTGAGAAATCAGTTGATCCATATTAAGAAACTAGAATCTCTGTTTCTTGCTGAATTCTTACCTAAACATGAATTTGCAATATTATACGTGGCTGTCTCACTCCTTGTCAGGCAGGCTCCTAGTGCTTAGTACTTTATCCCTTCAGAAAAGGAACCTGTGCCATGTGAAATTCCATCCCCATTTCCTCACCTCCTCCATCATCCCTCTGACATTCTGGAATTTGGGACTCTGCTCTGTTCCTTCATAAGCCTAGATGATATAAACTTTTCAGGCTGTTAATCAATTTATCAATCCTATTCTGAGGCAACCAGTGAACTGGAAGGGGCTCATAAGAGGTTGTTTTTAGTTCAACCCTTTCATTTTAGAGGAATGTTAGTCCTAATGTGGATTGCCCAAAATGAAAACCAAGTTGTAATATCTACAAATTTTCTACTAATGTGTATAACAACAACAAATTCCAACATTTGTTGAGTCTTTACTATGTGTCATGCCCTGTGCTAACTGCTTTACGTTTGTTTTTCTGTCTGATATTGATTGCAAGCCTAGTAGAGGATATTATTCTTATTTTGCAGATAAGGAAACAGATTCATAAAGGGGAAGTAAGTAATGGGCTTAATCACATTGATAAAACGAGCCACAGTGGGACGTACAGCGCACATAAGATCTGTCCTTGCAAACTCTGTTACCCTGCATCCCAAACTCAACATTGTGAACACGAAAAGTATCCCCAAGTTTCTTTCTGAAAGTTAAAACCTGGATAGAAAAGTGAAGATTAGGAAAGGCCACAATAATCCCAAAGCAGCATGAAGCATCTGGAAACTCCCCCATGCAGATGATCAATACCAGTGATACAATAAAAGTTGAGTTCTTTGGAATAGCATCTTGCGAAATATTTTCTCGTACCCTTTAAATGGAATCCAAAGCCTGGTGTGTTATAAGACTATACAGTTTGGAATCCCACATGCAAAAAGTTCTCTGAAAGTGCACATGTGCCGTGTCTTGTGTGTACTGTAAGCCTAGTAGGGGGCCAAGTCTCCAAGCTCATGCTTAGAAGTCTTGGGATCATTTTGACCACTACAAAACATGGATAAACTGCCTATAATCTGTTTGCTGTTCTACTCCCAGACATGGCCAGGATCTATATGAAATTTTAAATATCTGAATATTTTAAAACAATTAAAATACCCAAAGACATGAGTGGAGAATAAAGGAGATATTTATTTAAAGTAACATAAAATTTAAATTCATCATACACTCCATCTTAATGAGATTATTACAGAAAGACTCTCAAATGGTACAGTTCTCTTAAATCTAAATTTTGTTGTAATTCATTTATTCTGAATCAAACAAGCTGAGGCCAATCTACTTCTTCTGGAAATTATACGCTATAAAAAGCTTTAAAAAATCTGGATCTCTGTAAACTTTCTGTTGAGAAGGTAGAATGTTTCTAATTTAAACCACAGCTGCAAAAGCAACACAGGCACCAAACCCTTGGCTTCAAACCCAGAATGTTTAGAACTTGTGCAACACCTCTCTTGAGGCTAGTAAGAACAAGGGGTTTCAGGGAGACCTCTGCCCCACGCAAGCCAATTCATAATCTAGGACACGTCTTCAAAAAAAATATATTAACAGCCCAGAAGGGATACTAAAGATACTTCAGCAAAATTAAGATAAATGCCATTTTTTCCTTTAAAATGAACATGCAAGATACATCATTTCCAAGCATATGGATTTTATTTTTCTTCAGAAACAATATTGTCAGCTGTTGCACTGTAAGAAACAATACTGGGTCTGTGCTGCAAAGTTCAGGATAAATTGTCATTTGCTTATTTATCCCCCCCCCCCGTGTCTTCCACAATTTCCCTTTCCTGAGATGTTCTACTTCACAGAAGTCAAAAGGTAGAAAGAAAAATATGCAAAGAGAGACAACATTCAAGCTGAAATGCCACAGCACAAATCCTTGGCACACAGTAGGAATAAACAGTGTATCAATGATGGCAAGCGCTACGAAACGCACAAGCACCCTTGGGGCAAGAAAGTTGCATAGTTTTACTAATGTCATGTTTTTCCCGATTGCAGTTTCTAGAATCACAAAGAGAGGCTGTGTGGATTGATCATACTGAGCAAGGTCATTAGGACCTTGCCATTTTGTAAAGTGGACACTCGAGTGTGGAGGAATGCTTGGTTCCGTGGAAAGAGCCCAGGCTATAAAGTCTCATGACCTGGGTTTCACTCTGTTCCTCCGTGGTTGTGTCACTGGACACCCCATCTCACTTCTGTGGATTCCTAATCGGAAGCACAAGGGATTACATCCTCTAGATTCCAACTGTCATATACTGACAGTTCTTTGATCTAACAAATAGTCTAGAAGGGAAAAAAAAAATGACCAGTTAAGCCAAGGGCACACTGAAATATCAAGCACATGTTCTGAGACAGTCTTAGGGAGGAAAGTGCTCCTTAGACAACCACCTGTGCAGGTCCTGTGTTAGAGGGACTACGACAGCAAGAGAAGGAGCAGGTCTCAGTTATTGACCCCTTCTGGGTCAGAAACTCTGCTGGAATCCTTCCAGACCCAAGGGCATCAACGTAAAGAGACTAAAATTTCAGCGAGGCAAACCTTATTTTATTTAATCTGGAAATGAAATGTCCTGCTTAAAAATTAGGAAAATATAGAATAAATCCAAAAGAAATATAAAAATATTAAAATACTAAAAATTTGAACAGAAATCAGCAAACTAAAAACCAAAGATAAAAGAAAATCAAGATTTGAAAACACCCACCTCACAACAGACTAATAAAGACACAGATAACTGTATGAATGAAAAAGGAGACCTAACTATAGATAAGGCAGAGACTTCAAAAATCAAAGCAGTATTTAAAAATATTCACAGGAAACTCCAAGCCTACATGATTTTACTGGCAAGTTCCAAACTTTCAAGTAACATATCATTTGAATCTTCTACAATTCTTTCAGAGACCAGAAAAGGAGGAATATTGGCCATTTCCTTTTTGGGGGGCCTATAAAATCTTGATATGTAAACTAGACAAGGACAGTATGAGAAAGGAAAATTAAACACCCATTTTACTAATGAATATAAATATCAACAATAGCCTAATTATGGAAAGAGCCCCGATGTCCATCAATGGATGAATGGATAAAGATGTGGCGCGCACACGCATGCACACACACACACACACACACACACACACAATGGAATATTACTCAGCCACCAAAAAGAATGAAATCTTGCCATATGCAATGACATGGATGGAGTTAAAGAGTATTACGCTAAGCGAAATAAATGAGTCAGAGAAACACAAATACCATGATTTTACTCATGTGTAGAATTTAATAAACGAAACAGAGGAACATGGGAAAAAAGAGGCAAACCAGAAAACAGATTCTTAACTGTAGAGAACAACCTGAGGGTTACTGGAGGGAAGGGGGTGGAGAGATGGGCTGAATGGGTGATGGGGATTAAGGACGGCACTTGTGATGAGCACTGGGTGTTGTATGGAAGTGATCAATCACTAGATTCTACACCTGAAACTAATGCTATACTGTAGGTTAACTAACTGGAATTTAAATAAGAACTTGAAAAAGTAAATAAATATAAAAAAATCCTACATGAAACATGAGCAAATCAATTCCCTTAGTATATAAAGAAGAGACTATGCCATTATCCAGTTGGATTTAGCTCAGGAATACAAGGAGTGCATTTAAAAGGTACGACCTAATTACGTCTTTAGAAATACATGAATATAACTTACCACATTAATAGACTAAAAGAAATAAAAAATACAAAAGAAAAACCACTCCAATTCATAATTTTAAGAAAAAAAAACCTCTAGCAAACCAGGAGTAGAAGCAAACAATCTGACAAAGGATGTATTTTAAAAATCTACAGTATATATCATCCAAATGGGGAAATTTCAGAAGGACTTTTTTTTTATTTTAATGTTTTTTTATTATATTGTTAGTCACCATACAGTACATCCCTGGTTTCTGATGTAAAGTTCGATGATTCATTAGTTGAAGTACTCTTGTTTAAAGAAAACTTGAAGTATAATTTACAGTGTTATATTAGTTTCAGGTGTACAATATGATTCCACAATTCGATACATTATTCTGTGCTCATCATAACACATAACTCTTAATTCCCTTTATTTCACCCATCCTCCTCCCACCTCCCCTCTGGCAACCACCAGTTTTTCCTCTGTATTTAAGAGTCTTGTTTTTTGTCTTTTGGTTGGTTGGTTTCTTAAATTCCACACATGAGTGAAATCATATGGTACTTGTATTTTTCTGTCTGACTTATTTCATTTAGCATGAATACCCTCTAGATCTACCCACGTTGTTGCAAATGGCAAGATCTCATTTTTTATGGTTAATATTCCATTGTATATGTACATACCACATCTTCTTTATCCATCTATGGATGGACATTTGGGTTGCCTCCATATCTTGGCTATTGTAAATAAGGCTGCAATAAACAGAGGGGCATATATTTTTTCAAATTAGTGTTCTCATTGTGTTAAAAGATTTTTTATTTAGGAGAGAGAGAAAAAAAAAAGAAGAGAGAGAGAAACTGCACACACGAGTGAGGAAAAGGGCAGAGGAAGAGAATAATTGAGCAGACTCCTGCTGAGCACAGAGCCTGATGTGGAGTTCGATCTCATAACCCATGATATCAGGGCCTGAGCCGAAATCAAGAGTTGGACGCTTCACCAACTGAGCCACCCAAGTGCCCTGCATGCAGTGTTTTCATTTTAATTTAAGTAAATACCCAGCAGTGGAATTGCTGGATCCTATGGTAATTCTTGTTTTAGTTTTTGGGAACACCCATACTGTCTTCCACCGTGGTTGCACCAGTTTGTATTCCCACCAACAGTGCACCATAAAACTCCTAGAAGAAAACATAGGCAATAATTTCTTTGATGTAGCTGCAAAAACATTTTTCTAGATAGATCTCCTCAGGCAAGAGAAACAAAGGCAAAATTAAACTATTGGAATCACACCAAAATAAAAAGCCTTTGCACAGAAAAGGAAACCAACAAAATGACCAGACAGCCTACTGAATGGCTTTTTTGCAAATGATAGATCCCATAAGGGGTTAATATCCAAACATGTAAAGAACTTGCACAACTCAACACCAAAAGCCTCCAAATGATCAGATTAAAAAATGGGCAGAGGACCCAAATAGCCACCTGCATGAAAGTGTCTAACAGACACTTGGAAAGATGCTCAACGCCACTTATCGGGGAAACGCAAGCCAAAACCACAATGAGCTATCACCTCACACTACTCAGAATGGCTAAAATCAAAAAGACAAGAAATAGTGTCGGTGATGATGTGGAGAAAAAGGAACCCTCATGACTGTTGATGAGAAGTACCCTTTTTAAAATGAGGAACCAGAAAATGCAGCCCTCTTTCACTCCTAGGTTCTAGCAAAATTAAATCCACAAGAATTGAAAAAAGAACAAGAGCACATAAAATTGTCATTGTTTGCAAGTGATGTGACTATTTAAATCTATAGCCAAATTATTAAAAATAGCAAATATTTTAGGTCTCTTCATATAACATCAAGATATAAAAATCAATTGCATTTCCATATAGCCACAGTAACTAGAAAATTGAAGTCTTTTCCTAAGAGTCAAGTTAAAATAGCATCAACACAGGGGCGCCTGGGTGGTGCAGTCGGTTAAGCATCTGATTCTTGGTTTCAGCTCAGGTCATGATCTCCTGGGCTGTGGGACCAAGCTCTGCATCGGGCTCCCCTCTCACCACGGAGCCTGCTTTAAAAATTCTCTCCCTCTGCCCCTCCTCCCACTTTTTTATTATCAAATAAATCTTTAAAAAAATAGCATCAACATATCAAATATCAAGAAAAACACTAAAATACATAAAAGATGGACAGCAGAATTTATAAAACTTTACTGAAGGACAATGTGACAAAAATAACAAGATAGGAATGAGGTCAACTCTCTACAATCTCTTCAAGAAGATAGAAGCAAATAAAGTAATTCCTAACTCATTTTATGAAGCTAGCATTGCCCTAATACCAAAACGTAATACACATTACAAGAAAACAGCAGACCAATATCTCTCATGAACACAGATGTGAAAATTTGCAACAAAATATTAGCAAATCCAATCCAACAATGTATGAGAAGAATTACACACCATGGCCAAATGTTATTTATTCCAGTATGCAAGTCTGGTTCAACATTTGAAAATCAATGTATGTCATCCATCACATCAACAGTCTAAAGAAGAAAAATGATCGTGTCAACAGATATAGAAAAATCATTTAACAAAATTTAACACCCATTCATGATAAAAACTCTCAGAGGAAAATTTCCTCAACTTGATAATGAATACTACAACAAACCTAAAGCTAACACCATACTTAAAGGCGAGAAACTCAAAGCTTTTCCAATAAGTTTAGGGACAAGGCAAGGTTGTCCCCTTTCACCTCCTTCAACACCACACTGGAAGCCCTATCTAATACAATAAGACAGGGAAAGTATGTAGAGTCGATGCAATCCCTATCAAAATTCCAATGGCATTTTCACAGAAATAGAACACTTTTTAAAATTTGTATGGAACCACAAAAAGCCCCAAGTAGACAAAGCAATATTAAGAAGAACCAAGCTAGAGGCAGCACACTTTCTGATTTCAAACTCTATTACAAAGCTATAGTAATTAAAACAGTATGGTACTGGCATAAAAAAAACCAGACACAGATCAATGGAACAGAGAGCCGAGAAAAAACCACGCATATATGGTCAATTAACTTACAACAAAGGAGCCAAGAACACACAGTGAAGAAAGGACAGTCTCTTCAATAGATGGTGTTGGAAAAACTGTACAGTGACGTGCAAAAGAATTAAGCTGGACCTCTATCTCACACCATACACAAAAATTAACTCAAGGTGGATTGAAGACTTGACACCAAAAGCAAAGCAACCAAAAGCAAAAGCAAGTGGGACTACATCAAACCAAATATCAGTGTGGCATTAGCAAAAGAAGAGACAAACAGATCATTGAAACAGGACAGTGAGCCCTCAAACAGATCCACGTAATATAGTCAACTGATCTTTAACAATGGAGCAAAAGCAATACAATGGGACAAGATAATCTCTTCAATAAATCGTGTTGGAACTGGATATTCACACACGCACACACACCCTAGACACAGGTCTTACACCGTTCACAAAATGTAACTAAGACAATGTCAAGAGAATGAGAAGACAGGCCACACAGACTAGTAGAAAATATTAAGGAGGGCACGTATTGCATGGAGCCCTGGGTGTTATACGCAAATAATGAAGCATGGAACACTACATCAAAAACTAAGGATGTACTGTGTGGTGACTAACATTAAAAAAAAAAAAAAGAAAAGACACATCCTGATAAATGACTGCTGGCCAAAATATACAAAGAACGCTTAAAACTCAATAAGAAAACAAACAACCCAATTAAAAATGAGCCAAAGAGCCTTAAAAGACACTCAAAGAACATTCACAGATAATAAGCATATGAAAAGATGCTCCACATCACATGTCGTCGAGGGATTGCGAATGAAAACGACTAGACAGCACTGCACACCTATTAGAATGGCCAAAATCCAAAACACGGACACCACCAAATGCCCGCGAGATGCGGAGCTTCAGGAACTCGCACAAATTGCCAGTGGGAATGCAAAATGGCACAGCAACTTTAGGAGACAGTTTGGTGGCTTTTTTTTTTTTTTTAAAGATTTTATTTATTT
Organism: Ursus maritimus; assembly: GCF_017311325.1. Taxonomy (NCBI): domain Eukaryota; kingdom Metazoa; phylum Chordata; class Mammalia; order Carnivora; family Ursidae; genus Ursus; species Ursus maritimus. The sequence continues at coordinate 31,309,341 of NW_024424453.1, forward strand.
ATTTGACAGAGATAGAGACAGCCAGCGAGAGAGGGAACACAAGCAGGGGAAGTGGGAGAGGAAGAAGCAGGCTCCCAGTGGAGGACCCTGATGCGGGGTTCGATCCCAGAACACCGGGATCACGCCCTGAGCCAAAGGCAGACGCTTAACGACTGAGCCACCCAGGTGCCCCCAGTTTGGTGGCTTCTGACAAAACTAAACATACCCTTACTAAATGATCTACCATTTGTGCTCCATGGTATTTACCCAAAGGAGTTAAAAAGTTCTGTCCACACAAAAACGTGCACATGGATATTAATGGCAGCTTTATTCATAATTCTCAAAACCTGGAAGCAACCAAGATGTCCTTCAGCAGGTGAGCGGACAGCCAGACAATGGAATTATTCAGAGCTAAACAGAAATGTGCTATCAAGCCATGAAATACATACATGAAGCTTAGATGCATATTACTGAGTAAATGAAGCCGATCTCTAAAAGGCTACATACTGTAGGATTCCAACTATATCACATCCTGGAAAGGCAAAGCTATGAAGACAGAAAAAGATGACTGGCTGCCAGCAGTTAGGGGAGAAGGAGGGATGAATGGACATGGCACAGAGGATTTCTACCTGTATGATATTATAATGGTGGATACAGGTCATTACAAGCTTGTCCGAACCCATAGAATGTATAACACCAAGAATGAACCGTAATGTAGACTTTGGTTAGTGATGATGTATCCATGTGGATTCATCAGCTGTAACAAATGCATCACTCAGGTGGGGGATGTTGATAATGGCAGAGGAGATACGTATGTGGGGCTGGGGGGTATATGGGAAATCTCTGTACCTTCTGCTCAATTTTGTTGTGAACCTAAAACTGCTCTCAAAAAAAAAAGTTGGTTTTTTGAAAAAGCAAAGGAATGATAAACACAAGATGCAGGATAGAGGTTGCATATATGTAGGAGGCAGGGGGATGGGATTGGGAGGAAGCATCATAGATATGTTAATATTCCAGTTTTCATATGGGTAGAGTTTCAAGGGCTTGTTATTAGTAAATAAGCAAATAAATAGAAAGTCTTACAAGGACCTATGGATGAGAATGTCCAGTGAACTAAGGGTTACTATTAATCCAATTTTGTGTACCTGAGATCCAGTAAATGTATAGAGAAATAAAAAATTGATTAAATATAGTTAGAAGAAAAAAAATCAGGTAATTAAGCCAAGAACATAGTGACATGTTGAGGGCAGATATGGAACAGTTTTAGGAGAAATCTGTCCCCCTGTGATTGTCATCTGTGGTAAGTTCTGTATTACTGGAATGGGGAATAGGGAAGCAAAAATAAATTTTGAACAAAAAACTTTTCCCAAGTTCAGAACTCTCCTAGCATCCTGCAGGACCCAGTTAAAGGAACTCAAAATTTCACCCGTGATAAATCACCTAACATAATCAGGAGTCCAGTAGCACACATCTCTAGCTGTTCACCAAAATTCGTGCTGCCCCTTCTGCATTGCAGAGTTGTCACTGTGCCAGGTCTGCAAGCTGGGGACAGCCTGTCCTAGACCGACTTCCAAGGGCTAAATGATGGCATTCAGGCCAAGAGAACATGAGCAGAAACGATGTCACCCACCTCCCAGCTTGGCCTCATACCTCCCACAGAGCCCTCTCCCATCACCTTTTCCCTTCCAGTTGGCTGGCACAGAGCCAACCTCAAAAAACAAATGTTGACGATGGCAGGACTACTCTCGGCCCGGGGACCTGATGACCATGCGGAAAGGGGCTGCCCCACAAACGTGTTGATATGCCTGCTTCTGGTAAATCACGGATAACGTAAATTACTATGTGCTTTCCAGTATAGTTTATTGGGTTTATTTGCTACAGAATTAAATGTCACTCAAACCAATGAAGCTCCCAACACTTGTAACGGTAGGACAGCACAAGACAGTAGGGGCAGGAAAGAATTTGTGATCAGGGCATAGGAAAATTCCCAAGGCACAAGGGGAATCACTCCACCAGTAATAACTCTGAGGTCACACTGAAATTACGCGATGATCCAGTTGTAGGCTGGGTAGCCTCGGGGTCAAACGCACAGGGTCTGGCCACAGTACCCAATTAAAAGCCTGCTTGTGCGGCCCGCTAACTGCCTGAGTGACCAGGCAAGTAATGCCATCCCTTTGCACCTCTCTCTCATCTATACCCACATCCGCTTCCAAGGACTGCTGTGGGGGTTACACAGACTGACGACACGTGTGCGGGAGTTGGTGTAGCCGCTGCCTTGCCGTAGCTATTAAACGATAGCCGTCATTTGTATTCCTGTTATTGCCATCTTTACAATGGGATGGCTGAGGAGGAGAGCAATCTAGGAAAGACCCGGCTAAGGAATACCCTGGAAAGGAACTCTATTTACTCCCTGGCCTCAGGTCCCTCCCTCACACGCTTCCCAGCCGCGGCGTTTCTATAGGCTGGTAGAGGCGCAACATCGTCCACCTTTCCGTGCCTTTTCAGGACCGTTATCTCCCCGAATCCTGCCGGCACACCCGTGAGGTAGGGAAGAATTATTATTCCTATTTCACAAAAGAAACATCTGAGGCTTAGCAAGGTTGAGCATTTCCCCGAGCCACAGCAGTCTCGAGGCTCTGAGGCCAGGACTTTTCCCCACCACGTTATGTTGTTTTTCTTGAGGCAAAGCCTTGCATGCTATCCAGTTCTCTGAGGATGAAGGAATTTTATCCCATGTGTTAGAATGCATCAGATAATCTAGGTTTGTAAGGTTTTTGTTTGTTTTGTTTTTTGTTTTTACTGGAAATTGTTTCTTTGAATTGTTTTCTTTCTCAATGAATACCAACTGCTGTGAATTTCTGCTCTTTACAGCAGATCCTGTTAAGTCTGAATAGAGGTTTCTCACCTCCAAATTGCTGTTTTTCCCTGTTTGGCTGAAGCTACGCAAAGGCAGCCATACTGACACAAGTCACCAAAGCCAACAATGACATCAGCTAGTCTGAGATCTGTCCAGCAATCCCCAAAAGGATCGGGGAGGTCATGAAATATGTTGGGTCACTGATAAAGTATTTATTCATTGCAGCCAAATCAAAAGCATACATGGCTTAGGATGGCAGGAAGGAAGTCTAAAGGGTTCCCTTTATTTTTTTTTTTTTTTAAGATTTTATTTGTTTTGACAAAGAGACAGCCAGTGAGAGAGGGAACACAAGCAGGGGGAATGGGAGAGGAAGAAACAGGCTCCCAGCAGAGGAGCCTGATGTGGGGCTCAATCCCACAACACCGGGATCACGCCCTGAGCCGAAGGCAGACGCTTAACGACTGAGCCACCCAGGTGCCCCTAAAGGGTTCCCTTTAATACCCTGGCAGTTAAGCCCAAAGTAGATATCGGAGAAATATCTACTAATTGTTGACCTCTTAAGTTTCAGGCTTAGAAAAGCACAAAGTAACTGAAGAGCTTTAGACACAGAACAGCATTCTAAATTTGGCATGGGTTTTCTCTCTCAGCTTTGAAAACTATTAGACACCTTTGGAAAATATTCTGACTTGCATTAAGCAAACAAAGTAAAGAGTAACTCGGAACATCCCTGGTTTGATGGACTATATCGGTGGGGGAGGGGGGGCCGTGAGCAGGAGAGGGTTCCCAGAAAGAATAAGAATTAGCAAATGCTTATGGAGTACTTACTGTGCACCAGGCACCGTTCTAAGGGCTACACTTAATCCTCTCACCAACCCAGTGAGCATCAATAAATACTACTCATTTTATAGATGAGTTGGAGTCAGAGGATTAAGTAGCTTGCCAAAAGTCACACAGCTATTAATTAACAGAAGTGAAATCGACTAATCAAATGTGAATATAGTGTCCCAAACTGTTTGCCTACACTGAGGGACATAGACTTAAACGTAATTGTTGGGCTGTAACAAATACACTAAATAAATAACATGCGTAATTTAACAGTTAATTGTTGACTGTAACTGCCATCTCAGTAAAAAAGTGGCCCAGGCTAGAACCATAGGAGTTATCACGAATTCCTCACTTTCATACCCCTAAGCAAACTTGATTTTAAGACGTACATCTCAGATCTGGCCACTTCTCAACACTTTGACTTTCACCCTAATCTAAGACACCATTGTCTCACCTGGATTTTAGCAAAAGCTTCCTAATTGGACTTCCTGCTTCTACTCTCTCCCAACCACTGATTCTTCTAGAGTGCTTTATGTCAAAAAAGGAGATAATGTCACACATTTACTCAAAATTCCTTACCTTGTCCGTCCAGGCCCTACACGCTCAGGATCCCTCTAATCCACTGACCTCCTCTCCTTATTTTCCCCTCCCCCACCCCACTCCAGCTTCGCTCATCTGGCTTTTCCTTGAACAAGACAAGCTTGTTCTACCCCTAAGTAGAACACCTGCATTTTCTGCTTCCTTACTTTGCCTATATGTTTGTTTAAATATCAAGCTCCTCCTTACACTTTTCGTTAGCCTCCTACTGAGAATAATGTCCTCTTTATATACCTTCCCCCACCCCCATCATAATATTGACCGTGGGAAAAAAAAATCTAGATGTTTTAAAATAAAGTGTATCTAAAATATTTGACAACAGGATGGAAGAAGGAAGGTGGATATTACTCAAGAAAAGCACAGATATTTACTAAGGTTAAACTGTGATAAAGCAGCAGGACAAAATACAAAATCATGACTCTGGAATAAATTCTTAAGGAAGGTACAGTCAAGTACAGACTGCAAGGGAGTGAACGTAACTACATTAAAATGTTAAATATTTGACAAAAGGCATCATAAATAATAAGCAACTAGACCACTAAACCCAACAGAAAATGGACAATGCATACGAGCAGGCAGCTCACAGCAGAGGTAATCTGAATGGTCAACAGACAAATGAAAAGATCCTTAACCTTACTGGTGACAGGGAAATGCATATTAAAACAATAAGACATCATTTCCCTAGGAGACTGGCAAAAATTAACGAGACTGACAATATTAAGGGTTGATACGATGTAGGAAAATTAGAGCTCATGTACATGGCTGGTGGGAATTTAATACACTCACTTCGGAGAGAAATTTAGCAATCATCTAGTAAAATTAAGCATGACCTAGAAGCTTCATTTAAAGTGAATGCCCTTGGGCGCCTGGGTGGCTCAGTTGGTTTATCATCTGCCTTTGGCGCAGGTCATGATCTCAGGGTCCTAGGATCGAGTCCTGTATCAGGCTCCCTGCTCAGTGGGGAGCTTGCTTCTCCCTCTCCTCTGCCTGAAGCTTCCCCTGCTTGTGCTCGCGAGCACGCTCTGTCAAATAAAATCTTAAAAAATAAAATGAATGCCCTAGAGAAATTCTGGTACCATGTGCACATGATTTTATGAACATTTGTAAAAATTGCAAATCATTCAAATGTTTGTGAAGAGGAAAATGGAGTAATTAAATGCTGGGACTCACTCACACATGAAAATGTTTTTCAGGTGTTAAATAATTTAGCTCTACATGCCTTAATAGGAATAAATCTCAAAACAGAGGGAGAGCACTGGTTGTAGGTTGGTATGACCTACCCACAGCAGGACTCTCATTCCTGGATGAAAGGATCGGGCAAGAAGTCCCGGAAGTAGTATAATGCCATCCATGTAAAATGATTAAAACACACCAAAATACTATTTTTTAAAAGCCTGTGTATATTAAAGCAAAGCTGGGGATAACATAAAACTAGTTAAGAACAATGGTACCCCTCTGGGAAGACAAAATGGAAAACAGAATCTGGGAGAGGGATTAAGGGGGCTTCAACTTTATGTGCAATATTTTATTTAACAAAGTCTGAAACAAACATTGGGTGATGTTAAGTGTTAAATCTGGGTAGATTTGTTATTATTCTTTCTAGTTGTATATTTCATGAATAAGGAAGGAAAAAAGAATGCTAAACAATATAGTGCAGGAAGTACGAAGGAAACAACCAAGGATCTTGAAAAGGGAGTTTCCACGTCTTATGCAAAGGAAATTAAGTATCCCAAAATAATGAACAAAAGAATTTCTATTTTCATTCCAACATATGTTCTTTAAAAACAAAAAAACTCCTAAGATGTAAGGATACAAAAGAATCATTGACAGAGTCAAACTGTACTTGTTAGAAAATGTGGTAGATTAAATAACGGCCATGAATTCTTTGCTACTGCTCCCATTGAAAGGGGAATCTAATGTCCCTAACTTTGAAGCTGGGTTGCCTCATGACTTGATCAATAGAATGTGGCACAAGCAAGGTCTTGAAACTTTTAATACTGTGTCCTAAGAAGCCTTGTGGCTTCCATCCAGGCTCATGGAACTCTTGGAGCATGAGAAGCAGCAGCCAATCATCAGGTAAGAAGTTCCACTATTCTGGGACCGCCATATTATGAAGCCCAAGCTAGCCCCGTGAAGGGGCTGTGTGGGGAAAAAAGAGAGAGGCTTCACCAGACCTCATACGATCCAGCCATCCAGTCCAGGTACCAGATAGGTGACTGAAAAGCTTTCTGGTGACTCCAGTCCCAGCCACCACCTGACTGAGACCTTGAGCAAGAACTGCCTGGGATGGACCAGTCAACCCACACAACCATGAGACAAAAATTATTTGTAGGTCACTGTGTTTTGGAATGGTTTGTTTTTGCAAAATTTGATAACTGGTATAGAGAGGAAGGTCCAGGCTTGGGTTTTTGTTTTTGTTTTGAAATGCTGAGTTTGAGATATCCACATGTCGTGGAAGTGGAGACATCCTGCAGACAGATGGACACGTTGTATTGCAGCCCTAGTGATTATCTTCATACGAGTATAATCGTATGCTTTGGCCCAACAGTGCATTGACCCTTGGGAATACAAACCCACTAAAAACAGACCTGGACTTCATGAACTTAGTCTGATAAGGGAGGAAGGGAGGAAGGGAGGAAGGGAGACAGATCTGTGCTATGATGCCGGTAAGCAAGTCCAGAGACTACAGAGAATCAGAAAAGAAACATCTCGATGCCTTGGGAGGGAAGAGGGATTAGGGGTGCAGAGAGGATTTTTCTGGAAGAGGACTGCTTCAGCCAGTTCTGAAGGACAGGTACTTGCTCTCAAGCATGAACGCTCCCTAAGGAAATAGAGATGTTGACAGTAGGGGTAGTAGAGTTATTGATGAATGCCATCATTTCCAGGAACTTGAAACCAATAACCAGGCAAATTGCATTGCTTTGGCAACTGCCCCATTAGGTAATTTCTACATTAATCTCAGAAGGACACAGAAAGGACCCTGCCGACATTACTTTAAAAGCTACCAGAAAAATAAAATAAATTAAAACAAAATGCAAAATACAGTATGCAAATTTATGTACTTGTTTGTTCATTTAACATTTTCCAAGGTCATATTTCATCCTAAACCCCCTTGTATTGCTTACTCTCTTACAAAAAAGATATAAAAGCTATGGTTTTGCCTTTTTTTTTTTTGGCGGAGGTAGGGGGAGAAAGACTTTATGTTTTTATAGTTCAAAAGTGCTTGGACTTATAACCACTCTCTGAAGTAGACCCAACTATTCCCACTTTATAACTATTAATATGGAAACTCAGGAAGATTGAGTGACTATCCCAAGGTCACTGACTGGCAAACAGCAGGATTTGGACTCAAAATTCTCTACTCCTCTTACCGAGGGCTTCCCTTTGCTTTGCGGGGGTTCAGTGTAAGTGGGCAAACATAGCACACATACGTCCAGTTGTGAACAGACAGTTGGAAGCAGTGTGATCAAGTGGAATGGGCGCAAGGGAAAGAGACACAGAAGTGGGATCTGAAGGAGGGAGGACTAGGAGAGCCACCTTTGGTGGCAGTGGGTTTTGAGCTAGATCTTGTGTCAAGTGATAAATTGCTGTGGATAGGGCAGGACAGTGCGTGGGCCACACAGGCAACCGTGCAGCACTGGTTTAATGGGAGGGAACTACAGAGCAACAGCTCCTACATTCTCCTAGTTATTTACGCCAGTGGTTCTCAACTGCAGATTTTGTCCTCAGGGGACATTTGGCAAGGTCTGAAAAGATTTTTTATTTTTCCTGCTGGGGGAGGGGGCAGTGCTACGGGTATCTAGGGGGTCGAGGCCAGGGATGCCACTAAACGTTGTACACCACACAGGACAGTCAACCACAACAAAGAATTGTCTTAACCAGAATGCCAGGAGCTGGAAAACTACACAGGTTGAGAAATCCTGACTGACACAACTTTACCACATTGTGTTAGAGCTTTCAAGAGAAATAGAACCAATCGGGTGTGTGTAATATAGAGAGTGTGTATACCTGTGTCTTTCTATGGAGAGAGAAGGACTGGACTCATGTGAGGTGGGGACTGGCAAGCGAGGTCTTGAGGGCGGGCTGAAAATTCTGGCAGGAGCGGATGTCACCGTGTTGTGTGGGAGAACAGTCTTCCCTGGAGACTTGGGAGCCTCAGTATTCCCTTGCAAAGTCTTTAACTGATTTGATGAAGCCACTCAAACTATGGAGAGTAAGCTGCTTTACCCAAAATCCATGGATTTAAATGTTAGTCACTCCTTTATAATCTCTTTACAGGAATCTTGATGGGTGTTTGGCCAAATCTCTGGGCACCGGAGCCGTACCAAGCTGGCGCGTGTAGTTAATCACCGTACACTTAACTCTCCGAATCCCAGGAGGCCAAGACTTTATCCTTGTGTTAAAGACAAAGGAAGTACAAAAAAGAGCCACAGATGGCCAAGAGGCACATGGAAAGATGCTCCACATCACTCAGAGAAATGCACCTCAAAACCACAATGAGATATCACCTCACACCTGTCAAAATGGCTCGACTCAAAAAGACAAGAAGCAACAAGTGCTGGGAGGATGTGGAGGGAAAGCAACTCTCACGCACAGTTGGTGGGAATGCAAATCGGTGCAGCCCCTGTGGGGATTCCTCAGAAATTAAAAATAGACGTGTCATATGATCCAGTAATTCCACTACTGGGTATTTATCCAAAGAATACAACAATATTAATTTGAAAAGATACACGTACCCCTATGTTTATTGCAGCATTGTTTATAATAGCCAAGACATGGGAGCAGCCCAAGTGTCCGTCCATCGATAAATGGTGAAGAGATGTGGTATATACACACGATGGAATACGACTCCGCCATAAAAAATGCAATCTTGCATTTGTGACAACATGGATGGACCTAGAGGGCACTATGCTAAGTGAAATAAGTTGAAGACAAATACCATAGGATTTCACTTATATGTGGAATCTAAAAAAGCAAAAACAAAAAGCAGAAACAGACTCATGAATACAGAGACCAAACCAAGGGTAACGAGAGGGGAGGGAAAGAGGGGTGGGCAAAATGGGTGAAGGGGAGAGGGGACACAGGCTTCCAGTTATGGAATTAATGAGTCACAGGAATAAAAGGCACAGCATAGGGAGTATAGTCACTGACACGTAACAGCACCGAATGGTGACAGATGGGAGCTGCATTTGTGGTGAGCCTGGCAGAACACAGAGTCGTGAGATCGCTGTATCGTACCCCTGAAACTAATGTAACACTGTGTGTCAACTACACTTCCACGAAAAATACATACATATGTAAAGGGGAAAAAAAACCTGAAGGAAGTCAATTCAGAGAAGTTAATGTTAGCATGTCTGCACAGCTGATACCAGTAACAGTTTATTTTGAGCACGCCCTGCGAGGTGTTGTGCTAACAGCTGTTGTTAATCCAGTTAAGGTGGCTCCTATTTTTATCGCCTCCATTTTATAGAGGGGAACATGGAGACACGGAAAGGCAATGTCAAGTTCCTGGAGCCAGAGAATTTTTGAAAAGCAACAAAGTCAGGATTTGAAGCCAGGCAGCCTGGCTTTAGGGCCCATACCCTGACCTGTGGTCCTCACCCAGAACTGCCAGGAGGACCAGTTGAAACAAGTGGTGGGGTCCCATCCCTGAGACTGAATCAGTAAGTCTGGGATGGGCCCAAAGATTTGCATTTCTAACAGTCTCCCAGGTGATGCTAAAGGGACAGGCCTGGAGGCTGGCTCTGGGACCGAGCACTCTCAAGTACCTTGCTACACCCTGCTTTAAGTAAGGACCGCCGTACTGGGCCAAAGTGCATGCGTTCCACAAATATTCCTGAGGCCCTGCTATAGACAAGCATAGCAGCTCTGGTCACCAATTCCAGCGCGCGTGTGTGTGTGTGTGTGTGTGTGTGTGTTGGGGGGTGATTTCCACACCTCCAAACATCCTCTAATACCAGCTGGGTGTCCTACAATCCAACTCAATTCTGATACCATCCACCTGGAGATCGTGTCGAATCTCCCACAAGTTGAGGGCTTGGTCCCACAACTCCCCCTCACCACCCCCACTTCAGATGCCAATGGCCAGTCCAAGTTATTACCTATGCTTCCTACCAGCTGGCTATAAATCAGAGGTTCCCATGACCCTCTCCTTAGGATCAATTCATTTGCTAGCATGGCTCACAGAACTCAGAGAAACATTTTACTTACTGGATTATCAGCTCGTTGTGAAAGGACAGAACTCAGGAAAGCCAGATGGAAGACAAGCACAGGGCAAAACTTGGGGAAAAGGCGAACATCCAACGCCCTCCGTGAGCGTGCCATTCCCCCAGCACTTCCACACGTTCAGCAACCTGGAAGTTCAAACCCCTTCTTTTAGGGTTTTTATGAAGGCTTGATTACACAGGCATGGTTGATTAGGTCCCTGGCCATTGCTGATTGGTTCAACCTCTAGTCCTCTCCCCTTCCGGAAATCAGGGGGTGAAACTAAAAGTTCCAATCCTCTCTTCCTGGTTGGTTTCCCTGGCAACCAGCCCCCATCCTCAGGTGCTTTCAGTAAGTCAATTCATTAACATAAACCCAGTTCTAGTGGAAAGGGACTCATTATGAGTAACGAGACACCATTTCACCTTGACAGCTCAGGAACTGAGGACAAGAGACCAAATATTATAACAAAAGGTGCTCCCATTGCTCTTATTGCTCAAGAAAATCCAAGAATTTGGGGACCTGTGAGCCAGGAACTATAGATGAAGACCAAAATACGTATTTATTATAAATCACAATATCACACCAGGTAACAGAGATAAAACGATGACAAGCCAATCATGGTTCCTGCCGTCATGACTTCTCCCAGGCCTGGAGGATGTCTGTGTAGACAGAAAGAGCCCAGGCTTTAATGGGGCACCCTACGAGGGGCAGGAGGCGCTCCCAGCAGGAGCTCCTCTCCTGGTTGTGCGGTCAAGGAGGACACCCCAGAAGAAACAGCATGGCTAAACTGACACCTGACCTAGAAGCAGAAATTAGGAGTTTCTAAGGGGTAATGAAGTGGGTCCAAAGCGGTTGGGGGTGGGGGCTAGCATGCACTTGCAGAGGCCCAGACAGGAAGGAAGGGCTCACACATGGGCGAAACCAAAGGCAGTTTGGCGAGTTAAGTCACAAAATTTTGCCTACGTCTCCTTGGCACATCATCATATAATTTGTACATCTTCTATGCTTCATTTTCCTCATCTGCATAATAGCAATGAAAATACCATATTTCTTGGATTCAAAGTGCACATGGACCCCCCGCCCCCATTTTAACATTCATGAAATCAGAATCTGTTACTATAGATTTGTACATTCCCTGCTACATTTCCCCTTCCTTGAAAGCTTTTGGGCAATGATGTTATCTCAGCATTAAAGAAAGGTGAGTTATTTTTACCTTCCCTATCTCCTAGGGCTAAAAGAATACAGACTATCAAATAAGATTCAGGCCTACCATGGCTCTCAGCCCGGGCTGCACCTTAGGACCACCTGCGCAGCTTTTCCGCTTTACCCATGCCTTGGCTCCATTCCCAGGGATCCTGATTTTATTGACCCACAATAGGGGCCTCGTGGATTTTTTTTTTTTTTTTGAAACCCAGGTGATTCTAACATACAGTCAAGGTTGAGAACTGATACTGCCTTATCCTACAGCAGGGGCCCACAAACTACCACCTTTGAGCCAAATCTGCCTCTGTTTTGCTACACACAGTTTCACTGGAACACATCACACCATACATTTACATGTTTTCTGTGGCTGCTTTTACATCACAACGGCACAGTGGAAAAGTTGCAACAGAGACAGCGTGACCCACGAAGTCTAAAATGTGTCTTCTCTCTCTCTCTCTCCAGAAAAATTTTGCCAACTCCGGTCCTGTACTGCTGTTATGAAAGGTGTGGTGTTGGGGCGCCTGGGTAGCACAGTCGTTAAAGCGTCTGCCTTCGGCTCAGGGCGTGATCCCGGTGTTCTGGGATCGAGCCCCACATCGGGCTCCTCCGCTATGAGCCTGCTTCTTCCTCTCCCACTCCCCCTGCTGTGTTCCCTCTCTCGCTGGCTGTCTCTGTCAAATAAATAAATAAAATCTTTAAAAGAAAAAAAAAAAAGAAAGGTGTGGTGCTGGGCTAAGCACCTTCCGCAAGGCTGGGAGCTGGCTGGAAACGCTGCATCCCAGCTTTAGGGAATTCGTCCGCAGTGGAACAAGATGCCCAGGCAGTTTGTGTGCACAGCGAAGCTTGAGAAGTCCTGCCCCTGCCCATCTGACTGCTGCCACCCTCTCCAGCCACTTTTTGCCCCGTCCCTTTGCTCCTGCTCAGTCCTCATCCTCCAGGGCTTTGTTGCAATACGACTGGCTCAGAGAGGTCCCCTCCTGTCCTCATAAATTAGATCTCCTTTGTGATTTTTCTCTCCTGGCATCTTTTTATTTTTCTTCCTAGCACGTCATCTCAAATCTGTGACTAAACATTCATTTGAGTGTTTATCTCATTAATGTCTGGCCCCTCACTAGACGAGAAGCCTCAGGGGGGTGAAGCCTGACTCCAGGACAGGAGAAAGAGCTCTGAAAGGTACAAAGCACAGTGAGCACTGCTTTCAAGAAGGACTAATGAAAAGAGGAAAGATAATGTTGGAAGTAGCTTGATGGAAAAGAACAGAACCGATTACTATGCAGACCAGGGAGGGCACAACCTACAAGGTCCTGGGTGAGGCGCAGATAGCAGATTTAATTTCCTCTTTTTTTGTATTCCAGGGTTAAATATTAGTATTCTATCACACAGAAACACTCAAGTACTCTGGTAAACCTCCGCAGACCAAGGATCCAATTTTACCAGCTGTTCATTAAATGAAATATCCATATATATGTATCGGGAATTTAATTAGAAAGGCAGCAGTCCAAGGATGTGATCATTGCTTGAGAAAGTTACATTTCAGGCAGCTTTTCCCTTCCAAGAGGACCGAGGAAACTCTTAATTGCCTTCTAATCTTTTTTTTTCCCTATTAATCACAGCTTGCCTCAACTGATTCTTTTTTTTTTTTTTTCAGAATGCCCTTAGGGAGTGAACATTTTTGAATGGCTAACTTTTCATATGGAGATTATGCACACCAGCTGCTCTTGTCTAAAGCTGTAGTATCTTTCAAAACAGAACACAAGTCAGATGGCTTAGGATGACCAGCTTCGGGCCCTAGGCAAAACACTCACTTAATAGTGGGATAAGATCGGTGGTTTTCCTGGAGAAGTAAACAAGCTCAAAGGAGGAAAGAAGAAATATCACAAACTCAGGTTGCCCCCAAAGAGCCTCAAGGGTGATTAGAACATTGCTGGCTGCAACTGGTGGGTTTCTGCCTAAAGAGACGAATCACCCATTACAGATATTCGAAGTACAGTTTGGTAATCCCTCCCTCGGAAGGGGCTCCACTGCAAGAGGGAAAACAGCCTGAATGAAGAGTGTGGAGACATGGTTTCTAGTCCAAGCTGAGAAACCTTAGGCCAGTCCTTTAACTTAACCTCTCAGAGACTCATTTCACTCGTCTGTAAAATAAGGTAGTTTTAGTATACTTATCTACCCATTAATTGATTTATAGGCACCGTGTTAGGTGGCAGGTAGGCAATGAAAAGTAAAACCAGACATGGTCTTTGTCGTCATAGATCTTACAGTCCATTGAGGGACCAAGTTATTTTTGAAATAATTATATCAAGTGTAAAATTACAACTATGTTACATGCTATAAAGAAGAGATTTCTCTAAAAGGCTCTACAGCCAAACCATCGGTTAAGTCTGGTCAATAGTACTTTTGAAATACATTCCAGATCTAACCACTTCTCACCACCTCCCACCGTACCCATGCCTCCTTTGTTTCTTGCCCAGATTCCTATTCTAACAGACCTCCATGCTTTGACTCTTGACTTTCTTAATGTATTATTCTATTCACCAGTGAGAGTGATCTTTGAAGACCATATATGAGGTCAATATCTCCCTGTTCAAAATTTCCAGTGACTTTCCATCTGGCTTAGATTAAACTCCAATACCATATGTGTGTGGCCCATGGGCTTTCCATGATATTGGCCATAGCCCATAATCTCCAATCTCATCCTCTTCACTGTGCTTCTTGTTCCCTCCATTCCAGCCACACCGGTCTCCTTCCTTTTCTTGAACATGCTAAAGTTGTCTCTGCTAGGAAATATCCTTTCCTTTCCCCCTAGGCAGCCTCATTTTACTGTGTTCACTCAGGTCTCTGCCCAAATGTCACCTCCTTAGAGAGGCCTCCCGACCACCCCATCAAAAACAACCTTCCACTTCCTTAAAGTCAGTCACTGACCCCTTAAATAACTATAGTTTTTTCCTCACATTTAATACCACCTGGAAGTTATTTGTGGACTTCTTCATTGTTTATATCCTCCCTGGAAGAGGGAGCTTGTCCATCTTGTTTTCCAAAATCTAAAATAAGGCTTATACGTGAAAAGGTACTAACTGTATTATTATACATGAAAAGGTACTTACTGAATGATTAGATACTGTGATGACATATAATAAGGAGAACTGATTACTCAGGAAAGGCTTCCTTAAGGGACTGCTGTTGAAGCTCGTATCTGGAGGAATGGTGAGAATTAACCTGCCTAAGAGGGGCGTGGTGTTCCAGAAGGGAGGAAATCTTGTGTAAAGGTCCTGTAGTAGGAACGAGAACAGAGTGGTCAAGGAACCAAAGGAAGTCCAGTATGAACAGAGCACAGAGCAGAGCATGACACTTGATGAGGCTAGAAAAGAAGTGGCCAATGGCTTTGCAAGATCTATCAATGATTTCTATCTTTATCTCAAGTTCAGTGAGAAATCATTAAAGGCTTTTAATTGTGGGAAAGGGTAGGGGTGGAACCAAACACTTTGTTTACAAAAAAAAAATAGTTGAAATGATTTAAAGACCCATTTTTGCTCTGAAATTCTAGGATTCTAGGAAAAGTCAATCAGCAAAATGAGAATGGACTTTTGAAAATATTAACCAAAGTCAATTTCACGGACAGAGATTCAAGCTACTGAGTTTTGTAGCTACTCAAACATCATCTCTTTGGGATTTTATGTTCATGCTGAGTTCAGCGCTCTCCTTTTCTTCCCCCCCACCAAAAAAAACAGAGTCAAAATTTGCACTTACCAATGAAAATATGACTTCTGAACTATTATTCTAACCATGCAGGGATCTAAGTTGAGCATCAGCGTTGGAAGCTTTTAGGCTTTGGAAGCACACATTTTGTAGCTTACCCCGCCAAGTAGACAGGTAGGAGGGTCAAGGCCTGCGTTACCACATCCTGAATTCAGATCCTCCACTGAGCAGCAACTGATGCACGTTGAAACCTCAGACCCTCATCTGCAGAAGGGGGATGATGACGGTATTCTCCTCACTGAATTGTCGTGAGGATCAAATGTGATGATGCAGCTGAAGTGCTTAATAAGTGCTGAGGTAGTTGGTGTAACCCCCTGGATTGGAGTACCCAAAGATCCAGGGGCTGAAGAACCCTGGAGCCAATCTTCTCCATCTACCTGGGCTGGTTCTAGCCCAGCCGCCTCTTGCTTCCTGGCTGAAGCCGGCGACAGAGCTACGGCTCCAACTGCAGGAAACACGTCTCCTTTCTCAGAGGAGAGTTGAGCGGACACGCAATGTATGAAATCGCAACCTCTCTTTCAGTGTCCGATGCACGACCCAACTCACTAACTTATAGCCGCTGACTGAGATGACAATGGAATATCCATGCCTAATTGTGACTTTCTCCATGAAGAAATGGAAAGAACTGATGGGGCACTGAGAAATAAAACAAATGAACGGATAAATGAAAACCTTCAAGTCTGGGGAGAAAACAGACACCTACCTAAAGTATTTTGCATCTAAAGATACATATTTATGGATTTATGAGGTGGGTCTCTAACAGACAACACCATCAACCATCAAATTACCTCTTATCCTTGGTATAATGACTGTTAATTACAAAGGACTATGTGTGCCCAAATTGTTGCGATATCTAGAAACAAGGGGGTTCATAAATTGTGTGTGTTGAAGAGGGACAGGCCACCCCTGGCTGGTAAGCTTTCAAAGTAGATTGCCACAGATTTAAGTAAGTGTGTCAAAGCAGTATGTTACCAAATGATATCTAAAAGCCTTTAAATTGTAGAGATAGCTCCCTGAGGCGCTACTACTCTAATTTCCAACCCTACTGTGTATTTGACTCACTCCCCACTAATAAAATCTAAAAAGTTCTTTGCCTTAATCACTGACCAGTGCAAATCCATTAATTTGTTTAGTACTTGCCTCTACCCAGTTAAATTGCTCCAATGTGCGTCACGGTTTGTGAACATTTTCATGACAGGTTCCTGGAGGCCCAACGATTAGGTACCTACTGTTGCTGTTTCAGGATGATGACAGTAATCATGGAAAAGAGGGGAAATCAAGGAGGAATTGCAGTTGGGAATAGTTTTCTAAGGCAAAATTCTTGGAAAAAGCTCCTCCATTTGGACACCGGATTCATGGCATTAAGCCAGGGAATGCAGATGTGGAAGCTCGAGGAGGATTGTTTGGAAGACACGAGGTGAAGAAATTAGACACCATTATATGTTATTATATCAATTTCATTTCCAAAAACACTCCATGCATGGTTTGAAAGGATGTCTGACAAGCAGGATGCTTTCAGCTAAATGACATTTCTTTCCTCTGGGTTCCACCCAAAGCCTTATAGCAAAGTGCCCTATACCTCCTGGAATGTGGCCTTTACTGTCGCAAAACAACACAGAGTCAAGTTCTGCATAGGATTCTTACTGAATCCAAAGGAACTATTGTTTACTGAGTGACAACTATGTGCCAAGAACCAAAAATCCATAATCTCATCGAGTCTCCCCAGTCATCCTGTGCTCGGATATAGTTTCTACTTTAGATGAGGAAAGTAAAGTTCAGAGAGCTTATGTGACCTGCCCATGGTCATCAGCTAGTAAGAAACCTAATCTCAGCTCATTTATTCATACAACAGATACAGCTACTAAGTGGTTAGCCCTGAAGATAGCCTAGTGAACACAAAAGACAAAATAAGCACAGTTTAATGGGAAAGCGATATGACTAGAAGTCTAGGGTACTGTGGGGACCCAGGGTAGGATACCCAGAACAGAAGATTCAGTAACACTTTCTCAAGGAATGGACATATTAGCTGAGCCTTAAAGGAAGAAAAGGAGTTAGCCAGCTTCAGAGTCTGGAGAACACTGTTCTAGGAATTCTAGAGGGAATTCCAAGCACAAAAAGTGGGAGGTGGGAGAGAGCAAGGGTTTGTTTTTTGTTTTGTTTTGTTTTGTTTTTTAAACTGGAGGATTGGGAGTGGTGGCAAAGAAATAGAAAGGCATGAGGAAGGAGAGGCAGATAAAGTTGGATGGTGGGAGGATTCTCAATCACGGTAAGGAGTTTGGATTATATCCAAAGGCACCGGAGCAAGCAGAGGGAAGTACAGGTTTTTGGAAGCTCACCAAGGCTGAAGTACAGAGAATGCTAGAAAAGGAACAAGACTAAAGGCAGGGAGGTGGACTAGAAGGCAGTTGTTTTAAGGGTGAAAGAAAGGATGGTGTTTGGGAACTAAGAGCACAGATGACAGGGAGATTATTAAGAAATTAAATTGTTAGGACTTGGAGACTGATGAGATGGGATTGTTGATGAGGACTGAGAGAAGGACAGGACTTCAAGACTACTCCAGAGTCTTCTGGTGGGGCCATTGGGTTGTGCCATTTGTAGGAAGAGGGGAAGGTGTGTGGGGAAGATAGTGAACGCCATTTGGCACTTGTTGAGTTTGTAGTGGAAGATGTTCAAGTGCTTTGTGGGCAATGAGATATCTGGGCCTGGATTTCTGAAGAGAGGTCTGGCTTGAGGGGGCGTGGTGGTGAGTTAGGAAGTACCTGGTAAATTTGATGGATAATTTTATGTGTCAACTTGACTGAGCTAAGGGATGGTAAGACATTATTTTTGGGTGTGCCTGTGAGGTGTTTCCAGAAGAGATTAGTATTTGAATCAATAGAATGAGTAAAGAAGATCACCTTCACCAAAGCGAGTGAGCATCAACCAATCCATTCACAGTCTGAATAGAACAAAAAGGCAGAGAAAAGGCAAATTTGCTCTTTTTGTTTGAGTTGGAACATCTATTTACCACAGCCCTCAGACATTGGCACTCCTGGCTCTCAGGCCTGACTCTGGTTTGCAAATGGCAGATCACAGGACTTCTCAGCTTTCATAATCATGTGAGATAATTCCTCTCACAAATCTCCTCTTATATATTTCTGTATATCTCACTATTGGTCCTATTTCTCTGAAGAACTCTAACACAGTAAGCAAATGCTGACCAAACCTGAGGGAGAGATTGAAACACCCAACAGAAATATAGAGAGGCCAATTCCATCTTTGCAGAGCATGTGTTTGAACGGCTTCTCATAACCAGCAGAATATGCTCTTTCTCTAATGATGGGGTCACCTGAGTCCTTACTAATATCTCCCTGCATGTTCCCCCAACACAGTCCTCAAAGGGCTGATGGGAATTCAGGACTGGGTCACGGCCAACAAACTAACTTCTTCAGGCACAAGTCAAACAGCACTATCTAGGGACAAAATTCTGTTCTTTAGTGTGGAAAGCAAGAATTCCATTCTTGATTCAATTTTTGGCTAGAGTGAAACCTACAGTATACTTATATCTAAAACACTGCATTTACTGAAATAGCTAACAAACCTACGGTAGGTTGGGTTTCCCCAAAAGCAGATTCTGGACTAGAATTTGTGCAATGACTTTATTTGGGAAGTGATCTCTGGACCACTGGTAGAGGAGCAGGGGGGTGAGACAGAAGGGAAGGAAGCCAATGTTGAATTGTTAGTGGACAGATAGGTTGCCATTCTGGGCAGCGGGAGCTCATTCCCTTGGGGGCACCTCTGGAAGAATGTATAGATCAGACCTCAAGAGTGCCTCTCCCAAGGTGTGAGAAAGCTGGGATATTACCAACTTTCATGTGTTATCGGGTGAGGGGTTGCTGTCAGGGGTGTTAACGCCCAGGCCCTTCTGGCCTACTCTGCGTGAATCAGTCACGCTCCTAAGGCCATAGAAAGCCTTCAGGCCTTCACAGGTGCTTGAAGTAAGAAGCCTGCAGTGTGCATCAAAACGGTGGAAGCAGAGGGGACGTGGGGAAGGCTCTGATGTCGTCTGCTAGCCAGCAGAGAAAAGCCCGGACATGGGGAAATTTGCTACAATGTGTAACATCGTGTTAGTATCATAGATATTCTAATGGTCCCAGACAAGTGTGGAAGTGAATGTGAGTATTGAGGTAACCACACATGCTGGCTGTGGTGAGGTAGGGTACCGAAAGACGGCGTGTGGACCATTTGACACACTGTGGGATTATTTCCACCAAACAGTAATAGCCAAATGTGACTATGACTTGCTCATGACCTTCAAAGTTCTATTGTATTTGGACTCATGTAATGGAGACTTTTAGTCAGAATTTCTTGCCAAACATTAATCAACTTGTTTTTAAAGAATTCAATAAGTGATTAGCTTATGGTTTTTTAAGCCAACACAAAAGCCTTTGCCAACTAAGTCTGGCAGAATAATTCCCCTCTAAAGTCTAGGATACAGCACCTATTAGAGCATTACGAAAACATATTAGAGTCAAATCAATACTCAATCTTTAATTGTAAATGGTTGGAGAATGGTTAAATGTCAATTTATTATGCCTTTGTAACTCAAGGGGAATGTTGAGGTTTCCATTCATAATACCAAGTTAGTTTTATGCTGTATCTTTCTTCCCTCCCCTCTACTGCTTGAGCATTTGGGGGAAAACTTTCTATTCATAGCAAAATTAAACCAGTAAATCTCCTTGGACTTGTTATCTGGAAACATAAAAAGTACTGCTTTTTAGTTTTATCTCAGTCCATGAAGACAACTCATAAAGGTAAGATTTATAGTCTGCTGTTTTTTGTTTTAGCAAAACTGAAGGTCAGAAGCTGAGACACAGCAGAGGTCACACTGTCTCCTCATCTTGCCTGAGGTTTCGCATGTTAGTGGATTTCCTGAGTGCAACTGCTCCAGATTTACACCAGAAGCATCCTTCAGCCAGACTTTTGAAATTTTAAGTCATTCATTGATTGCAGTTATTGAGTACATACTAGTGCCAGGTACTGTGGAAGCGTTAGGGATATGACAGACACAAGGGCTCTTTTCTTCTGCACATGGTTTATGTTAGCCAAACAGTATCCATTTGTATTGATGTAATCCCTTCCAAATTCCCCTGCCAGGGCCTTGGGGTCACCCCAAGAAAAAACAAGTTTGGAAGGAGGGTGAGGAATCAAAGCAGGGAGTGAAACCAAGTCTAACTATTCTTTCTTCCTTAAAAATGTTGGCCTTCAACTAGCTGCTGTTTTGTAAATGACCCTCTATGCCTTTTTAACTCTCCACTCCCTTGAAGAACTTCAGGTTGATTTGGGGTCTTTAATTTAAAATTCTGAAAATGTCATACCCTCCTGCCGAAAGCAGCAAGATGCTTTTGTTATCCCAGAATCATTATCCAAAGAAACGAAAACACCAAGTGCATTTCTCCTAGCCTTCTACCTGCAGGAACGATTCGACTGCTCTAGAAAAAGCTTCCCGAAATTGTTAACGCATAAGATATGAAGAAATACATGGTGAAGTCGGGATAAGTGCACCTCGCAAACCTCTCTTCTAGGACAGCGTCATGCCTGAGTGACAGGTCTTTCCTTAAATGACCTCTGCAAACTGGACGGCTTCCAGGGGAAGAGGGAGATGACAATGTTTGGCGAGTTAGGCATTTCTGTTAATCATGTGTTTTACTCCATGGAAACAAGGTATTTCAGGGAGGTCAAAACATGGAATAAAATTGGGCTCCGCATTAACTGAATTATTTGGAACCCTTCTATTTGCCCTGAACCATAAGTGTTAACCATCCCCGTCGCTGCCACCTCCATTGAGTGAGGGCTCACGTCTGGCATTATCTAGATCTTCTTTTTTCCTCACACGTCCCTGTGAGGTAGGTAGGTAGGGATCCCCGCTCAGCTCAGCGTGACAGGTGCGAGAAGCCTCGGGGAAGTCGCCTGATGGTCCCAGCTAGTCTGTAACTTGAACCTAGACCTGTTTCAGAGCCAAGCTAAACCACTTCCTACTTTAAATAACAAGGACAACAAAAAGGTCAGGAAGGGAGGGAAAAAAAAAAAAAGATATTGGCCAACATTTGATCACCCCGGAAAAGTCTTATATTCATGATGTTCATAAAAGTGGAAGTACAGAAAATTAAATCTTCCTACTTATTTCTTGGGACTGTGGAAGGGACCAATCTTTGGTCATAAAAACATCCTCATTAGTCTGGACTACTTTTATTTATTGACGGATGGTATAGGTGGCAATCACATATTTTTCAGAAATTCCGGCGATGGGGATATTTACTGACAGGGAAGATGTTTTCAGTCATGTTTAAGACTGTTGTATGAGCGGGTGACGCAGCGTAATGTGCACACATAGATGAGGAGATCACACCAACTCTTATTCACAATTCTTGTAACGTGAACTTCATTTGGTGACCTAATTAGCTGCTCTTAACCCTGTCCATGCAAATAAATCTTTTCCCTATAAACATTCTAACAATTCGAATTTTTCTGCAATTCAAACTATCTGAAGGGAGTAGGAAAAATGGAAATTGCAAGTATATAGTATTTAACAATGGTCTTTTAAAAGAATGGTTTCACAAGAAGATTTAGTAAAATCAGAAGGCTTTTTTTTTAATTAAAAAGAAAGCTGC
The DNA here is from genome assembly GCF_017311325.1 of Ursus maritimus. Lineage (NCBI taxonomy): Eukaryota > Metazoa > Chordata > Mammalia > Carnivora > Ursidae > Ursus > Ursus maritimus. The sequence continues at coordinate 31,331,415 of NW_024424453.1, forward strand.
AGATGGTTCTCCGATGGGTGTTTTACATAAAGTCTTTTATGTAAATCATCAAGTTTGATTTCACACAGCACAAGGTCCAAAATCACATGGACTTCTGAGGAGCAGAAAAGCTTTCTCTTCAGGTTTTCCTGGACACTTCTAATATTTTGGAATAAAATGAGGGAGGAGGAAGGAAATTGACAACTTTTATCAGGAAAAAGATTTTTAAGGCCAAGTGTTTTAAAACACTTCATTTAGACTCTTCAGGATTTTTATGTAGGGGAGTTCACCAATGGGTGAACAGTAAGTCTACATGGTAACTTCAAAATGGCACATTTGAACATTTCCTATTAAAAATTCTACTCATCGAATAGATCCTTTCTTCAAAAAGAAATGTGACCGCTGATTCTGTAACTACGGAAATTCTTGACGTAAGACTTCTAATACTCTTGTTTCACAAGTCTTCAGGATTTCCACCAACATCTCAGATATTCCTAATCCGCACCACCCCCCTTCCTCCTACTAAAACTTTTTCTCCCACTGGCAAAGATCACCTTTAAATATCTCCATAGAGGAGACCTCTGAAAAGAGAAATGAGAAGTCTTTTATCAAGAAAGAAAACAGAAGAAATCACTTTCTTGTTCCAGTGTTTTCCCCTCTTCCAGCCTGCCTCCTCCCCTCATCAAAACTATTTGCACATTTGATACTGAGCCAGGTAGCTGGGCTTCCACTCATTGCAAGACGTTACCGGGCATTCATAAATGGGTGCATTTTTTTTCTGCTTTCTCCCCTCGCCTCAGACGTTAATAAAAACCCAACCATCTTGAATAAATTTGGGTGAGGTCCAGAAGCAAAAGTACAGACCAGTCTGTACACACATGGGAGTGACTTTTCCTGACCCAGGCTGGTTAATCTCATTCATCCTTTCCATAGTCCTAGGTGTCTGCCACAGGCCAGGCCCTGCGCTAGGCTTGGGGATGGTGTTGGGTGAGGCACCTTTCAGCCTTCAAGGCACATGAGTGTGCAGTGGGGAACAGGGAGCCCGGAGAAGAGAGTGACAACAGAGTGTGCTGTATGTTCGCCAAGAGAGGGATGCAGAAGACTAAAAGACGGGGTGAGAAGGGCAAATCGCCCCAAGGAGGTGAAAAACGGAAGGAGGCGATTTTGAGTTTCTGAAATTCACTTCTTTCCTTCACCGCAGCCTTCACGCAGTGCCCCCCCCCCCGCCCGCCTCCATCTGGCCCATCCCTCCCATGCAATTACTGACCACTTGCAAACGGCTTCAGGACTTACCTCGGGGAAACGTCTACGCGGCCCCCAGCCCTCCGCTTGCCAAGCCCTGCGTGAGTTTCCTCCCGGCGCGCCCTGAGCGCACCGCCGGGAGCGCAGCGCCGAGTGCCGCCGACCGCGGGGAGACGGTGGGGACCTCGGGTGGGGACCTCGGGAACCGGGGAAGGAACCGGAGGCGGCGCGGGCAGCCTTTCGCCTCCCGGTGTCCCGCAGGCCGGCGGCGGCTCCCACACCCCTCCTCGCCGCTATATAAACGCTTCTCCCCGCCCCGGCCCGACCCTTCCCCGCCCCGGCGGCCCCGGGCCCAGCGCACGTCCCTAGGGAGGGGGGCGGGTGACGGAAGCGGGAGTTGGGGGTTTAGGGAGCTGTCACTGCCCCACACACTTCTGCCCTGCAGGGAACCTCGACCCTCAGCTCTAAACCCTGGAAGGATCCTGAGGGCGGGGATGGGGAGTTCACGGTGCGCGCCTTCTCTGCGCGCAGCGCACAAGCAGGGCGCGGGATCCCAGGGGCACGAAAGGTGGCAGCTCTGCTCCTACTGTTGGAACTGTCGCAGGGCGACTTTGTCCCTGTCCTGGGGTCTTCTTGAAGAAAGCAGGGGCTAGCAAAGGAACCCCAGAGTCTTTGGGTGGTGGGAATTTCCTCTTGCCTGGGAATGGAGACCAGCCACTGTGCGCCCCACGATTGAGGTCAAGCGCCATCAGAGGCCCCACTGAGAATTTCGAGTCTCGAGAATATCCTTGATTCTCTTCGTCTACTGACTTGTTATCGCTCACTGTCCATTCATCTATCCATTTATTCGTTTCTCAAATATTTGCGCACCTAGTTTGCGCCACTATTAGGTGTTTGGGGTATAAAACCAACTCTGGTTTTAAGCGGCGGGTCTCAATGGCGGCCAGGCGTGGCAAGAGGGAAAGGAGATGGGGTAAACGTCGCCATGGGAACACGGAAGAAGGGATCCCAACTCAACCTTGGAGGGCCCAAAGCAGCTTCTCTGAAGAAATTAAGTCCAAACTGAAATGTAAAGAGTGAGCGAGGTATAGAAGCAGGGAAAAGAGGGTCCGAGACAAACGGATCAGCAGCTGCAAAGGCTGGGAAGAGAGAGGGAGCACTGCCCCTCTTCGGTGGAACCAAGAGCGTTTGTTTGTTTGTTTCTTTCTTTCTTTCTTTTTTAATTTGCTGTTTACTGTCATCCTAAGTAAAGAAACTTTTAAAATTGAAAGAATGGTCATCTTGTAAGTGGTAGAACCGATACCGGGAATGCAGGCAGTCTAGCTGTGAGTACGCTGTCAGAGCATGGATTGTCAACTTGGCAAATGACAAGCTCAAAACAGAGATTGTTCCCAAGGAATGGGGATTCTCTGGAACCCGAGGCATAACCCAAGTCTCAGCGAGACCATCACCAAGTGCAACTTTGGCCAGGTCATCCACCTCAATTTCTTCCCCAGTGGAATGTAAAAAATAAGACGTTCTCATGGGCCTCATTCAGTGCCCTGGATGGTGAGACTTCAGGTTCAGGGCCATAGACATGGCAGAGCAGCACCAGGACAGGTGACTTGGAAATGGTGACTACTCCATGGGCCCTCTGGTTTGTGTGCAAGGGAAGCTGGGAGAACATCAGAACAACAGAAACAGCAAAGCAAACATTGGAACATCTCAAATTACTATTGCTTTTACCTAAAATGATTAAAAGTAAGTAATTCAAGTTTTCATATTCTCATATAGTGTTATTATTTTTAATAATGTTCAAGACACAAGTATACTTTTCTTAGGTCATTATTGAAAGAGACAGATGTGATTCCTGATGGCAGGCTTTTTAGCTAATTGCCAGTCCACCCAAAGCTCCTTTTGAAAGTGTACTACACATACAAAAAATGCTGCTTCCATTAGCCCCATAGCAGACACCAGTCTGATAGAAGGGCTTCTGGGAGTAACACGCCTGTGACCCATGACCCAGCCAGGACCAATAATCATGTCAGTTCAATGGAAAGGCTTCATAGCACTGCCTTAAGAACAAGCCAAGTACCCCTGACATCTTGTTTTGGGGCATCTCAAATCATGCTATCTTGTGTTCTAGATCTTTTGCTGTCCAAACTAATTTTCATGACTGGATCAGACTTTGACCAGCACTTAAAGAATTAGGCTTCCTTTCACCCAGACTACAGCAAAAAGGCAGAAAAAGAAGAAAGGTCCTTGGATCTTATAAATGCAGGTGTTTGCCCAGAGTACTTTGGTTTTCCCCATCATGCGATCCTTGATTTCCGGAGAAATGGTAAGTAGCCAGTGCTCTTTGCTATATTTCTGGAGCTTTTTTAGAAGCATCTGTAACTTAAGTGGAAGTGTGGGTGCCATACGTACTTGAATGGGTTTTTGGAGCCTATGACAACTTCATCAAAACTAGACATTAATTACATCAGAAGACAACAGCAGCCATTAACCTAAGCCATACATATGAGCTGGTTTGCCATGACAGTGTTGGGACTTTGGGAGCCTTGCTCATTTATAGTTCAGCCCTTGGGAGGAAGTCAGCTTGGGAAGATCCACGTGGACTTCTGAAATGTCTCCAGAGCTCAACCTGGCTAGATCTTCAATGTTCAGACCCTCAAGCTACTGAAATTGCCTTCTATTTGATCTTCCAAAGCCCAATCTTCTCTTTCACCTAACTCTACTCCTGCCAATTCATCCTTCATTCTTTTGACAGAAAGATCTTTCTATACCACAAATCTCATCAATCACTCCACTGACTCAAGGTTGTAAAGGGCTCTCCACTGCTTGTAGAGCAAAGACCAAACTCAAAGCATTTTCTCTCTCTCTCCATTCTTTCTTCTTGCCTCATGTCGGCAATCCTGCCACACTCCCACCACTAATCGTGAGCTCCACTGTCCTAGTAACGACTCACATTGATTTATCTCATGCTGCTTTCATACCTCTTGCCATTGTCAAGACTGTGTCCTCTGTAATTATTTATTCACTTATTCACCAAAATATATATTGAATACTTACTATGGACCAGGCCCTGCGAAGGATTGGAATTGTCTTTATGATGATAATCTATATTTTTTTGTCATAAGTTAGAATAATATACTTAATCCAGGGATCTTATTTGGTTTACTAGGATCTGTTTATAAAACATGTTTTAAATACCTGCTATGTGGTAGATACTGTATTAGGCATCAGAATGCAATCAGCCATAGTATCTGCTCTTTGGACTTCAGAGCCTAGTGTTGGAATTGGATAAATCATCTGATTATTAATGTGATAGTGGTCTGTATGCACTGGGCACTGGAAAGAAGGTGATGCTTGTGATAAACATTGGACCTGGGGTTGAGTGAGGAAGATTGGGGGTGCAGCGGATAGCAAGATAGAAGGAGCAGCCTGTATGAAAGCATGGACGTCAGTGGTGGCTGGACAATGAAGGGACCCACCATGAAATGAGGTTAGAGAAGTGGGTGGGGACAGGTGGTGGATTGGATGTGAATGAGTGAGTAGGTGAATAGGAGGACTCCAGAAAAACTTCCAGGCTTCTGGCTTACCACTCTGCAGGGGTAAAACCATCTACTGAGACAGTGAACATAGGAGGAGGAAGGTGAGAGAAAATAGTTTTATTTTGACTATTTTGAGTTGGAGATGCCTGGGAGCTGTCCAAGTAGTGATGCTTAGTGGCCAGAAGGATACATATAGGTCTGGGGTCTGGGACTGAGGCCTCAACTGGAGATGTGGATTTGGGTTCATCATAAAATTGATAGCTGAAACTATAGACAGGTGTGAGGTAATAGGGAGAATTCATTTATTCCTCACTCACTGAGGAGATATTCAGTGAGCACCTACCACTTGGGAGGCACTGTCCTAGGCCTTGGGGATACATCCGGAGCGAAACAAGCAAGATTCCTTCTCTTCTGGTGTGTGAGGAAAGAAGACTGAGAATATCTTACTGGATGACAGGAGAGGATTACAATTCTAATGCAGTGAGAAGGTGGCTTTGAGCAAAGTCCTGAATGAAGATGAGAAGTAAGTCCTAAAAGATAGCAGAAGGGAAAGTCAATGCAAAGGCCCTGAGGCAAGGACATGGTTGGTGCATTTCAGCAAAGGGAAGAGGCCAGTGTGGCTGAAACAGGGTGAGTAAAGGGGGAAATAAAATGACACTGAGTGAGAGAGGTAATGGGAAGGGGTCAGTTTGTAGGGACCAATTGAGGGTTTTGAGCAGAAGAGTGATATGGTATGATTCCTGTTTAAAAAGATAATAGACTATAAGGGATTGAAGCCGAGTCCTGGGAAACAGCTGACACTGAAGGAATGGGCAGAAAAAAAGATTGTTCAGAACAGCAGGAATGTTGCTAAAGGGTCAGATCCAGGTGATCTTAAGGATATTAAGAGCTTAAGACTCCAGGACATGATGACAGGATGTGCAAGAATGGCCTGTGAGGCAAGACGGGGACCAGAGAGGAACTTTCTTTCAAAGCCAGGGGAGGGTAGCTATGTAGGAAGCGATTCATGGATGGTGCCAAGGGTCGCAGAGAGGTCAGGAAAGAGAAGGCTTGTAGTGCCTCTTTTGGATTTGGCACTGCAAAGAGTCCTGTGGCTGCTACTGTAGCAATGGCGGGAGGGGTTGTAGTCAGAGCTTGGAGCCCATAGAGTGAATGGGAGATGAATGTGTTGCAGGAGAGTTGACTCTTCCAAGAAATAGGACAGAGAAAGAAGAGTTAGGGTTGTAATTTCACCAAGGTCTGGAATTTTTAATTTATTTTTTATTTTTATAAGATTTTATTTATTTATTTATTTATTTATTTATTTATTTATTTGAGAGAGAGAGAGAGCACAAGCTGGGGTGAGGGCCAGAGGGAGAAGCAGACTCCACACTGAGTAGGGAGCCTGACGTGGGGCTCCATCCCAGGACCCCGGGATCATGACCTGACCCAAAGGCAGTTGCTTAACCAACTGAGCCACCCGGGCACCCCCAAGGACTGCACCTGAGGGGAAGCTCATCTTATTGAAGGTAGCATAGCGCTTCTCTCTTGTAGACAAGTGGAGAACTTCTGTGCTCACCAGTGGGCCAGGAATAGGAAGAGGAGCATGCAGAAGATGTCCACATTCTAGGAGTTCAGAGTCTGCGCTTTTCAAGGTTTGCCATCTTTTTTATCTTTCAAAAGGAGATCTAAGAATGAGAACACACTCAATAGGCTTCGAGTCAACAGTCAGGAAATAGGAAGAACCTAGGACAATCTCTAATTGTATGCTGGGGATTTTAAAGTAGTACAGTAAAACCCCAGGGAGGGTAGGTGAATTTGGGTGTATCACCGCTGGCTATAGGCTCCCAGTCCCCTCCTCATCCTCCTCAGACTTAAGGGGCCTCGAGTCTTTATCATGGCTGGTAGAGAGAGACCAGTTAGGAAAGGACTATCTTGTGGTCACTGGGGAATTTCTAGTTACATGGTGAGTCACAAACAGTATACATTTCATTATCTTTGCCTTTTGCCCTCTGAGGCCATATAGAATGTCCAGAAACATTGGTTATCATTAACCTGGTACTACTGCAACCTAAATGTTATGCAATTGGTTTTCAGATGCCACTTACCATGTTGTGGGAGGTATTTAATGGTACAATTACTTACTTAAGGAGTGTGTTGAACTAGTCAGAGAGAGATTTTTTTTTTTTTAAGCCCTGAGATTTTGAATCAGCTGTGAACTCAGAGTAAAACAAGACTCCGCCTTCCCCCATTCAGTCCAATAAATAATAAGAAGCTGAAAGCGCTGAGCCAGATTCTGTCATTGTTTGATTTACTTCTCTGGTACAATTCTATGAGAGGTCAATTCACTTTTATAGCCCATTAGGGTATAATTAGGATTCAGTAGACATTTTCTAAATCCGCTTCTCAAGACTAAATGGTATGTACTCCATTTTTATTTTATTTTATTTTATTTTTTTTTTTTTAAGATTTTTATTTATTTATGTGACAGAGAGACAGCCAGTGAGAGAGGGAACACAGCAGGGGGAGTGGGAGAGGAAGAAGCAGGCTCCTAGCGGAGGAGCCTGATGTGGGACTCAATCCCGGTACGCCAGGATCACGCCCTGAGCCGAAGGCAGACGCTTTAACGACTGCGCTACCCAGGCGCCCTGTACTCCATTTTTAAAGGGACCAAAAAAAAAAAAAAGTTAAACCCATAATGGAGCGAAATTTCTTTTATCTTCTGTAAGAATATCCACTAGGTCCTATAATCAAACCAAACCATAATCCTCCAAGGATGATAAGGGAGGGGCAGCTAGACTTTGTGAATCTGGCCATGCCCCCGAGATTTATCTTGTTTATGGGAGCTTTCCCTCACGGGTGTCGCTGCCACTGTGAAGTACCTCACCTTAACCATTCGGCCCAGCAGAAGGTTCCAAACCTTCCCTTGATTTCTGGATCACAATCAAGAAAGGCCTGTAGGGCTGTCTAAAGACTCGGGAGAACAACTGAGAAATAGTAACACAGAGTATGACAGAGAAACAATAACAATGACAACAACAATTAGCGAAGCCCATGAGGTAGGTAGGTGTCTTTTACAGGAGAGGAGGCAGGCACAGAAAGTCAAGGAGCAAGCTGAGCTTACTTGCTCAACTACTGACTGTTGAAGCCCAGATTAAAACCGAGGAAATGAACCAGGAAGTGAAAATAGGGGTAACAAACAACGAAGCGCCCTGCTGTACAGGGTATGGGTGGTAGACTGTGTTTCTAAAAATGGTTACAGCAATCTCTTTCATGTTTTTATCTCTGTGATTTGAGTAAACACCATTTCACGATTTTCGCTTTGCTAGGCGTGGAGACTGCCTTAGTTTCCCCTGTCACTCTCACTCAAAAGGCAGTCTCTGAAACAAGGGTTCATGTACAAGTAGTTTATTTTGGAGGTGATTCTAGAAAACACTGCTAAGGGAGTGAGACAGGAAAGGGAAGGCCGCCAGTGAAGGGAGCGTTAACTAAGTGAGTGACCACCGTGGACAACTTCAGCTCAGTCCTACTGGGGCATGTTGGGAAACAGTACAGAACACGCCTCAGTTTTTTATCCACCAAATCTCTGTGTGTCCTGGCTAAGAGATGCTCCCAGGGGGATTAACTCTCTGGCACGGGCAAAGCAGCCTTTAGCATATAGGATTGAGTGTGGAGGGGTGGGGAGAGGCGGTGACATCTGCTAGAGAGACCTTCTGAGTCTGTGTGCTTGGGTCCCTCTGTAAGCTCCCAGCAACAGCAAGAAAATTAAAACATAATCAAGGCTCACGTTACGCAACTCAAACAATAAAAAATCCTCTTGCGGTGGTGTGCAGGTGGTGTGCTCCCACACCGGCCCCCATCACTTTTGTCTGAGTCTTTCTGAAATGTTCTCCCACTTGGTTTCCATCTGCCCCTGCCAGGCTTTGGTACTCATGGTGGAGGAGGGCGAACACCTATGTGCCCACAGGAATGTTACTTTAGAAGCATTTATATCTGGAAAGTCAAGACGGAAGAAGTGCCTTGGCCAAGGAGGTGGGGCCACATGCGTTGTGCAACGTGGCGCTTGTCAGGGGCTATTAACTCTAGCTAAGTTGAATTGAAAATTATTGAAAAAGCACACATTAAAATATAGTTACAAATGTGATTTCCCTTTATCTAACAAGAATTTTTCATCTTGGTTATATGTAAAATAATTCAATGTTGACAGAGTCCCCAACCCAGATGACCAAATCTTTCCAAATTGGAAATCACATAAAAGCTTTTAAGGTTTAAACTCATAATCTGAATGCCTTAGTGTATATGTATTTCCTTTTCACAAAGAAATGCATTTATCTGTCATAGTGCATTTTCCAAAGTTTTTCATTTTGGAAACGAAAATGCCAAGAATTTTCTTCTATTTAAATTTTATGACAGGACTCAGAGGTCCTCAGAGTTTGAGAGGAAATCCCTTCGTAAGATAGAGGCAAGTTTGCTTCATTTGAGGTTACTTATCACTTTCTAATTACTTAGAAGTTTAAGCTAAGGCCGATCGTGTTTTATACACTGACCACAAATACGGATTTTTCCAAGATTACGGTTTCAGATTATTAATAATGGAATCTCGGATTTCAGACAAACGTTGAAGAGCTAGCAAGTGCAATCTCTCCACCTGTCGGCATGTCTTTTAACCATTAATCAAGGACACCGGGGACAGTGGTTGTAGTGCGTCACACAGGCAGCTCAGCCAGCTCTACTGGAAAGCTGCGAGCCCTGCTCTCCGTGCACACGGAGCTTATGGTTATTACAGACGCATGGAAAGGGGCCTGTTGAGGTTTGAGGGAAGCACATAGTAGGTACACAGTAAAAAGAGTTCAGATAAATTTCACTAAAATGATATCTTCGGTTTCTCATGGAGGTAGGGGTAGACACCCTGCTCTGGAGAAGCCCTACTCTGACCTTTGGCCCAGTCAGAAGAGATGGCGTTATTCACACTGCCTGAACTCAGGCCCCGTTGTAGGCACCTGGAGAAGTGGCCAATCACTGTTGCAAAAGATAAGTCAGTCAGTCCGTCAGATTTTCAGCAGAGCATCCTTTATCCACTTGAGAACAACAAACTATAGCATTTTGGTGTAAATTTTTAGTATAAAGTATATATATATAACTATGTTTCTAGTAGCTTTGAATAGGCTGGAATAAGACCAAGAAATACAAATAAATTAAAAACTTCGGCGAACTTTGTTTTGGAATAAAAGCAACTGACATTACTGCAACTGGTAATTTTTCTGTAAGGAAGATTATTGAATAAATATGTCTAAACATCTCAGTTTTTTATTTATTTCAGGGAAGCCCTTATAAGAAATAATTTACATTTTCGTCCAAAGTCTCACAAAACCACCCCCTTCCTGTATATTATTTCCATTCCAAGGTCTCTCGTGTTGGAGTTTGTTGTTATTAAACATTGGACATGATAGTCTTCTCCCACCCTTTTCCCCAAAAGCTCTGAAGAAGTTCAGATTTATTGTGATTAGTCACCATCCTCTGGGATCCTGGTGCTGAATTATGCATATTCACACACCCGCACGTGCACACACACACTCCCTGTAGAAATTTATACAAGCACTCCTCTAACTTGCAGAGGCTGCAGTTTCTGGGGACACACTCCAAATTCCTCTGTACAGTCATTGCAGGAGTGGTGGGAAAATAGTTACGGCCATGTATGTAATAAAAATTTGCCTGAAGAAATGGAGCACTGTAAATACATCCAGCAGGCAAAGATTTATCTCCTATGACATAAGCGTGGGGCTTCTCTGGTCAGCATTTTGCTGAGAGCAGGGCCTCAGAGCCCTCTCTTCTTAATTAGAACCTGGAGAATTTGCTTGCGTAAGTCCCCTCCTGCACATGCCCTACGCCCCTCTCACCTTTGTAGCTCAGCCCTTCCAGTTAAAATTCAGGAGAGGAGGAAGAAATGATACGGGGGCGCACATGAATTCTAAGCCGGGAGTAATTTCCTATTCCTGGGCAAGAATTCTAAGACGTGTCTTTTTATTTATCCTTACTAAGATTCAGAGCAGTTTCTGTTGCTGCTGTCGCTAAGGGAACACCATGCAAAAGTGGAAAAATCCATGCTTTCCAGGCTAGCTCTTCTGAGGAGTGGGTTATTTAAGAGGGGAGAATAGTAATTAGCGATCAGAAGTATACATCATGGCATTATTTCCATCTTTCCAGGAGGGCAGCTTTTCTGTGTTTGTGCTTGGCCTCACGGGGGATGAATTAAATACAACAACAACAGAAGAACCACTTCAAGACGATCTAGTCCAAGCTCTTCCTTTCTCACCTGAAGTCATGGGGGTGCGGGGAGGGGGAGCAAGGTGACACAACAGTTGGTGGCGGAGCCAAGCCTCGAACTACTGTTCCCCTCATCTCTTCTCTATGACCTGCTGATTCCGACTTTGTGACCTGCTATGCGTGAAAACGTACAACCCAAACCAGTATTTGTTCCCCTGGGTAAACCATCTCCCTCTACACTTGCTTGATTCCTTATTGGGAAATCGCTTAATTTTCCATAAGCCAATTTAGAGCCCAGAAAAGTATAGATTTTACTATTTAGTTTAAAAACACCGTGTCACACTAGGCTTCGGTTTTCACATATTTTGTCCAGAAATATGCTACCGGAAGTGAACAATGAGATTCTTTTAACAGAAATAAGCTATTCTCTTTATTTTGTTGCTGTCCAAAGAAGAATATGGCTCGATTTCTTTGCTAGGTGAGTGTGTCAGACAGCTGGTGTTTTCCACCAAAGATCTGTGCTCCTCCTTCCACAGTGTGAAAGTTTTACCGGGACGCTAAGCACCACAATTTACAGGCTCTTTGGCATCTGGATGTGGGCACATGGCTAGTCCTGGTCAATAGAAAGGGAAGTGAAAGCGATGATTCCCCCCCCCCCAGATCAAAGAGCATAACAGGCAAATTTTCCTTTACTTACTTTTTCATTTACTCTTTCCTCATAAAACAACTGAATCCATACAAGGAGGGTGGAGTCAGAAGATGGAAGAAGTAAGTATCCTGGAAATCTCAAAATTCCCATGCGGAGCCCCTTGCTAACTGCAGCACTGGTACTAGATCGTGAACAAGAGATAAGTGTCTGAAGGATTATGTTCCATCAAGTTACCTTTTGCTGTGTGGCAAGCCACTCCAGAGCTTAGAGGCTGAAAATGACAACAATCAGTTATTTTACTCGCAAAACTAATTCAGGTAGGGCTCTGAGAGACAGTAGTCCCCTGCTCCACATGGCTTCAGCTAGGGCAGGGCCACTGGGGGCCGGAGGGCCTACTTTCAAGAGGCGTTCCTCACAGGACTTGTAAGTGCGTGCTGGGTGTGGGCTGACGCTCGGCTGAGCCTGAGGGCTGGCGGTCGCCAGGTCCTCTTCAGTCTGGCCTTTCCACTGGCTGTTTGCCGTCCTCGTGGTATAGTGTCTAGATTCTGAGAGCAAATGTCTCAAGAGACAGATAGTAGAAACTGACTTTTTTGAGGTTTGGGCCCAGAAACTGACGCAATATCACTTACGCCATAATTTATTGATCAAGCAGTCATACAGCCAAGATTCAAGGTCATGGGACACAGATCCCTCTTTCTAAAGGGAAGAATGTGAAAGAATTTGGGGGCCATGTCTTAATCATCACTTAAACCACTGTGATTTTGAGGTTTATATATTAAGGCAGCTAGTGGTACAGTTAGAACCACCACAAGTGAGAGAGAAGGAAAGTGCCAGCTCCCTAACAGTCTTACGTATTTTCATTCTAGGTCACCAACCAACCAACAACAAAACCTGCAGAGGAGGGCCGTTGACCTTCGTGAATTACAAAACGAAGAGATCTTTAGGGGGCTTCTGCAAAGTCCTACTGGGCTCAGCTTTGAAATGTACTTGCAGATCTCTTGTATGTCAGCAAAACCCAAAACAACAACAAAAACACTGCAGGAGAAAAATGGCAAAGAACATGAATAGATGGTCCACAGAAGGGGAAATAAACAGCCGATGATACAGAAGAAAGCTGTCATGGTCATTTATTGGGTTGCCTGCCCAAGGCCCACTTCCCCATCTTAACAGCACTCGGATTTCCCTTGAGAGGTTATCACTTTCCCTCTAGCTATGATTCAGCCGCGTTGTAATGAGGGCACTGCCCATTCCCAGCCCAAGGGCAGGCATGTGGCCCAGGGTCAACTGGAACTTGAATGTTAAGAGAGGAATAAAGAGACCAAAGCTGTTGGGATTCCATTTTGTTCTTACACTGGTGTCCTGAGCAGCCCCGACCCAGGGATGCCCTTCCGACTGAGTCCAGTGCTGGCTGGGGTGACTGCTTCCTTACCTCCCGAGACACCTGTGTCCCGCCCATTCCTCCGCCTGGCCTTCCAGCCTCCCATTAATCCTGTGGGCCTCTGCTGCCCCTCCTCTGCATGCCTCTCGTTTGAACCCATCCAGAGCTCCTTTCTGTTGCTTGCAATGAAAGAACACTAATCTATACAAATGTTCACTCACAACAATAATGAAATAAGTCTATGTTAAAGCAATGAGATACAATTTTGCTTATCGAGCTGGCAAAAGTCTTAAAAAAAATAAATGGCACTACCAGTTTTGTTAAGGTTTGGGGAAAATAAGGACTCTGTTCATAATTGCTTGTGGGAGCGTACGTTGGTATGGTCCTTCTGGAAGGCAGGGCAGCCTATATGAAAAAGTTTAAAATGTGCCCATGTTTTGATTGAGTCGTATAAAAATTCTGTATGAAGAGTTAGCTGCTAGGATATTTATTAAAGTGTTTTTTATAATCAGGCAAAATTAGAAATAATATATATAACTTGGGTGACCATTTAATGTATCATCCATGAGTGGACAGTTTTGAGAGAGAAAGAAGAAACTATTGATAATTATGCCAAGATAAGAGGCATAAACCTGCTTCAGGCAAATCCAGATGATTATAGTCACGTTATACACGGCCAACGACCAGGACGCAGTATCACCCTTACTGTACTTCCTTCCTAGACTGGGCGTCCGAACGACAGAGCAGTCAGCCTATTAAAAATGGTAGTAAATTAAAATTCTATATTTATTTACGTCTGTTTCCAGAATTTTGTTTCACTCCATTGATTCATCTATGTCTTTTAGCACCCATTTAAAAAATATTATGGCTTTGATGGGTAGTAAGGAGGGCACGTATTGCATGGTGCACTGGGTGTTATATGCAAGTAATGAATCCTGGAACTTTACATCAAAAACTAGGGATGTACTGTATGGTGACTAACATAATAAAAATTATTATAAAAATATGTATTATGGCTTTGTGGTATGTTTCAATATACAGTAAAGCAAATCACCCAGTTTTTTTTTAATTATTCCAGATGAAATTTACAGTTTTCTCAAGTTCTGTGCCCACCCTCCCCAAAATGTTAAATTATATAATACTTTGGGAAGACAAGACATTTTAAAATATTCTAAGAATATGGCATGGTGATGGGTATTAAGGAGGGCACATACTGCATGGTGCACTGGGTGTTATACGCAAGTAATGAATCATGGAACTTTACATCGAAAACTAGGGATGTACTGTATGGTGACTAACATAATAAAAAATATTTAAAAAAAAAGAATATGGCATGTACCTCCTTTTGCTTTCTTTGATATTGTTCAGTGGAATTTATAATTTTTCTACATTTCTTCTTATGTTTATGCCTAGGTATTTTGTGTTCTTATTGTTGCAAATACTATCCCCTCATTATTGCTATATTAAGAAATACAGATTTTTGTATATATGTATAACCAACCATCCTACCGAAAATCCTTTCCAATACAATAGCATTTAATTACATTCTGGGGGGGGAGATTTTCTAGATAGATAGCCATATTATCTGAAAATAATAACAATTTTGCCTCTTCCTTTCCCATTTGTTTTATTGTCCCACTATATTTATTAGTATTTCCTGAATGGAGTTAATAATAGTGTTAACAGGCATTACTGTTCATTTCTGACCTTAATGGGAAGGTAGCCTATTCCCTGTCTTCCACACATTGTTCTTTCACCAACTTACCTATTTATGTCTCAGATCTCAATTCACCACTTCTGCCAGGATGACCAGCCTGTAGGTCCTGACTAGACCAGTCTTCCTATTACTTCCTCTCACTGTATCATGTCCCTTTACTTCATCGCACTCACCTCAGTTGTAACTTCAGATTTAGTTGTGTGGTTATGTGACAAATGACTGTCTCCTTCACTTACCCATAAACTTCATGAAATCCAAGGACTTGCCTGATTTTCTCACAATGGTACATCCAGCACTTAGTAAAGGGCTGGCTGGGTCGATAGCTTGACAATACTTGTTGAATTAATTCGTCCTAGCATTTTGTCATCAAGTGTGATGCTGCTCATTTTTCTATTGCATTTTCTTTGTATTTTGTCTATTTTCTATTGAGGCTTTAACATTGAGTTTTAGAAATGTGTGTGTTTTTCATTTACCAGCTGTCCAGAATTGGAGTGACTCCCTCCAATGCCCACAGGATGGCAAGTCAGAGCTGCATTCAAAAGTCGGACTGGAGGCTTGGAAGCTTTCCTTTCGAGATCTGTCATCTAGGACAGCTTTGCATGCACTGAACTGTGGAGTGGAAAGTGCTCATGTTTGAAAGTTTCATCTCTCCTTCACCTCCCTCTTTGTCCCACTCTGTCCCTCTGAGATCGTTTTTGTCAGAATTTCCTCCTTTTGTTTTTGCGTGATTTCCTCGAGAAAGGAAATTCGGTATTGGTTTTTCTTAGGACCTGAAAAAAGTCCCTGAATTTCAGGGTGTCAGTTGGTACCACTCTCTAATTTGGAACTCTTACCAAGGATCCTTCCCCTTCCCGCTTTTTTGTTTTTGTGTGTGTGTGTACTCATCTCAATGCTTTAAATGATGTTCAATTTTGCTCTTAAGTGTTTTTCTTGGATGTTTGTGAAAGTCATCCCAAAGCCTCCCGAGAATTTGAGAATAAACAAACACATAGCTAGCCAACCAGATGGAAACAATACATGAGTGAACACCAGTAATGTGTTGCTTCTGTAATTGACTAGTAAACTATTTAGCTTTGCTGGGCTTCAGTTTTCTCATCTCTGAAATGGAGATTATAATAATACCTACTTAATAAGGCAGTTGTGAGGATTGAGTATGTAAAGAGCTTAGAAGAGTGCCCGACTATTATTATTGGAAAGATCTTATGCTCAAGAATGAAATGGATATTTCAGGAAATAACCACAGTTATACACATGGATTTCTGCACAGAAGGCAAGTGCTGGAGAAAGGGGCATTGGAATAGTCTCACCTTGTGTTGTATTTTAGGGGATTCTTAGTTTAGGAATCCATTTGGGAGCATCTCTGACAATAGTCACCTTGTCTTGGTTTACATGCCCTCTCTGCCAGGAGGCTCAGGAGCTCTCAAAACCTATTGGACAGTAGAGATTGAACATTAAGTATGTCCTCTTTGTTCAAATAATTTCCCCAGTCTATAATTTCTTTGATCAGTATACAGATTTCCTTAAATTTTGTAGCATTGAATATAATAAACTTTTCTCCTTTGTCATTTTTTCATTGCTTTTTGCATAGCAAAGATGGAAAAAATAATTAATAGACAACAGAATCAAAAGCATAAATGGTCAATAAATACGAGAGAATAGTCTCTCAGTAATCAAAAGTATGTAAATTAAAATCATGGGATTTTTGCATATAGAATTAGCAAAAATAGAAAAATATATTATTAATTGTTTGGATGTGGTATGATGACCTTATATAGTACAGATAAGAAATAAAACTATTCAAAATGATTTGACAATATGTATCAAGAGCCTAAATTTAATGCGATGGCTAATTTTATGAGTCATCTTGGCTTGGCCACAGTACCAGGGTATTTGTTTAAACATTATTCTATGTTTTTGTGAAGATAGATTTTCGATGAAATTAACATTTAAATCAGACTTTGAGTAAAGCAGATTTACTCCATAATGTGGGTGGGCCTCATCCAATCAAAGTCCTCAATTAAAAAGACCTCTCCTGGGGCACCTGGGTGGTTCAGTCAGTTAAACATTCTACTCTTGATTTCAGCTCCGGTCATGATCTCAGGGTTATTAGATGGAGCCCCATATCAGCCTCTGTGCCAGGCATGGAGCCTGCTTAAGATTCTGTCTCTCGGGGCGCCTGGGTGGCACAGCGGTTAAGTGTCTGCCTTCGGCTCAGAGCGTGATCCCGGCGTTATGGGATCGAGCCCCACATCGGGCTCCTCCGCTATGAGCCTGCTTCTTCCTCTCCCACTCCCCCTGCTTGTGTTCCCTCTCTCGCTGGCTGTCTCTATCTCTGTCAAATAAATATATAAAATCTTTAAAAAAAAAAAAAGATTCTGTCTCTCTCTCTCCCTCTTCCCTTTGCCCTTGCCCAAAAATACAAAAATAAAAATAAAAAGACCTCTCTTGTGAGGAGAACTGGTGCTGTCAGCCAGTTACGTTTCCCACAGCAGGAGATCAGAGTGGTGCATTTCCATGGCCATTATACTATCCTTCCCCCCTCAAAAGGAAACTTTGGATTCTTTGGACAAATGACCAATTCCAGGTCTGAGCAGGGAAGGTAGAAAGTAGAGCTGGGATATTTTTATCAAAAAATAAGGAAATACTCAAAGACTAAGGCGGTCATATATGAAAGGGCTCAGGAACTATCCTGAAGAGGTTATCACTGGCCAAATTTGGGACAGTGTGTGCACTGCATCAAAAAGAGCATTGCAAACAATTGATGGTTACCAGAGGGGAGGTGGGTGGGGGGATGGGTTAAATAGGTGATGGGGATTAAGAAGGGCACTTGTTGTGATGAGCACTGGGGTGTTGAATGCAAGTATTGAATCACTAAATTGTTCACCTGAAACTAATATTACACTGTATGCTAACTAACTGGAATTTAAATAAAAACAAAGCAAAAAAAATAGACCTCTCTTGAAGAAGAGGGATTTCCACCAGAAGACTGCCATCAGACTCAAACTGTAGCATTTCCTTGAGTCTCCAGTCTACTGGCCAACCCTGCAGATTTTTGCCTTGCCAGCCTCCACAACTGCATGAGCCAATTCCTTAAAATAAATCTCTATCTTCTATGTATGTATATATCCTATTAGTTATCTTTTTCTGGAGAACTCTGCCTAATACTCAACTGGAACTTTGTAATACCATTTCTAGGAATCTATCGCAAGGAAATAATCATAAATATAGTACAAATTTATATGGCAATAGAGAAAATAGTAAAAAATATCCAAAATCTTACAGTTAAATAGGTACATTACGCCATATATACCCATAGAAGGAATGATACAGTCTGTGGTCACTGACAGTCATGTACTTGGAATAATATTTATTGGTATGGGAAATGTTCATTTGTGGCATATTCACATTCCTATTCCTATATCTATGTATCTATGTTCCTATCCCTCTTGATCTGTCCAATGTGGTAGATAGCAGTAGCCACAGGTGGCTGGCTGTCAAGCATTTGAAATATAGCTACTCAGAATGAGAAAATAAATTTTTAATTTAATTTTGATTGCTTTAAATTTAAAAGAACTTATACTTAACTGAGGTATTAGAAAACTTTTAACTATGGAACAACTTACATATTTTGATGTACTCTTTTTTTTTTTTAAATTAAGACTTCATTTTTTTAAAGTTGCTTCAGGTTCACAGCAAAATTAAGAGGAAGGTACAGAGATTTCCCATGTACCTCCTGATCCCACAGATGGATGGCCTCCCCCATCATAAACACCCCCTAACAGAGTGGCAGATTTATTACCACTGATGAACCTACCTTCACACATTATGATCACCCAAAGCCCACATCTTACATTGTGGCTCATTTTTGATACTGTCCATTCCAGAGCTTTGGACAAATGGCTACTATGGATCCATCACTATGGTATCCTACAGATTATTTTCATCGCCTAACAAACTGCTCTGCTCTACTTATTCATTCCTTCCCACTTAATATGCTTTTTTCCTATATTTTAGACTTTGAATTTTATGAAATTTAAACACAGATTTAATACTTTTGATGAAAATTGAAATAAGCTTTAACTACAATGCCAGATTGTACTGCAAATTGTATTTTTGAAGTTTTCTATAATGGTCACTTTATTTTTATAATCAGAAAACTGTTAGTTCAAAAAGAAGAAATAAGGTTATTTTTAGTAGCAAGAAATAATGAAAATATTTCCAAATGTGCCTTTCATGACATTCATAGTATAAGTAGCCTACTTTTCAGGAACAAGAGTTTCTAGGCTGTTGGAGAAATAATATTTCAAGCAGTACCTAAAATTTGAGGAAATCAGTCAGTCCGGATTTACATGTGGGAATTTGAGAACATTTGTTAATACTTCAAATACAACTATTCAACACATTTTATGAAAACTCTTTTCTTGAGCCATGAATAATTTGTTACTATCTTTCTGAACTCTGGCTCTGAGTTAATGCTTTCTACTTCCTGAGGGATTTTATAATTAGATTTTGAAAAAGATAAACTGTCTCTGGAAACTATGTAAAAGACTAATTTCTGAACAGCTCTAGTCTCATGCAGAAGTCTCACTTTGACCAAAGGAAGAGAGAGCTTGCAATTTTCACTGACATTTTTCTTCCTTTCTTCTGCAATAAATGGTTTGGGAGTTATCTTTGAGGAAAGCTTTCCATCAGAAGCTTTCTGAAATGGGATGATTCTGTTAAGTTAGTGAAATGATCACTCCACATCATCACTCTTATTCCACATCATAGAGCAAAATTCTGAGAGCCTACAGGAATTACAGGAATTAGCCTAAGCTATTTGCGACTTTCTTCCTACTTGTGATCAAGTCAACTCTACATAATCCCTAAAGTGGAAATCATGAACACTGTCCACTAGCATCGATTATTCATTGGTGGGTATTTCCATCACTCTTTAAAGACAAGGAAGCTGAGTATCAGAAACATTAAGTGTGTGGTAAATGTCAGAACTGGAGTCTACTCCTATCTTTGAAATTCCAACACTAGTGTTCGTGTTTAACTGGAGGTTTTTCACTAGACAGAATGTTGTAATAGAAATATTTGTTGTTTGTTGTGCATTAGAAAATAAAGGAAACTTCTGGTTCAACATGGTGAATGACTACACATATCTACCTCTTCTTGAAAACCCTTTCAATGACAACAACAGCAAAAATATTAATACACAAGGACAAAAAGAATTAGAGGACCTTCAGCCACAAATGAGAATTAACACAGTTTTTTCGGAGAGAGAAATCTCTCAAAGAGAGTGGTGACTTCCTTCACAGAGTGGAGAAAGCTACAAACTGTGGGTGTCCAAGAGAGATGTACAAGACACAATCCGAGTCTTCTCTCAGAACCTTGGAAAACCTTAAAATTTAAAACAGCAGGTACAGTAAAAGATGTGGAAAAGCACAAAGCCACCATGGGAGTGACTGAAATCTTCCATGCAGAGTGGCTGGGGCCTTAGCTCTCTTCCTCTATCCAGAGTTGATTGACAAGCTTCTCCTTCACAGAGAGTTTCAAATCAGCTATTTGCCGCTGACTCTTAAGTAGAAACAGACGGCCAAAGATCGCTGGGCAGTTGAGGAAAGTTTCTAATATGAGAGAGACTCAAACAGAAAAAGTAACATGGAGAAAATAGAGGACCCAGAGCCAAGGAAATTGCTAAGAAAGTAGAACAAAAGAGAAGTAGATAATGGGAAACAGGATAAGAAATTTGGGACAATCTGGGAGATTTTAATTTGCAACAAATAGAGGAGAGGGAATTTTCAAAGAAAAACAAAAGAAATTTCCCCAGAACTGAGAATTGACTCTCCAGGTTTGTGTCCTCCATGTGTCCATCTTAATTAATAAAAAATAAACACACTCAGATTGATACTTATGAATTTTAGGACACCAGGAATAAAGAAATATCCTAAAAACTTGTGGTGGGAGGGACACTTCACATACAAAGAAATGGGATTAAAGTGACATTTGACTTCTCCAACCAAAACAGGAAGCTACAATGCCGTGGAGCAGAGCTGTCATGATTTGGTGGCAAATTATACTCAATTCTATGCTCAACATAGCATTTTATACACAGATAAACCATGTGTTAGTTTCCTAGGGCTGTCTGACAAAGTACCACCAACTGGGTAGCTTAACACAATAGAAATTTATTCTCTCAGTGTTGGAGATCAGAAGTCCAAAACCAAGGTGTTAGTAGGGGCTTATTCATTTTAGAGAATGTTTCTCGCCAAGAGAGAATGTTTCCTTTTTCTCTCCTGGCTTCTGTGGTGGTCAGTAGTCCTGGGTATTCTGTGGCTTATAGCTGCACCCCCCAGTCTCTGCCTTCATTACCATGTGGACTTCTTTCCTCTGTGTCTTCAAAAAGCCTTCTTAAAAGGACACCAGTCCTCGGATTTTGGGCCCCACTGTAACCCATTATGAGCCCATCTTAGCTAATCACATCTCTGCAGAACCTATCACCAAATAAGGTCACATTCTGAGGTTCCAGGTGGACATGAATTTTAAGGGG
Organism: Ursus maritimus; assembly: GCF_017311325.1. Classification (NCBI taxonomy): domain Eukaryota; kingdom Metazoa; phylum Chordata; class Mammalia; order Carnivora; family Ursidae; genus Ursus; species Ursus maritimus. The sequence continues at coordinate 31,352,691 of NW_024424453.1, forward strand.
ACACTGTTTAACCCAATACAAACCACAACCAAGAATAAAGACATATTGAGGCACATAACGAATGAACAATTGTATCTCCATGTGCTGTTTCTCAGGGAAATTACTGGGGGTATATTTTGCCCAGGTAAGTAAGCCTCTTTAAGCCTAAGAAAAGAGGAAGACATGGAATGAGGTAACAGGAAATCTAACAAGGAAAACGGAATTAAGAGCCCCACAGAGCAGAATGGGGTAATCTAGGAATGAAGTCTCCTAGGGAAAAGGAAAGAAAACGCTAAATATCTGATATATTTGAGTATTTGGAAAGTAAAATTTCCAGTTGTTTAACAGAGCTGAAATTCCAAGATAAAACATAAGTTGAATAAGAAAGAGAACATATGCAGAGTCTCTCTCTTGGCTCAGTTTTAGGCAATCTTTATATAGTTATACATAGTAACCCTAATCCTTGATTTAATAAAAACTTAAGGGACTTTATCAAGAAGGTGACACTGGATAATTATGTCAAGTAAATTGCTAAATATTCATTAGTCATAACGGGAAGTCAGCAGATGATGTGCAAAATTAATAGGACATAAAATTACAATATTAGCATGTTATTTAGAAACCAAGTTGTAAACACTGGAGGAAGAAAGTAATAAAAGTGTATATGGTAACCTCCAGGAAATGGATCTGGGCAGGGGATAGGAGGTAACTGTCGTCTTTCAGTAAGTCTTTTAGTGTTATTTGATTTTTTAAAAATTTGAACAAGTAATACTTTTATAGCAACTCAAATTAAAAGAGAAAAGTATAATACAATACACTTAACAATTACCTGAACAGTACGTTAAAATACAACTTCTGTGTTTACATTCAGGGACCCTAATTTAGTAGGAAGAGGGGCCTGGAAGTGCATTTTAACAAGGCCTATGAAATTCTGATGGGAGTAGTTTCTGGACCCTGCTTTGAGAAACACTTGTCTGGAAATATGCACATATTTCTGAGACATCAGCTCCTGGTGGTTTGTGGTAGAGACCAAGTGAGCTGTTCATATGTGTTCAAGTCCATCCCTTATCGATAAGTGCTGAAGTGAGAGCTCTAGATGCTGAGGTCAGGAAATACGCTCAGGTGGTTGAAAAGTCTTCCAACCAGTCAGGTTGCAAAGTGGCAGAAGCTCTGAGGGCAGTCACTCCTGTGTTTATAGGAGGCTGAATCAGTCTGCTGGGTACTAGAAGGCATATACAAAATGAAATGCCATCTGTTCTACCCCACCATTGCTATGGAATAGCTGTGAGTCTGAGGGTGCCTGAGGTCACATGCCAGCTTGTGTCCAGGAGAACCTTAGACATGTACCCAGTGGGAATGCTGAAGTGAAAGCTGTTGCAGAAATCTGCTACTTAAACAGGGACAGAAAGTCACTGTGACAGCAAATGTATTGTAAAAGTCTTATAAAACCATGAACAGCCATCTCTAAAGTTTGACACAACCCTGCTCCTTGGTCTCCCTTGATAGTTACCACTAACTTCCCAAATAAAATCATAAGGGACGGCTCCTAACTTCTGTTGAGGAGCTGCTGAGAGCCAGGCACTCTTTGATGCACTTTATACCTGCCAAATCTTACAAACCCAATTTCACAGATGAGAAAAATGCAGATTCCAAGAAGTTGAGCCACAAGCCCAGCATTACAGAACCAGTATGTGAAAGAATGAATCTTACTTTTTCCACAATTCCAAATTGCATCCTGGACACTCTTTAAGCCTACGAGATAGCAAACAACAGAACTAGATCATTCGTATCAAAGCTGTGGAGTGTGAACAGAAATCCTGCTGGTCTGGCATGAGACTCTCCTATGGGGGCCTCAGAGGGGGCCAAACAGAGAGGCACAGCATGTGAAATCCAATGGACCACCTGCAAAGGTCACCAAAACACTGCCACAGCTTGCTGTCACAGCTGTGGGTGACCAGCAAACATCTACAGCCGGCTGGAAATCCCAGGGGTGATGAAAAGTGGGAGGGTTACAGGAAGGGAGCGGCTGATTGTAAGCAAAGACCAATTCTCAAGATGAGGTCGCTGGTTGAAGAGTTTCAGAAAGTTGCTGCTGATGCCAAAGAAAGTAACAAATTCTAGGGGCGCCTGGGGGCTCAGTCAGTTAAGTGTCTACCTGTGGCTCAGGTCATGGTCCCGGGGTCCTCCGATGGAACCCCACATCAGGTTCCCTGCTCATCAGGGAGCCTGCTTCCCCCTCTCCCTCTGCCTTCCACTCCTCCGGCTTGTGCTCTCTCTCCCTGTCAAATAAATAAATAAGATCTTAAAAAAAAAAGAAGAAAGTAACAAATTCTTAATCTCAGAATTTATAAACTGAAGGAATTTTGGGAAAGATTGTATTGATAATGATGAAGAAGAGGAGGAAGATAGTAACAGCCAACATTACTTGAGTACTTTCATATGCTATGCATTGTGCTGAGTATTATTTCATTTAATCCAATGAATTAGAGTTTGTAGCCCCATTTATTGATGAAGAAATCAAGGCCCAGAGATGTGGGGATTCACTCACAGTGGCACCACCAGTTAGGGACAGAGTTAGGACTAGAGTTCCATCATGTGATGCCTCTGGCTATTTTTTTCTTTTCTCTGTACCTTATAGCCAATTTCTTTTCCCATGAGAATGTATGAAAAGAGTACAGTCTTTGGAAGAAACGGGCAGAACCAGATCGAAATCCTGCTTTTCCTTGGACTATGTGACCCTCTCTTTCCGAGTCCCAGATCCCTTATTTATAAAATAGAGATAATCTCTTACTCTTCCTTTTGGTGTCGGCATTAAGTGAAATAACGTATATGAAGTACCTTTTACAGCATCTGGTGCACAGTAAGAACTCCACACGTGGGGCTTGGCTTTGCTTTTCTTTTCCTTTCCCTCTTCCTCTTGTCTTGGGTGTGCAAGTAATGTCTATTTGGCCTTTTCAGTTATCTGTCCTCTCAGATGGTAATCACCATATATCATATTGACTTTCCAAATGGATAAACCGTGGGTTCACACACATACAAAGACACACAGAATGAAGTATTTGGAAGGAACAAGAAAATAAGAATATTAAGAAAGAATTTTAATAAATTTAAGAAAAATTAAAATGACTCCTTTTTCTGTGTTGTTGATATAGTTAAGTGGTATTTACCTGGTGTTCAGCTGTGCAATAGAATTGCCTGAGCTTTAAAAATGCCCAGTGTTTAGGCTGTACCTCATACTAATTTAATCAGGATTAAATGGTGAGGGGCAGGCATCAGTAGTTTAAAAAAACTCCTCAGATGCTTTCAATGAGCAGTCAAAAGTGAGAACCACTGGAGAGGAGTTAAGATGCCTGAAAAATAAGGGACCCTAGGCTTGTCTCACTACTCAAAAACAGCTACATAAATATCAAATCATTTTGAACACCCAAAAAATTGATCTGAGGACTGAGAGAGCAAAACTGAACAACTAGAGATTAAAAAACCCGCCACACTGTGGAATGTAGGAGATGTGGGGAGTTGATTTGGGGAGAGAAGAGCTGTGGGTCCTGCAAAGGGGAGGGATCCCTGATCACTGAGAGAGGAGCAAGAGAGAAAGAGAGAGAAAGCGCATGCAGAGAATTGCACAAGAAAAACTTCTTTCCCCCAAACCATTGACTGGGAAGGGGAGAGGGGCTGAATATCACAAGTTTTTATAAACAGTGGAGCATAGAGTCTGACGTTTGGAGGTCTGTGCCATTGCCAGGGTCACACCTGGTGGGCTTAGTGGTGCTCTGGTGGGAAGGGCAGAGACCTAGGAGTGGACAGCATGGTCTGAAGATCCTCTGGGTCACAAGGGAGAAGCAGTTCCCCTGCTTAGAGTACATTTGGGAGTGGCGGCACAGGGACAAAATACCCTCAGATGCCATTGAGCTGGCCCATTCCCTAGCACAGGAACAGACACCAGCTGAGGTTGGCAAACCTTAGTGTTGGCTTTTAGCTGCTCTTTACTGTAAACTCTGAACGGCTGCGTGGTCACACAAGAGATTTCTGGGACAAGCTGGCAAGGGCCACAGTGCAGTGAGACCGTCCCCCAGAGAATCAGTACAGATCTCTAAAACTTGAAGTTTTGAAACCCAGCCACACACCTGAGATTAAACACAGGAGTGCTGGGCCACCTAGCAGGTGGACAGCTCAGATGCAAGCAGGGCGAAGGCAGGCATCTGGTGGAAGTGATTGTTTGCTCTTCTGTGAGGGCTTTCTGAAAAGTGGCAGGTACAATCTCCCCACTCCAGGGACTACAGAGCAGGGAGATGCCATTTTCACTCTTTGGGTGGGGGGGAAAAAAGACCAAAAGTAACAAAGACTAGAAAGGAACAGAGAACATCACCAGAAATACCAACTTTACGGGTAACACAATAGTGCTAAATTCATATCTTTCAATAATCACTCTGAATGTAAATGGACTAAATGCTCCAATCAGAAGACATATGGTATAAGAATGGATTAAAAAAAAAAAAAGATCCATCTATATGCTGCCTACAGGAGACTCATTCTAGACCTAAAGGTACCTACAGATTGAAAGCGAGAGGATGGGGGCGCCTGGGTGGCACAGCGGTTAAGCGTCTGCCTTCGGCTCAGGGCGTGATCCCGGCGTTCTGGGATCGAGCCCCACATCAGGCTCCTCCACTGGGAGCCTGCTTCTTCCTCTCCCACTCCCCCTGCTTGTGTTCCCTTTCTCGCTGGCTGTCTCTATCTCTGTCGAATAAATAAATAAAATCTTTAAAAAAAAAAAAAAAAAAAGAAAGTGAGGGGATGGAGAACCATCTATTATGCAAATGAACATCAAAAGAAATCCAGAGTAGCCTTACTTATCTCAAACAAACTAGATCTTACTTTTTTTAAAAGATTTTATTTATTTATTTGAGAGAGAGAGAGAAAGAGCATGAGCATGAGCCAGAGGGAGAGAGAGAAGCAGACTCCTTACTGAGCAGGGACCCCAACAGGGGACTCGATCCCAGGACCCCGGGATCATAACCTGAGCTAAAGGCAGATAATTAACTGACTGAGCCACCTGGGCATCCCCAAACTAGATTTTAAAACAAAGACTGTAACAAGAGATGAAGAAGGGCATTATATCATAATTAAGGGGTCTAACCATCAAGAAGATCTAACAATTGTAAATATTTATGCCGCCAAATTGGAAGCACCCAAATATATAAATCAATTAATAACAAACATAAAGAAACTCATTGATAATAATACACTAGTAGTAGGGAGCTTTCACACCCCACTTACAGCAATGGGCAGATTATCTAAGCAGAAAATCAATAAGGAAACAATGGCTTTGAGTGACACACTGGACCAGGTGGACTTAACAGATATATTCAGAATATTTCATCCTAAAGTAGTGAAATACACATTCTTTTTGAATGCACATGGAACATTCTCCAAATAGATCACACTCTGGGTCACAAATCAGCCCTTGACAAGAACAAAAAGACTGAGACCATACCATGCATATTTTCTGACCACAATGCTATGAAACTTGAAGTCAAACACAAGAAAAAATTTGGAAAAGCCACAAATCAATGGAGGTTAAGGAATATACTACTAAAGAATGAATGGGTTAATCAGGAAATTAAAGAAGAAATTAAAAAAGTACATGGAAGCAGATGAAAATGAAAACACGGCAGTCCAAAACCTTTAGGATACAGCAAAGGTGGTCCTAAGAGGGAAATATATTGCAATACAGGCCTACCTCAAAAAGCAACAAAAGTCTCAAATACACAACCTAACCTTACACCTAAAGGAACTAGAAAAGAATCAGCAAATAAAGCTTAAAGCCAGCAGAAGAAGGGAAATAATAAGATTAGAGCAGAAATAAACAATATAGAAATGAAAAAAACAGGTCAATGAAACTAAGACCTGGTTTTTAAAAGAATTAATAAAATTGATAATCCCCTAGCCAATTCTATCAAAAGGAAAGAGAAAGGACCCAAATAAATAAAATCATGAGTGAAAGAGGAGAGATCACAACCAACATCACAGAAATACAAACGATTATAAGAGAAGATTATGAAAAATTGTATGCCAACAAACTGGGCAATCTGGAAGAAATGGTCAAAATCCTAGAAACATATAAACCATCAAAACTGAAACAGGACAAAATAGAAAGTTTGAGCAGACCCATAATCAACAAAGAAGTTGAATCAGTAATCAAAAATCTCCCAAGAAACTAAAGTCCAGGGCCAGATGGCTTCCCAGGGGCATTCTACCAAACATTTAAGAAAGATTTTATAACTATTCTTCTCAAACTGTTCCAAAAAATAAAAATGGAAAGAAAACTTCCATACTAGTTCTACAAGGCCAGCATTATCTTGATTCCAAAACCAGACAAAGACCTCACTAAAAAGGAGCATTACCGGCCAATATCCCTGATGGACATGGATATAAAAATCCTCAACAAAATACTAGCAAATTGAATCCAACAGGACATTAAAAGAATTGTTTACCACGATCAAGTGGGATTTACTCCTGGGGTGCAGGGGTGTTTCAATCTTCGCAAATCAATCAATGTGATACACCACATTAATAAAAGAAAGGGTAAGAACCATATGATCCTCTCCATAGATGCAGAAAAAGCATGTGACAAAGTACAGCATCCATTCTTGATAAAAACCCTCAACAAAGTAGGTATAGATGGAATATCGACATCATAAAAGCCATATCTGAAAGACCCACAGCTAATATCATCCTCAATGGGGAAAAACTGAGAGCTTTTCCCCTACAGTCAGGAACAACAGAGGGATGTCCATTCTCACCAGTACTATTTAACACAAAACTAGAAGTCTTAGCCTCAGCAATCAGACAACAAAAAGAAATAAAAGGTATCCAAATTGGCAAGGAAGAAGTCAAACTGTCACTCTTCACAGATGACATGATACTCTAAGTAGAAAACCTAAAACACTCCACCAAAAAATTACTAGAATACATGAATTCAGCAAATTTGCAGGATATAAAAATAAATATATAAAAATCTATTGCATTACTATACACCAATAATGAAGCAGCAGAAAAAGAAATCGAGGATTTGATCCCATTTACAATTGCACCAGAAACAATAAGATACCTAGGGATAAACCTAACCCAAGAGGTAAAATATCTGTACTCTGAAAACTACAGAATACTTATGAAAGAAATTGAAGAGGACAAAAAGTGGGAAAAAAAAATTCCATGCTCATGGATTGGAAGAACAAACATTGATAAAATGTCTATGCTCCTCAAAGCAGTCTACACATTTAATGCAATCCCTATCAAAATACTCCCAGCATTTTTCACAGAGCTAGAACAAAAAATCCTAAAATTTGTACAGAATGATGAAAGATTCCAAATAGCCAAAGCAATCTTGAAAAAGGAAAGCAAAGCTGAAGGCATCACAATTATGGACTTCAAGCTCTATTACAAAGCTTTCATCATTAAGACAGCATGGTTTTGGCAGAAAGACACATAGATCAATGGAACAGAATAGAAAACCGAGAAAAGGACTCACAACTATATGTTCAACTAATCTTCAACAAAGCAGGAAAGGACATCCAATGGAGAAAAGACAGTCTCTTCAACAAATGGTGTTGGGAAAACTGGACAGCAACATGCATAAGAATGAAACTGGGCCACTTTCTTATACCATACACAAAAATAAATTCAAAATGGATGAAAGACCTAAATATGAGACAGGAAATGATCAAAATCCTAGAGGAGAACACCAGCAGCAACCTCTGACCTCAGCCACAGCAACTTCTTACTAGACATGTCTCTGGGGGCAAGGGAAACAAAAGCAAAAGTCAACTCTTGGGATTTCATCAAGATAAAAAGCTTTTGCATAGTGAAGGAAACAATCGACAAGACTAAAAGCAGCCCACGGAATGGGAAAAGATATTTTCAAATGACATATTTGATAAAAGGTTAGTATCCAAAATCTATAAAGAACTTATCAAACTCAACACCCAAAAAACAAATAATCCAGTTAAGAAATGGGCAGAAGACATGAATAGACATTTTTCCAAAGAAGACATCCAGATGGCTTACAGACATATGAAAAGATGCTTCACCTCACTTGGCATCAGGGAAATACAAATCAAAACCACAATGAAATACCACCTCACACCCGTCAGAATGGCTAAAATCAATAACATAGGAAACAGTAGGTATCGGCAAGGATGCGGAGAAAGGGGAACCCTCCTACACTGTTGGTGGGAATGCAAACTGGTGCAGCCACTCTGGAGAACAGTAGGGAAGGTCCCCAAAAAGTTAAAAATTGATTTACCCTACTACTAATGATTGCACTAGTAGGTATTTACTCCAAGGGTTCAAAAATACAGATTCAAAGGGGTACATACACCCTGATGTTTACGCAGCATTATCAAAAACAGCCAAATTTTGGAAAGAGCCCAAGTGTCCATCAATGGATGAATGGATAAAGATGATGTGGTGCATACATACAATGGACTATTAGCCATCAAAAAGAATGAAATCTTGCCATTTACAACCACGTGGATGGAAGTAGAGAGTACTGTACAAGTGAAATTCCACTCATATGTGGAATTTAGGAAACAAAACAGATGAATGTGTAGGGAGGGGAAAAAGGAGAGAAGGAGAGGAAGGAGACAAACCATAAGAGACCCTTAAGGATAGAGAACAAACTGAAGGTTGCTGGAGGGGAGGTGGATGGGGGGATGGGCTAGATGGGTGATGGGCGTTAAGAAGGGCACTTGTTGTGATGAATACTGGTTGTTACACGTAAGTGTTGAATCACTAAATTCTACTCCTGAAACCAATTTTACACTATATGTTAACTAAGTAGTATTTATTTTTTTTTAAAGATTTATTTATTTATTCGACAGAGAGAGAGACAGCCAGCGAGAGAGGGAACACAAGCAGGGGGAGTGGGAGAGGAAGCAGCAGGCTCATAGCGGAGGAGCCTGATGTGGGGCTCGATCCCATAACACGGGATCACGCCCTGAGCCGAAGGCAGACGCTCAACCGCTGTGCCACCCAGGCGCCCCAACTAAGTAGAATTTAAAAAAGAATTTGGAAGGAAAACATTGAGAACCATTGAGCTATACTAGAACAGTGATGATCGAAACGTGGCCCCAGGATGAGCAGTGTCAACACCCGCTGAAAACTTGTTAGAAAAGCACCTTCTCAGGCCTCATCCCAGGGCTGCTAAAGAGAAACTCTGGGGGTGGAGCCCTCCAGGGGATTCTTATGCACACTCAAATTTGAGAACTGCTGGCCTAGATTTCCAATTCTTCCCCTTATTCTATCTGAACTAATAGATTTTCATGTCCCACTCATTGTACCTCTTTTATGTTCATGCCTCTCCAGCCTGAGCACCACAGTCCATTCTTGCCTAGAAAACTGATGACCTTGTGACGGGTTCTACTTGCTTTCGATCCCCTCCTACCTCCTCAGTAGCAGCTGTAATAGTCTGACGACGCTCCTTCTCTGGTGCCCCCAGCGCAGAATCTAAACTCTCCAACATGGCGCACGCGCTCCTGTCTGGCTGGCCTGTACCAACCTCTCTCTGCCCATCCCCCAGCACTCCTAGCCTCGGGTTAGCGATACCAAATCCGTACAGTCAATTCCCTTCCCATGAAGACAATGGAGTCTATGGTTTAAACAAAAACCTATTTTAAAAACAAAGAGCTGGGAGAGACGATTGCTTTTTGCTGGATTACTTACCCAGTTTTGCTTGACTAAATTGTATCCAATTATTTTCATTCGTATCAAAGAACCTCTTCTCGAAGAAACTTTCTCTGGGTTTCCTGTCTGGGGTAAGGAGTCCTCCGTATCACAGCACTCTCTGCATAGCTTCACCTAAGCGTGACTACATTACATTGAAATGATCTCTTCCTGGGTCAGTCTTCCCCGCCAGAAGACCATAAGCTCAAGGCATATGTCACCTTTTTTATCTTTGTATTCTCCATCACGGGCATAAGACAAGCCAAATGGTAAATGGCATATGTGATTCCAAGCTGAGCTGAAAGTCTGCAAAATGCATCGACTCGTTTGCCGAGCTTCAAGCCAGTGAATTCCAAGCCAGTACTTCTCAAGCTTAGACATACATATGAATCACCTGGTGATTTGCCCGTAAGTTCTAACTCAATTGACTTGAGGTGGGGCCCAGGAATTCTGCATTTCTAACAAGCTCCAGGTGGTGCTTATGGTTCACGGTCCATAAGCTACACCTTGAGTAGTTAGGATCGTGGCCCCCAAAACCACAAAACACAGGGCACTTGGAGATCAATTTATGTAACACTAGAAAAAACTTTTTTACTTTGTAAAAGTGCTAGTAACTGAGAAGACAAAAGATGATTTTTGCTATTTGCTAGTCTATATACTAATCTAGTCTCATTATACCCCATCATCTTGGGGTTGTATATACTCTTGTAAGGGACTGTAAACAGGCGTCTTGTGAGCCAGGCCTCCACGCAGCTGCTGTTCTCGTCATAGGAACTGAGAACTTCCTTATCAGCAGCAACTGCGGCGAGGACCGCTTCTAGCTGCTACAGGAATTTTTCTCAACACGCAATCCAAATTCAGTTTGGGAAGTAGGAGCTGGGAAGAAGTGAGGGAGGCCAACAGGCTATTAGCCAGGATCAGCAAGATAGGGCTTCTTCATTCATCTCTTCCCTACGCAAAGAAAAATAATTATTGAGCACATACTACTCTAAGTTCCAACTGTGCTACAAGGTGAGATGTTCTGGGGCTTGCAAGATGGAGGATGGAGGGCTAGAGAAGAGGTTTAGCAAACGAAATTCCAGAGTTTGGGTCAGAGACGGAAAGATGTTTCCATTTATTATCCAGTAAGAGCTGCTCAAATTTTCAACCATGATTATTCAAATTCTCAACCCTACTGCTCACACTCAGATAAAAGGTTGAGGAATCAGATTCAAGATGTTAAATAAAGTTGCTCAGAGATATCACAGGATTCTTAGTCATCTGTAATTCTGACCAGCTGTTCTGCGGGGCATTGTCCATGTCATATAAGGCTGCAGTGCTCAGCTATGGGTTGTTTCTGCCCAGAAACTTCAGGAAAGTATGTACTTTCTGCATGTGCCATGGCTCCTTTTTGAGGACATGCAATTTTGTTTACAGGTCACTCCATATTCAAATAGATTGGCTATTACAGAATGGTTCCAATTTTTTTTTTAAAGTTTGCCGGGTTTTTCTTGAAGCTTTTAAGAAAAGGCTTTTCAGCAACTCACCACACCTGCTGTGGCCTCAGTTTCCACTAATTCCCAGATATCCAATTCAGTCACACACTGCTCACACACTGCCCATTGACTCAGTGCACAAACACACACACAGGTCTTGCTGGCTATTGTTCCCTTGTCATTTCTCATGCCAGTTCCCTTCCTATCCATACTAGACCATATTTATCTCTCAAGGTGAATGTGTTTATTCATTCATCAAACTTCAATTGGATACCTTTTAAGTGCCAGGTGGCATCCTGGGTGTTGGGGGTACAGTGATGGACAAGTAGGGGTGTTCACTTTCATGCCTCTTGGGGACATAGACTAGCAAACTAGACAAGCTGTTATAACCCTCCCTGATGAGGACGTAGACGGAGAGATCCAGCACTAGGAGAATACGCAGTGTGCTGGGGGTTCCTGCCCAGCTTTGGAAAGTTCATGGAAGGTATTCCCAAGCAGGTGAGAGCCAGCCCAGAAAGATGAATAGGAGGCACTCAGGGAAAGAGGTTCCTTGCCGTGGGCTGAGATTAGACTGAAAAGATAAGCAAAAGTCAGATTTTGCAGGGTCTTTTAAGGCATGGAAGGCATTTGTACTGTCATCTTAAAGGAACTGGAAGGAGAGCATTAATGATCTGTAAGCAATAGCTGGTGTAAATCCCCTTTATTCCTGGAAGTGTTCTCCAATGATTGAAATCCCAAGTGATTTTTTCCTTTGATTTCCAAAGCAATTACTGGCTCCACTTAGCAGCCTTACTCTGAATTCAGGCACAGTATTTTCATCGTCCTTTGGCCATTCTCTGCTCTTGGTTCTCAACTTCTTTGTCCCCACAGCACACATCCAAGTACTAAATTTTGGGCTGGAATACCCAAAATACATAACACATTTCTTTAAAACTCCTATTTACAGTATGATTGTCCCTCCAGTGAAACAATGTCCCTTCTATCACCGCTCTTACGTCTCGTGTGCATCAACTTGCATCGAGCAGCCTGAAGTGACCACTCAGACACAACATCCACATGGAAGGTGAATGTACACTCAGTGGTAACATAAACTAATTCTATACAGCTATCAAACTTAAGTGGCATACCAGCGATGGGACAAGTTTCCCTGGTGCTTGTTGTTCAAGGAGAACCATTGTTCTAGGATGTTATCTAACGCTAGCAACCTTGACTTAATGCCAACTCATCAACAGCAAGGACAGTTATACGTATTTTTATTTTTTATTTATTTTATTTTTTAATAGAAACATGAGTTTAAGATTTTATTTATTTGAGAGAGAGAGAGAGCGAGAGAGCGAGAGAGCATAAGCAGGGAGAGCAGCAGAAGGAGAAGGAGAAGGAGGAGAAGCAGACACCCCGCTGAGCAGGGAGCCCTACGTGGGGCTTGGTCCCAGGATCCTGGCATCATGACCTGAGCCGAAAGTATATGCTTAACCAACTGAGCCACCCAGGCGCCCCAGTTATACATATTTTTAAATTCCTCACAATTCTTAACAGGATGTTGGACGTAGCATAAGGATTTATTTGAATTTTATGATTACTTTTATGATTGGACTTACTCTTTTTAAACTATGAAATATGTCAGGCATCCAAAAATGTATAAAATATAAAGAATACTATTTTTCCAATTTCCAGCTTAAGAAATAAAACATTATAATGATAATTGGACCCCTGCTTTATCCCTCCCCACTGAAAGATAACCACTGTCGTGAATTTGGTGTTATATAGGTGGTGTTATATATGCTTTCACTACAGTTGTGGGCAATCATAAACAGTAGGCAATATTGCTTCTCAGGTTTCAAAATGTTGTCTAAATGACATCATAATGTATCCTTCTGCAACTTCTTTTGTTTCAATATTATCTTCCTTATTTGTCCACTGTTTATAGATACAGCTCTAGTGTACAACATACCACATTTAGGACATTTCAGTTGGTGGCAACACTTCACGGAAACACACAATGCCGTCGTGAACATGTGTGAGAGCTTCTACAGGCATGTAGATCTAGTAGTGGGACAACTGGGTTGTAGGATAGACGCATCATCAACTTAATTAGGTATCGCTAACTTGCTGTTCAAAGGCGGAACAATCCACGCTCCCATCAGCAGAGTGTGAGTTCCTTTGGCTTCACATTCTTTTTTTTTTTTTTTTAAAAGATTTTATTTATTTATTTGACAGAGATAGAGACAGCCAGCAAAAGAGGGAACACAAGCAGGGGGAGTGGGAGAGGAAGAAGCAGGCTCATAGCAGAGGAGTCTGATGTGGGGCTCGATCCCATAACGCCAGGATCACGCCCTGAGCCAAAGGCAGACGCTTAACCACTATACCACCCAGGCGCCCCGTGGCTTCACATTCTTGGTAACTCCTATTATCCTCATATTTAGGGATCTGGTGTGTTCCTTATACATACATTTATACACATGTGCACATATCAGGATTCTTAGGGAAAAACAAAACTTTATTAAAGAGTAGAGTTTGCTTTAGAACTTCCTAGAGAGCAGTATGTGGGTACTTTAAAATTTTTGACACCCTACTTTTAATCAATTGGGTTATTTTAAAATTATTCAAACAAAAAAGGTAATGTTATGGGAAATTATGTGAGAAAAGTACAAAATCGCCAGTAGTATTACCCTATTAACATAGTCACTTTTAAAATACACAGAATATACTACTTGGCAATTACTAGTTGCCTTGACCAAATTGAAAGATTTAAAAAATGAATTCACTATTGGCATATATGTGTGTGTGTGTATGTGTATATATATATATATATATATATATTCCAAATATGTTTAATCCTGTACTGGTGTTTCAATGGGCCTGAGTTAGACTACAGGTAAATAAATGAACAGGTAAATAAAAATGAACAGAATACGCTTCCAGGTCAGACTTGCTTTTATTCTAGAACTTGTCTCTTGTTCCATTGTAATTCCCAAGAACAGCTCTGGTCATACAGAATATTCATGCTTTTCCATAATTTTTTTTCCCAGCAAAAATCAAGTACATACAAAGCAAAGCATGCTAAAATGTAAAACAAATGATCACAGCACAAAACAACCATTCATAAAATTAGCCTCATCTCGCATTTTTCTTTCTCACAAATTCCATTCTTTTCCAAGTGTTCTGGCGAAGAGCAAGCGTTGACTGCAGTGGTAGCAGCTTGCCAGGTGGGTTAGACAGGGCACTCAGGGCTGGATGCCCCAGGAGAGTTGTACCAGAATTGAAGAGATGGACATGAATTTCTCATTCTATGAAGAGATAGGAGACGTTCCTAGGAAATTCTAATTCTAACTGCTTTTTATTCAACTGTCCAATCTGAGGTGTAGATGTGATGAAAACTATGATTAAAGTCTTCTTCAAGCAGATATATCATCATATTGCCACCTGAACCATGCGGAGCTGTCAAAGAAAAGATTCAGTTAACTTTTCCTGGTCAGTTGTCCCAATTCTCGGAAGAAATGAAATCATTCCTAGTTTCTCAGTTCTTCTTTTTTATGTTTTCACTCAGAAAAATCTCCCTTTCAGATTTGAAACAGAACAAATTTAGCACGTTATTAGCCAATTGGTTTCATGAGAAATTCCTGCCCCTCACCACTCCACTTCTAACAGATGATTTATAATTTCTGGTTAGAAACACATGGACTCACACATTACCAATGGAGCGATCTTCCTTTTCTGCTATGATCATCTTGAGTCCTCACCATCTGCAAAACATAAAAATATGAATTGTTCTTAATGTCACCAGATTTGTTTACAATGTTCCCTCTAGACTCGACTCCTCTTTTGCCACATATGAATTGAATACACATAATTGTGCCATTTTTAATAGTCAAAGTGAAAGGGTGATGTGATGATACATACAAATGAGCAACATATAAGTAGAACTATAGATATGCTTCTTCCTGGGAAAATGTTGGTACATTCATCATCTGAAGTTCCACACTTAGCACAGTCAGTGGCTGGTCTCGTTGATTCAGAGCTAGAAGGAATGTGCAGAGCTAGGACTCTGCCCAGAATCCTTCTAATCTTTTTTAGCATTAATTTCTAGGACAACATTCCTTCCCCTCCTATTCCTCTTTCCCCCTCCTCCCTAACCAACCTCGTGTGAGCTTTCGCTTCGCCATCCCACCTACTATTCTCAGGAGGGCTGCTGTCCAGCCGCTGGAGTGGCTTTAATCACACGCGGCACGAGTGCCTGGGAATTCACAGCCCTTGGCAGATCAATGATCTACTGAGAGAGTGAGAAAGCCCAACTTCTTTGTCTCAGGTCAGGATGACTGGGCAGCACAACTCAGCATGCCGGAGCGTCTGCATAGAGCAAGCTGAAGCCGTCCGTACTCGATGGTACTTCGCCTGAGATGACACCCTTGTTTGTCTTCCACTCCTTCCCTGTCTTGCTTCCTCCATTCCCTTTCAGTTTTTCCTGTGAGTGAGTGCCATCTCAATAAATCACCCGCACACAAATCCTCACCCCAGGGTCAGTGCCAGGGAACCTGACCCAGAGGCAGGATACGCGAGATGATCCCGCGTACTTGTCTTCAGACACTTACATCCCCATCGCAAAGGAAAACAATCATGTACTCTTGCCTTGCATATTTTAAAGCTAACATCTAATTATTTTTTCATTATTAGTTTAAGTATTTGAGAAGTATGTAATTTGTGACATATTATAAAAACTCACATTTAGAAATAAAACCATCACATTTTTCTTTTAATTTACCCAATAGAAGCTATATAGCACAGTGATTTGATGGCACCATTTTCCATTTAAAATATATGTAAACATGCTCATGGTTCAAAGTCAGATATTTTATAGTGTTCATTTTTCTCCTTAAACATGTATTTCCATTCCACTTCCTACACAGAATTTCATTTAACTGTAATATATTTAAATGCTTTGAAGTCTTTCGTTTGCCTAATCGTAATCCTCTGCAGCAAAAATATATTTAAGCACATGTGTTTTATTCCCTGTGACGATAAGCTTCTATGTGTTCACATTTTCTAATGGATTACCATTACAATTTATCAATTTTGGTAATTCTATCAAAACAAAAGTTAAAAATTTTATTGGAAATGCATTTCTTATTGAGATGGATAGTTTTTGCCTATTGCTTTTACTTACTACTACAATTTATTGCTAGAGTGAGACAAAGTTTAATATTAATTCTATTAATATTTATTGTTATAGATTTAAGCACTGATAAATATTGTTTACATAGACAGATGGGTTTTGAAGGAGTTTTATTACAACAATACCAAACAATTCTTTGAATTCTAAATTACATGCCAAAAACTACCCAGTAATCTTTCAAAAGGTTTTATTTACAAAAGAATCTGTTACCCAGTCACCGGATGACATTTTCTCACTTCTGGGAAATTTACCCAAAAACACTTCACTAAACTTATCAAATGGCTATTAATGATACTAGTTATTCTTTCGCTTACAGGTATGGTGTTTAACCTGAGAAACTAAAATATGGCTGGAAAATCTTAATATTGATAAATAAAGCACACTTAACATGTATGCTATTACTATATTTTTTAATAAAATAATATTTCTTATAATCTGTTTCATATATTTTTTCTTCAGAATTTTGAAGCTCCAACTTAGCTGACTCTCTGAATGGGACATATCCCCATATAGCTTAATTGGCAGAACTAGTCCTTACAGTAAAACCAATCAACACCTCTTTCAGTTGGGAGATTTGGTCTTCCAATCAAAGTAAGTACGTTATTGAGGGTCTCTGTGATGATGTCTTACTTATGATTCCATTCCAAGATTGGTAAATGATTAAGGGTTTTGTTATGATTTTTTTGGCCTGATGAAATAATACTTGCTCTCCATTGATACCTCATTTATAGGCTTTTGCTTTGTTCTCACAGATTTCTCACTTAGAGGAGATGTATCTCTTGCCAAGAATCAGGAAATGGAACAGGCCAGGTTACTAAATGAAACTTATCATCACTCCTACCATCCTCATTCTATAGTATACGTGAATTCAGAACATCCATGAGTTCAAATACTTCATTTCTAGCAACACATGTCTTCCTTTACAGAAACATGTACAGGTTGAGAAAGACCTGAAACCTTGCTTGGCTTAAAGGAGGCCTACAGATCCAGTATTTAAAATTACCATATGGTTTCACTCATTTAGGGAACATAAGAAATAGCAGGAAGATCGGTAGGAGGAGGAAGGGAAGAATGAAGGAGGGGTAAACAGAAGGGGGAATGAACCATGAGAGACTATGGACTCTGGGAAACAAACTGAGGACTTCAGAGGGGAAGGGGGTGGGGGACTGGGATAGGCTGGTGATGGGTAGTAAGGAGGCACGTATTGCATGGAGCACTGGGTGTTATACGCAAATAATGAATTATGGAACACTACATCAAAAACTAAGGATGTACTGTATGGTGACTAACATAACATAATAAAAAATTATTAAAAAAAATAAAATGACTACTTGTTTGACAACATGCTCCCCACCCCCTATCCTGTGCCTCCCTAGGAGGGTTTATACTTGGGCAAAGCACACCATCAGATTCAGAATGGCTGAGAAAGGGATGCCTAGCTGGCTCGGTTGGAAGGATATGCAACTCTTGATCTCAGGGTTGTGAGTTCCAGACCCATGCTGGGTGTAGAGATTACTTAAAAATAAAATCTTAAAAAAAGGATGGCTGAGAAATATGCCTTTTTTTTTTTTTTTTTGCATGAGGTGGGGGACATTTGTAAAAGGGGATGCAGGAAAGGAGACCCTCCATGATTCCTTAGATAGAGACATTCTTAGGTAGACAGAGTCCTTTAAGACTAATTTTTAGAAATCCATGCCTGGGGAAGTCTTTGTGTGTCCCTCAGTATGAAAAACACTGGCCTCCCTAAGCTCCTCATTACACAAATAAGAAAGTTGAAGACCAAGGCAATCAGGTGACTATTTGAGATCACAAAGCTAGTTGGTGACAGAACCAAAATTAGCCTCCGGAGCTCCTCATTCTCAATCTGGCATTCTTTCCACCAAGGCCATCAACTCTAATGCCATTTGTCATCATCGCTGTCTTCATCGTCATTATCATCATCGTAATTTTAAATAATAGCTAACATGTATTAAGTTTTCACTCTATGTAAAGTGATGTTTGAAGCACTTAACATTCATTTAGTGATCACATTACCCTACAATGTAGGCTCTATTATTATGCCCATTTTACAGATAGGGAAATGCAAGCTCAGAAAGGCAAAGTAATGTGCCTGTGATCACATGACCAGTAACTGCAGAAATAGGAGTCAAATCCACATCCCCATCCAGTGATCCCTGGATTCACTCTTTCAACTACTATTTCCCAAATGGTTTCTAGAGAACACTAGTCCAATAAGATGCTCCCTGATACAAGATTCTGTGGTCATAGTGGTTTAACTATAGCCCCTTTCTCTGAATCACAATGAAGATTAGCCCAATAAAGGCATTGAGAAGTCCTGAAGAAATGATACCTACTTATCAGTGTTTTACAGGGAAAATTTTCCCCCAATTACCTATTGATATCTAAAGAAAGGACTCCCATTAAAGAAGACTAATTTAGGTTCAATAGTTGAAAAACTGGGTCAGTTGGTCTCAAACTCTAGCCTGCATCAGAATCATCTGGAGGGCCCCAACCCCAGAGTTTCTGATTTTCAACAGGTCTTTGATAGGATTCCAGTGACTTCCTAGATGATGTTGATGTTGATGGTCCAGGAACCACACTTTGAGAAACACTGCACTTGATGTTAGAAAAATAAAGACTAAGAAACGGGCCCTAAATTGGCATAATGGGAAAAGGAATACAGTTATACTTTTTAAAAATCCACATTAAAATCTTACAAATGTACATTATAATGAGAAAAATAATCTGAACATTGAGTAGATAGATAAAATCAAAACATCAGAAAAATGAGCAGGTGAAAAGAAAAGCCCACTCTCTTTGGGAAAACAAAGATAAACACAGTAAAGATAAGCATATAAGGGCTGATCATTCTTCACAATGGATTTTTATTTTTAATTGTCAAATATATTACCAGACAGATCATGCATGTAGGATAACACTGGCTGGTTATGTGCCAGCCACGGCGTGCACTTTGACCTTCACCTGTATCATCTCCAACCTTTAGACAACCCAGATAACGATTTTTTTTCAGATAAAGATTTTTTTAATCTTTTTTCCATGGATTAACTTTAAGGTGAATCTGTGTTCTATAAACATAATTGTAGGGTATAAATCTTTGTGACAAAATGGTATTGGACTAGGTGCTGTGAATATTCTTTGGTAAGACACTTTTAGATGGCTGCAGCTTTCATTTCCTTATCTGTAAAAAGATTCAGAACAACTCACTGATTTCTAAAGTCATTCCAATTTCACATTCTAATCTTCCATGATTCCAAGAAAGAAGCCAAACGGACAGTTCCTAAAGAGACTCAGATGGACTTCATGGAGCAGAGCTGGCCAGATGTCACCAAATCAAGTTGTTGGCTAGAACTCTCAGAGGGAAATGAGTAAAGACATCATCGACTTCTAGATGTAGGATATATAATTATGTAGAAAAATGGAGAAAACTTCCGGAGGAAAGAAATTTTGAAGAATAATAACAAAGAAGAAATGCTTACTTGATAATCCTTTTGAGTTACCAACCTTATCATTTTCAGCAGCCATCTCATCTCAAGATATCTAACAGGACTGATTGAATAGAAATTTATAGCAGTGTTGTTCAAACTTATATACACATTGGAATTGCTCTGGAGCTTCAAAAAAAAAAAAATGGATGCCGGTGTCTCACTGCTAGAGAATATGACCTAAGTGATGTGGAGTGTAGGCTGGACTACGGAATTGTCAACAAATACCCAGGTCATTATAATGCGTAGACAAGCTTGGACAATGCCGATTTATAGGGTTTCTTCCTGTGATTATGTTGTTAATTATATTCCTTGCTGTGGACTGAGTTGTTTCCCCCCAAATTCATATGTTGAAGCCCTACCCGTCACATGA
Organism: Ursus maritimus; assembly: GCF_017311325.1. Lineage (NCBI taxonomy): Eukaryota > Metazoa > Chordata > Mammalia > Carnivora > Ursidae > Ursus > Ursus maritimus. The sequence goes on from NW_024424453.1 coordinate 31,372,911, forward strand.
CTAAATTGGATATAGGGCCTTTAAGAAGGTGACTAAGATTAGATGAGGTCTTAAGGATGGAGACACAATCTGATAAAAGTGGTGCCCTTGGAAGAGAAAGGGACACCAGGACTATCTCCACCAGGTGAAAACAGAGCAAGAAGGTGGCTATCTGCAAGCCAGAAAGTGAGCTCTCATTAGAAACCAAATTGGCTGGTGCCCTGATCTTGGTCTTCCCAGCCTCCAGAACCATGAGAAAATAAATTACTGTTGTTTAAGCCCCCCAGTCTATGGCATTTGTTATGGTAGCCTGAGCTGACTAAGATATCCCCTTTTACATCCACCCTCTCTAGCTCAGATCTGATTCCTTCCTCCAGTATTGGGAAAGTACACTAAATCAGGACCTGCCAGACCAGGGTCAAGTCCCAGGAAGGCACTAAACCTATTTGAGCTTCAGTTTCTCCATCCAAATATGAGAGGTATTATTTCCTATCTCCTACACAGGGTTTTGGAGGGAGCTCAATGGGATAACCTTACAGACAGTATGGCTCTGTACATGGCTGAGCTGCAGCTTGTACCTGCCACTTTGTCTCACTCAACCAGCCTCCCTTTCCAATCCCATCCTTGATTTTTCTCTTGGGTCCCCTCCTCAGCATGTTCTCTCAGCCATCTGGTCTTCAGTCACTTGGCCTCACCCCAACTCCCTGGTTCTCCCATCACTGCTTTCCCTTAGCACATGTCTGTTAGCCACAAATCCTCTTAGTTTTCCTTTATCTGGAAATATCTTTATTTTGCCTCCATTCCAAAGGGTTATATTCGCTGGATATAAAATTCTGTGTTCTGAGTTCTTTGATTTCAGTACGTGAAATAAAAAGATGTTTCACTGTCTTTCAGCTTCCATGGTTTCTGATGAGAAATCTACCATCATTTGAAGAATTGTCCCCTTTTTTAATATGTAGATTTTCTCTAGCTGCTTCAAGATTTTTCTTTATCTTTTGTTTTCAGCTGTTAATGATGTGTCTTTAGTTGGGTTTTAAACTCTGTGAAGTTATATCTTCTACTAATTTGGGAATCTTTTGTCCATGATTTTCTCAAATATATATTTTCTTCTGACTTAATCTAACTTCCTTTTCTTTCTACTTTCCTTCTAGAATGCCAATGAAACAAACGTTAGACTTTTTGATATTATTTTACAAGTCTCCGATGTTTTGTTCATTTTTAAAAATCCCTTTCAGATTATATAATTAACATATCTTCAAGTTCACTGACTCTTTCCTCTGTTGTCTTCCTTGGGCTTTTGAGCCTGTCCAGTGATCTTTTCTTTTTTATTTCAGACAATGTACATTTTTTCACTTCTAAAATTTCCTTTCGGTTCCTGTTTTTATTATTTCTATGTTTTTTTTTATTATGTTCAATTAGCCAACATATAGTGCATCGTTAGTTTTTGATGTGGTGTTAAATGATTCATTAGCTGCATATAACACCCAGGGCTCATCAGCACACATTTCTGCTGAGTATCTTTCTGTTCAAGTTGTTTGCCTTTATCTCATGGAACATAGTTATCATAGCTGCTTCAATGGCTTTGTCTGTTGGTTGTCTTTTCCTTTGTGAATTGTTCACATCTCCTGGTTCTCTGTATGTTGCCTAGTTTTAGATTTTATCCTGAACATTTTGAATATTATGCTGTATCGACTCTAAATCCTAGTATGATTCTGTGTAGAATTTTAATTTTTTTGTCAGCAGGCAATCAACCTGGTAGGTTGAGTGCAAGTGCCGTGTTACCTCCGGTAGGCAGTGATTACATTCTCAGTTTAATGTCCGAAGCCCTCGCTGTCCTGTTCTGGGTCTTCCCCATCCTTGCACAGCTTAGTGAAGAGCCCAGGGCTTATGCAGTTCCCATAATTAGAATTAGAGGATCCCCTTCTCCAGTTCTCTTCTCTCTGGGGCTACCCCCACATGCTGGCCAACAGGCCCTCTCTTCTTATGTCCTCTGGCCAGAAAAAACAGGGTTTCTCTTTAATTTTAACTAGCTAGCCTTCCACTCAGCTCCAAACTATGCCTGCCTTCAGAGCAAAACAGTGGGCAAAAGAGTGAGAAGAGGGGTGCCTGGGTGGCTCGGTTGGTTAAGCATCTGCCTTTGGCTTAGGTCATGATCTTGGGGTCCTAGGATTGAACCCCGCATCAGGCTCCCTGCTCAGTGGGAACATTACTTCTCCCTCTTCCTCTGCCTCTCCCCCTGCTTGTGGGCTTTCTTGCTTTCTGTCAAATAAATAAATAAAATTTTTTTAAAAATTAAAAAAAAAAAAAAACCATGAGAGGAAAGAGAGGGAAAGTGGGGATTTCTTCCACCACCTCTGACAAACAAGGGCCCATTTTCCTACTTCTTCTGCCCAGAAATACAGGGTTTCTACTGAGTTTTAGCCTCCTGCCCCACTGCCATTACACAGTTCCAGGACTGGGGTCTGCCCTCAGCACAAAGCCACAAAAGAAAACAGAGAAGAAAATGGGAAACTTCACAATATTTCTGCTTTTTGTGACCTTTCAGAGATCTCGGGTGGTTGCTTTTTGTGTTTTCTCCAGAGTTCTCAGCTGTAATCAGTGGGAGAGAGAGGCAGTATGGGTTTAGTCCATCTTGATTGCAACCAGATATTTCATTGTATTTATATTTGATTTTCTTTTTCTTACACTTCTCTCCCCTTTCTATATTTTTCTATATTTCCTCTAACCTCATCTCTCTTATTTTCCATCATTTTGCTAATTTAGTTCAATATCTATATAGTAGCTATACTACAATTATGCCCATATCTAATACATATAGTGCAGATGTATATATGAAGTGTTGACATATATTACACACTTACACAGCATTGTGCATATATACTGCATACATACATGGTATTTAATTATATAATCATGCCAAAATGTATTTATACCTGCTGTATACCTGCTGTTCGGCATTTTTGTTTCCACTTTGGGGTTACTACAAATAGCACTGTTATGAACATTCTAGTACATGACTTTTGGTGAATATATATTTTTCTGTTGGGCATATACATTAAAGTTGCTAGTCATAGTATATGTACGCTTTCAGCTTTAGTAGATACCCAAGAATATTTATTTTAAAACAATTTCCCCTATAGTTTTGATACGCAGCAAAAATTGTGAATAGCTGTTCTAGAGCCTACTATAGCTTCCTATCCTCCATCCTCCATTTTCCCTTTAGCTGTAGATCCAGAACCATCTCCTCACATTGCCTAAGAAGCTGCCCTCAGCCTCCAAAGAAGTCTCAAAACCACAGCAGCCTTGTCCATTCCAGGCACTGGCTAGAAGCCCACATCTCAGAGCAGGAAAGCCTGGGTTGCTAAGGGACAAGGCAGACCCTCAAACACTGAAGACTTGTTGCATAGCTCCTCCCCCCCTGCATTTTGCAGCATGCAGGGCTCTGCTTGCTCACTCAGGACCTGTGTGGTCCTTGTTCTCATCTCTCTCCTGTCTCCATTCCCTGACCCCACACCAAACATCCATATTTACTTCCGGTTCTGGTTTTGTCAATACCATTGACTCCCTTTTTTGCCTTTCTGGAGTTTTATCACGTTTGTCTCCTCATTTGGGAACTCCTTGCAGCCTTAGATGATAGGCACCTCCATCCTGTCATTTCTACCTGTCCCAGTGAGTTCTCCTTGCTCATCCTTGCTCATCTTCCACCAGGGGAAAATCTAAACAAAGGTACTTCAGGGTCTTTAATTCCATTGTACCCCAGGTTACCTTTTTTATCTAGTTTACCATCTGCTAGAGCTGGCATTTCTTCTGAATGTGTCTCTTCCTTATCGTTCATCACCAGTTCTCCGGTTGAAAAGAGCATGTATAACTTCTGGATCAAATCAGTAGTAGTCTCAGAACCATTACTAGGATTGTTCCCTAATACAAGGGAATGCTGCTCCTGGGAACCAAATTCATCAAACAGCTCACTGTTTCCTGTCTCTATTTTATATACCTCAGGAATAAGGCTGAGGTGACAGAGAAAAGAGATGAAAAACACGTTAGCCGAACCCCTTGCAGAATTAAATGTAAATACAGGCAGATATAGAACAGCAATAATTTTATGCACGTGATTGGAATAGTCCGAATGTAGTTTGTGGATGGAATCTGACTCAGGGGCAAATTTGTATCAGTGGTTTCAGACTCCAAAGCAATCTTATTTTCACCACTGAATTTTTATTGAGTACTTAGCGTTGTACTTTGCAAAATCAAACATAAAAGAATCCTTCCTACCAGTTCTCACATGGGTTCTGTTTTTTAAATGGTGCGTGTTTTGGTTGCTTTTGCAATTTTTTCTTTTTGTTTTTCTTCTGCTCTAAAATTGTTATACCTAACATTTGATGTTATAAGTTTTTTGTTTTGGCAGTACCCAATATTAGAGCGGTGTTTTGTAAGGTATTACAAAGAGGCTTTTTTTTTTTCATAAAAGCAATAGAAATGGAAACATGGTTCTTTCTAATATGGGTCATAGTTTATCTGCTATTAACTCCGGATCTGTGCAGTCATCATAAATCAGGAGTATTTCACACAAACACACACACACACACACACACACACACACCTACATCCCAATCAAACTTGCATCCTGAAAACTAAAGCACCATTTATTTCAAATTATTTTTGTAGAGACTGTTTCCAGCTGTAGTATTACCCAAACTGAATTTGCCAACTCACAATACATTGTTTCCTGAGCCAACGTTCTCTGGGTTGGGAGAGGTGATGTTAACACACTTGGGTCTCAGATCTGCAGGGGGATATTTGTTGATGGCACCTGGAGAAAGAGTGGGCTGGTTAATCTAAATTTTACCCTTCTATTCTATCGCCCAAAGTCAGTTCATCTTTTCCTGTGGTTGGAGGTGTCTTCAAGAGCAAATTAATTGTATAAGGTACTTGGCAAAGTAGGCACCCTCTGACATTTGCAATACCTCATAGGCAAAAGTCAGTGAGCTACATCAGTGATCGAGTCAAAAATTCTCAAGCTCTATATGTCACAGTCTTGTGATACAATTCAAGGACACCTCTCAATCCCTTCTAACACCTATTTCTCTTCCTCTAAAAGGAAGACCTTTCCAGAAGACACATTGAGTTACTGAAATTGTCTGCCCTATTTATGTTAGGGTTGGAAGAAGACATAATTTTTTTTTTGCAAGTGACGAGCCTGCTACGATACATATAAATCCTGAATTCCAAGATTCTTGAGGGTTACATGAGCCCTGGGGCTTTGTGAGTGGCAGCAAATCTGCATCTCTCTTATTCTCTGGTAAACTCGCAGGAGCTGCAGATGACTATTCAATGTGGCCTCTGCCTCACTCCTAGTCCCAGCACAGGCCAGGATTTGCTTGATGCCACAAGCTCTTACGTATATTACTATACCTATTGTCTAAAATTGCAACTCAGGGACAGAGGCTGGGGCAGTCACTCTCAAAGCCCCACTATAAAAAGACACCCTTAAGACCCTGCTTGGTTATGCCTGAGCCAAATGTCTGGGACACAGGCTCTAGAAGAGATTCGTGCCCATGGCTCAAAAGAATTAAGATCATAACCAAAGGTAATTTACAATGAAAGATAAAACAGAAGTCCTTGGAGTAGATGGAGGATGATGGTAGTGGGATATTACTGATACAGCAGTGTACTTGCTTAAGGGTATAGGAATTGAAATATAGTTTAAAGAATAGGAGCACAGCTCTGGGGTCAGAATGCATGGGGCTGAGCCTAGAATTTGCCAACTACTAAACTGTAAGCTTTTGAGCAATTTATTTAATGTCTCTGAACCTTAGTTTTCTCACTTGTAAAATGGAAAGACTAGTACTTTCCTTTGAGAGCACTGAGGGTTAAATGATGTAATCCACTTAAAGATGATATAATCCATTTAACGGTACTATGTACCAAGTACATAGTAAACAGATAAGGGTTAAAAAACACTTTTTACATACATGGGGTTTTCTGGCAAAGACCTTGACAGTGCAGCAGGAATGTTCAAGGTCAACAAAACCTGATAGTTTTCTCTGGTTTTCTCACTGCCTCCTACTCACATGTTAGACTATATCACTCTCCATTGAAGTAAGGAGTCATTACTAAGTCAACCGGTAGACTGTACACTGAGACATTAAATCTACTGCAAAAGCAATAGAAGAGAAAAGGTTTAATGACTTACGTCTGATTAAGTGAACAAATGGCTTGACAAACTTGGTGATATAGTTCAAATCTGGCTTGTGGGTTCGGCCAAGCTGGACTAAGTGATGATCCAGTGGGTGGCTGGCTAATTCTTCCAATTCCTTGTCATTGTGTATAGGACCAAAGGAAAACACAAATATGGAGTAGCCCTGACACTTGGCTCTCAGAGCTACATTTCTTAAGACTTCCTTGTCTAAGGGGTTGGTTTCGCCAGCAGATATAACAAAGATAACTTTGTTTTTCCTCAGGTTGGGGGTTCCTACAAACACATTTTCAATTGTCCACTGCAGGGCATGGCCAATAAAAACATCTCCATTGAGCTGTTGAAAAGAGTCTTGGAGATGATGTTTCATTTGGTGTATACTGTTATAAGTAACCAAATCAAATTCCAGGTAGACGGGGCATTCTTCACTGTTGGGCATATAGCCTGGAGGAGAATAGCTCAGGACTGCCACTCTGTCTCCTAACATGGAGGTCAGTGGGTCTGGGGCAATGTGAAAATAATCAAGCACTGAGATTAGAAAAGCTTTCACTTCCTTAAACTCATCATTTCCTATTCTTTGGGAGGCATCTATGAGGAAAGCCACATCCATGTAATATTCTTGAAGAGAGGTATCTCCAGGTTCATTAGTAAGACCTGGTTCTTCTTTTCTGCCATGGTTTTCATGTCCTGCAATAGAATAGCTCAAGTCACTCTTTTTAGTAGAAGGCTAACCTTGGAACTCCTAGCTAAGGATGACCAATGCACTAATCATGGGACTTTGCCGTGCTTTATTCCCATAGCCATGGCAGACATCATAAATCAATTACAGTACTTGTTCCCAGATGCATTCTCCAAATATATCTCCATGCACTGCGTGGAAAACCACTGGGACTCAACAGGTGCTGTCACGTGAAAAGAAACGTATTTGCTAGCCTATCTCAGATCTTTGTCAAAGTACTGATTGATCCTCTAGCTATTTTCATATGTAAGATGAGAAACATATAACTATTTTTAGTGTACTCCACATGATTACAAAATCTGAAGTACATATTTGCATGAGATCTAATTATTATGCAGTGACCCGAAAAGTATATATGTCAAAGTCATATTTATTGATGTCACAAACACATATACCTTTATACACATGTTCAAAATATGTACCGTAGTGTGATGTCATGAGAGCAAGTATAAATGCTGACATTAGAATCCAAACTCTGTGTAAGACCTTAAATACTCTAAGATGTTGGTACTTAAAGTGCCAGTCTGCAAACTGTTTACCGGCCCAGGACAAAACAAGGAGCTTACACCATGTTTTAAGTCATCTACATTACTGAGCACACTGTTCAGTTCAGCTATTTTTTTTTTTTTGTAGCAAGACTTTCTCAGTGAAGGAAACAGTGCCTTGATTTGCATTCTGATGCTGATGTCTTATCTTGCTGTAGATCAGAACATCAAGTAGCACTGCTCTAAGCCGAAGGGATCATAAAGCCATGTCCACAATCAAGTGGATGGTGATTGGTCGGTGAAGCCACAACAGGAAATGCCAGCTCAGAAAGACAGGAAGTAGGTGGCCAATGTTCTTTTTTCTATGAAAGAAGTGTATCTACAAACCTAATCAAGCAAGAAGTAGATTTCTAATTGGCAAAAATTTATTGATCCCCATTTGTGCTCAACTCCATTATTCATGCTTTTTATTTATTACTTTATTTACTCCTCACAATACTCACAAATGAATCAATTAACCTGTGTTAATGCCATAAAAGCCTAAGAATAAAATAGAATGCCAAAAACAACACCATGGAAAATGTTATTAACAGGGCAGACGCTCCATTAAATGTTTGTAGCTCAAATAACTCTGAATTTCTAGGGTAACCTCCACATAATCTTTCTTTATCTATTGTTGAATTTTTTTTGACAAATAAAAATAAAAAAATTGTAAGGTGTACAATGCGCTGTTTTGATATCACTACACCTCGTATAATGGTTATGACAATCAAGCTAATATTATTGGATTTGATTTACTTAAAATTTTGTTTAAAATTTTTGCAGCTATGTTTATGAGAAATATTGGAGTTTCACTTTCATGTAAAGGCTTTGTCTGGTTTTGCTATCATGGTAATCTGGCCTTAAAGAATGAGCTGGAAAGTTCCTTCCACACACAGTTGGTGTGACTTCAAGCTCTTAAAATTTTGAGAATTGCTTTATGGCCCATAATATGGTCTGTATTGGTTAAGTGTTTCATGTGTATTGAAAAGAATACATATTCTGTTGTTGTGTGGAGTGTTCTATAAATATCCATTAGGTAAGGTTAGTTGTTAGTGTGGCTCAAGACTCTTGACTTCCTGCTGATATTCTATCAAGTATTGAGAGAGGGTATTGGAACTCTGTTGCTCTTTTCATTTTTAAAAAAATCTTTTTTCTCCCTGAGTTTTATTTTGGATAATTCCATTACTACATCTTCAAGTTCACTGATTTTTTCTTATACCAAATCTAATTTGGTATTAATCCCATCCAGTATTTTGTTCATCCTAGACATTGCAACTTTTATCTCTACAAATTCTATTGAGATCTCTTTTTTATATCTTCCATGTCTCTACTTAATTTTTCATACATGAGTTATAGTTATAATAACTGTTTTAATATCTTTGCTAATTCTAACATCTGTGTCAGTTCTGGTTTGTTTTAGAGTGATTATGCTCTTGATTATGGTCATGTTTTCATGCTTATTTTTGTTCCAAATATTGTGAAATTTTTCCTTTTTGGATGTGAAATACTTGAGTATTCCTACAAATATTCATGTTACATGTAAACTATTTGATCATTTTGGGTCATGCTATTATGATTTGTTTGGCTAGTCAAGAGCAGTGCTTAATTTAAGGCTAATTATTCCCCACTACTGAGACAAGACCTCCCTGAGTTTTCTTTCCAATACTCTATGAATTATGAGTTTTTCCAGGCTTTCTGGCAGGAAAAGGCACTGTTCCTGGCCCTCTATGAGCAACTGGCACTATTCTGTCATCTTTTCTGATGGTTCTTCCCCCAGACTCAGGGCATTTCATCACATGCATGTGCCCTCACCACTCTGCTGAATAATTGAAGGGACGCTTTGCGGATTTCTAGGGCTCTCTCTCTGTGTAGTGCTCTCCTCTCTGGTATTTTGTCCTGGGAACTCTTACCACCTTGGTCTCCCTGGGTTCTCAACTCTGTCTCCTCATCTCAAGAGCGCATTGGGCTCCACCCCAATTCTTCCTTCCTGCCCCATGACAGTAAGCTGGAGCAATCATAGGGTTTGCTTCATTTGTTTTTGTCTCTCAGGGATCAGTCTTTCATTTCCTGATGTCCGTTGTCTTGAAAACTATTGTTTCATGTGTGTTTGTGTGTAGAGATATAAATATATACCTAATAGGTGAGAACTGGCCATTTTGTTTGAGATGTTCCTATGTTCTCTTCCTTCTCACAAAAGGACTAGGAACTCATCATTTATGTACCAGATTCTTCCTTTATCAATACATTTGTAGTAACTGAAGAGGATTTTTGCATTTCACAAGCAGGTATGAAATTTGTGGGCTTCCTATTCCCTACTAGGAACCTAGTTTTAAATTCTTAGAATTGTTTATCAAGGTAAAAGCCCCTGATTAAACTATTAAATGTGAAATTGGAAGTGCAGACAAAAGCATTTATTCCACATTCTTCCTTGCTGTGACTGCTATGTAACATATATTTTAGCCCTAAAACATCACCATTAAAAACACTTCTAGAGTTCTTGGTTAGAGTGTATTAGGTTGTGAAGGTCAGTTAAATGGACATTTCTGTCATGTTGAAGTTTACAATCCTGGAGATGACTAACTACCACCTGCTTTGTCATCAGGATCTCTGTTTTCCAACTACAGTGTTTTGGCTTCTTTAAAAAGACCTATCAACACACTTTGTTAAAACATGAGGAAAAGTATTTCATAAACATTCTGATACAAAAGGAGGATTGACTTATGTTAGTGAAATATTTTTTCATGCATGCCCATATCAAAAAGATTACCGCTTTTCCCCAATTTTCTCTTTATAATTGAGCAAAATCTCCATCCTTTTCCAAAGTACCCAGCAGAATTATTTTCTAAGGAGGCCTACTTTCGCCCACAAAATCTGTAAAAATAGGCCCTCTCCTACTTACAGGATTAGCATGAAAATCAAGAAGCTAAACGTAGATGCTTATGGTTCAAAAACACTACAATTAGTCAAACATGAAGTATGATTATTCTACTTTGAGTCGAAATTCATCTTACTTATGGAGAGTGGGCTTTCAAAAAATATTTTCTCTCAAGAAAACCTGGCAGGAGTGTGGATACAATATATCCATAGCTCATAGCAATGCTGTGTATTTTCTGGAAATGTCACAGAGCCAAATTCCCGTCTTCAAGTCTATGGAAGAATTTCCTCAGAATGGCAAAGGAAGGGCTGGCTCACTTTATTGTGGAGGAGGCTTGGAAGGAATGAGGGATCCAGCTAGATTTCCAGGGAAGCGGCCTCAGAGATTAGCCTAACTTTGGCCAACATTTAAGCCACAACACCATGTGTGCTCCAGTAACTTTAGGGAGAAGTGGGGGTGGAAAGGGAACTTAGACAGAAGGGAGAATCTACAGGACCTGAGCCATTTGGACTGGGATTAAGTATGCTGTGAAGTAGCTATACTGCCTTTCATGGCATTTGTGGGAAACCTCAAGATATGCATGAGTTATCCAGTCATCTGCTTTGGAATTTGTCCAGGGGCCAAAATTAGCCATGTGTTCTTCGCAGGCAAGCCACATGTACAACTGAGGCTATCTTACATAGATATTTCTATCCACATGAACTGTAGATTAAATCAACCTTGTTTTTTAAGACTTCCCACGAGGCTGGCAATGTTTTCTTTCCTGCTTTTCCACCGTCTGAGTATTTGATTGAGCATTCAGTTCACTTCAGGTCTTACGCTCAGCTCTGTACGTGTCCTCTCTCATTTAACCTTCCATAGGGCACTGTGACGGTGGAATTATCATCATTCCGCCTTTACAGGTGAGCAAATAGAAGCTTGGAGAGAGTAAATTACTTGGCCAAGAAATGACAGCTTCTAAGTGGTAGGGGAAGGATGTGAGCCTCATTCATGTGACTCCTTCAGAAGAACTGGTCCTCAGGTATGAGGGTAGAGCAGACACATTGAGGGACATATTAACCACTTCACCAAAGGCCCTGGGACCTGGTGTGAAAAATGAGGTTCTTGGTCAATTGCTATTCCTTCTGAGAGAAGCCACTAGAAGAAGTTTTCTTCCAAAAGTAGGTAACAATATGAATTAAATAAAATTTGTGATTTTTTTCTTCTCGAGGCATTGTAGAGCAGAGGTTATGAGCAGAACCTTTGGTGTATGTTTGAGTCCTGTCTCTGCCATTTGTTACCTCTGCAATGCTGAATCCCTCCACACTTTAGTTTCATTATGAAAAAACAGTAATAATAAACTATAACCTTATAAGATTTTTTAGAGAATCAAATAGAGTTTGCAAGTGCCTAACATATCCTAAGTACTCCACAAATATAATTTTTAGACGGAGCTAAATAGAAAGGTCCCAGACATCTGAAAATCCTGCCCATGTTACTATATTTCACAAATGAGACTTTCCATAAGAAAAAAAAAATGCACAGTCAACTGCTATTACTGGAAGACAACTTGCACACGCAGATATGTGCGCATGCTCTCCGAAATGAGAAAGCTCATTCTGTTGTATTTGTGATGTTTAACTACAGAGGAGTTGGCAATAATTTATGTATCTCTCCATCCCAGGCTTGTCCTCCCTCCTTCTGCTGAGGTCACTGGCCAGGCTTTAAGCTGGGGCAGCAAGGGAGGGAGGCACAAGAATTTTATACTGAAGGGAAATACAGGTACATTTAAAATTCCCTTCTTTTATTGTATGAGGTCCTCTTTCCCCCATTTGCCTGAACAAGTAGAAGTGACTGTCTTAAAATAGATTTCATCCTCTTCCCCCAAAGACTTAAATATTTTTCTTAACCTAGACTTTTCTAGGTGGCACTTAGTCTGCAAGACTCACTCTTGCAGTCTACTTCACACTCTGAAACAAGTCTGCAGAAGCTACCAGCATACTGAGAAAAAGTGACACGTGCCTTAGGAATTATTTAGACCCAAACCACCCAAATCTAGTATTTGGTCTTTATGGTGTTATTTTGTGCTCTGGCTTCTGGATGAATTTATAAGCAGTTTATAAAGCCAATTTATTCTAGCATTATAGCCTCTGGATGAGTTTATAAACAGGAATTTTTTTAATGAAATTAAATTTTTGAAATAAAATTGTACTACTGAAATTATTCAAAAATAATTCTCCCAAATGATGATGTGATTGAACTTATTCTCAAATCTGGCAATTGGATTTATTTCCTCATCTGTAAATGCAGACAATGCCATCACCAGGCAAGATGGCATACATAGTTAAAAGTTAGTGGGCATGGGTTTGAGTCCCAACTCTGACACTTAAAGCTAAGTCCTTGAAGCTCTTAACATTTGCATCAGTGTCTTCATCTGTAAAGTACAAAATGTAGGGGCGCCTGGGTGGCTCAGAGAGTTAAGTGTCTGGCTCTAGATTTTGGCTCAGGTCATGATCTCAGGGTCGTGAGATCAAGCCCCATGTCGTGCTCTGCACTCAGCAAGGAGTTTGCTTGAGATGCTTTCTCTCCCTCTCCCTTTTCCCCTCCCCCTGCTTGCATGTGCATGCTCTAAATAAATAAATAAAATATTAAAGCAATAAAAATGTAATCATCATAATGATAATGATAGACTTTTTGGTAAAGATTAAATGAAATCATGTGTATAAAGTGCTTAGCATTGTGGCTGGCATAGAGTTGTGCTAAGTAAGCAGTAGCTTCTCTGGTTATGATTATTCCTCACACATTGTTCAATCAAGTGAGACAGTGCATGCGGTGCTTTGAGAATTGTACTGCAGGGAATAAATATTGGCTCCCAAAGCATTCCATCTGTACTTTTAATTAAACTGAATGCTTTCTGACTTGTGTTATGCATTTTTTTTTTTTTGTACACACAGAATATACTCTGTCAGACCACAAGCTCCTTGAAGACAGGGCCTCTGAGTCTTAAAAAAAAAAAAAAAAACACTCTAAGCCCCCAAAGAGACTAGCTCAGGGCTTAACTCACAACAGGAGCCAATACATATTTGCTACATGAAAGGACATCTGAATAGTCATGGAAAGTCCACATTAATGCCTAGTGCTTCATATGGTAAGCCCTCAATGGGGGCTGTCACTGTCACCTTCACCTCAACCACCCCCACTACTACCATCCCACCCTCACACCTCCACCACTGCTCCCACCATCATCACCTCCCCACCACTACCAGTATCACCACCACCATCATCACCACCCCACTCTCATAACCCTACCTCCATGTCCACCATCAACAATCTCGCTGCCATCAACATCTCTGTCACCCACCTATCCCACCACCATCAGCAACAGCAAACACCTTCACCACCACTGTCTTCACTACCACTGCAACCAGTGCTACCACTGTCATCACAACCCCCTCTACAACCACCACTATCACCCAATTACTACTTCAGGTATCCAAGTTTTATTCCATAAGAAAGGGGTCCACCTTAAAAAAAAAGTCACTAGTATTCTAAAACATTGCTTTATTCCTTGCAATAAATGATTGCATGAGACATACAGAAACAACCTCAGTGTACATTTGAATTCAAATAGTCCACATAGCCTGAACAATCAGTTTGCATTAGTTTTGTCCACATGCTAAACCTTCATGGAAGACAACCAAAACTCTAATAACAATATAATAAGTTCCCAAGCAAAAGTAAATGCAACAACCTCAGTCTATAGTTTAAAATGATCAGGAAACTCAGTTGATTCCCCAAAGAACATCAAGATGGTTGAAATTTCCTAAAGAGTTCATGAAACATGTCATTAAAATTCAGATATGACCACAATTTTATTACTGACCTCCTCTTTAGAAAGTATACTGAAATGAAAGTCGGGCACTCAGCTGGTGTTCCATGAGTGACTCAGAAGCCAATTCTGCTGCATTTAAGTCCAGTACAGATTTAAATTTAGCAGAAGTCAAGATAGTATATTCAAGTTCAATACATGACAGCAAAAATTAGAAACAAGCTAAGTGTTCAACAAGATAAATAAATCCATTCATTGAAAGTAACATTATGAGATACAGAAAATCAGTATGAAGCCTGCAGCAATGTGTAAAACATATGACATAATATGATGTGAAAAGCAGGATATCCAATTGAATGAAATGCTGTAAACCTATAGGCCTATGGAAAAACCAAATAATATATCGCACACTACAAATAGCTTTTGCTAAATTATTTAAGATTCTTTGTATTCAAATTTTATATGATATGATAGTACTTTGATAATTATTTAAAACTTAGCAGACTCTTGAGAGTATAACGGGGAAACAGTGGACAGGGTGTAGGAATTGTGAGTCCCTGTTCTGAATCTTCCTGAATGACCTTGAGGGTATGAAGTCTCTTCTAAAACATGGTTTCTCCCACTATTGACAGTTTGACTGGATAATTCTTCATTATGAGGGGAAGGTCCTGGGCATTGTAGGGTATTTAGCCGCATCGGTGGCCTCTGTCCATTAGATGCCAGTAGCACCTTCCACGTGTGACAACAAGAACTGTCTCCAGACATTGCAATATGTCTCCCAAGGTGGGTAGAGTGTAATCACCCCCAGGTGAGTTTGCAAGAGGTGATCACCAAATACCTTTCCAACTCTAATACCCTGCGATTGAGTCAAAGTCAAAAGACAATTTTTTTTAAGACATAAGTCTTATTTTAAAAAAAGCTGATTTGTAGATCAGAATCAGAGTAAAGTTAGAAAAATTAAAAATGTAAAACAGAGGCTTTGTAAATTCCCCAAAGCATAATTCCAGGCTAGTTGAAAGGGAGAAGTGTTACTTCTCATTTCTCAGTGAAATTCATTGAAATGAACATTAGTTGATGCTATCCTATGGCCTGAGACCCCATAAAGCTATGAGTGAGCCTCAGGCTGAGTTTGGTTTGGTATTTAACATTTCATTACAAATTATCCTGTCCTTTAATCTTGAAAATCAACTAACTATATCTTAAATATTGGTTAACCTAGTGTCTTTGATGAAAGTGCTAGGCTTGCCGCTGGGTCAACAGTTGCAACTTACTTAGAATTAAACCACCCATTTTTCATTACATAATTCAAAGAACTGTGTGTATTCCATTGGTAAGTAATTAAGAAGGACTGAATTTCCCAAAGAATTTTTATATTGTACATGTTGTGATCAAAATGCATGATATTATCTCTACATTATATATGTAGATCTTGAAAAGTGTTTTGTGGTTTTTTTTTTTTTTTAAGATGTTGAATGGAGGGAAGCATGACTGTTCAGTGGTTTTAGATGAGTAAAATAAAATTATAATGCAGTTTACCTGGAATCCTTTGGAAACAGGAATTCCCACTTCTGTTCTGTGGTACTAGGTACTCAACTGCTTTCAGCTCCATTGACAACGCAGAGCAAATCCGGCATGCCAAAGTGGTGGGATGAGCAGTGGTTCTTAAAACACAGCCTGTATTAGAGCACCTGCGCTACTTGTTAAAACTCAGATTGCTGAGCCCCAGCCCCAGTCAGAGTTTCTGACTTGGTAGGTCTGGGATGAGTGCTGAGAAGCCCCATTTCTAATGAGTTCTCAAGTTCTGCTGGTGCTGTTTGTGCTGCTGATGCTGGGACCACACTTTGTGAATCCCTGGGATAGTGGATCTCAACCTTTTGGACATACAAAAATCACCTATATTGGTTTTAAAGTTTCTAGCCTTTTCCTTGCCACTCACACCCCTAAATATGAAGCAGTAATTCTGAGGAGGGCTTAGCAATTTGTGCTTATGAAGGACTTCCAGGTGATTCCAATACAGACTGTCCTGCAGCTGCTATAAGGATTGGAGAGGGACAGGGAAGGTGACGGAATTGAAGATGAACTTGGAAATCAGAGCAGGTAGTAAGAAGCAGAGGGAGAGGCACAGGTAGAGAGATAGTGATTATGCTTGTCTTGGAAGATACACAGCTCATTACCAGCCCAGAGGACTCTGGAAACTATCCGTTTCTTAAATGGTTCAGATTCCAGACTTTCCCCCCAAGACTCTCAGTTCAAGGATAGAAAGATCAGCCCTCAGCCATAAGGATCACATTACAAATGGGTAACAAGCACAGCATATGGAGGAGCTTATGCAAGTTATCAACCTTCTATTTGTGCAATACATCTGGAAGCAACCAAAGTTCATCTCTTAGCAACTGAATAAAATATCTGAACCACAATGTACTCTCCATGAGGACGGCACATTATATAGAAAGTTCTCAGTAGGTTTTGGCAACTGGCTAAAGATGATAAAAGAAAGGAAGGAAGGAATAGCACAAAATCCCTAGACAGCATTTATGATCTGAAACTCAGATTTATTTTAGAGGATAAAAAATATCTATTATCCTTAGGTCTGAGACTCACACTGTTTGCAGGCTACCACAGCATGACATAATCCTCCACAGAATTCCCAGCACACTTCAATCCACAGCAGGAGAAATGAAGTGGGGAGGGGCAACTAATAATCTACATTTTTTCCTAGTAGAGCCATGTACAATGATTTCTTTGGCCAAAATGAACCTTCCACTGGCTACAAGTATCTTGATTCCCCAACATCTGGTAAACCAAGTGAAAACAGTCTTTCTGTTATTACTGAACAATGGTTCTTAAAAGTGGCAACAGAGATGAACTCTTTTTCTTTTTTTTCTTAAATATCCAGTCATATCTGTCTTTTCCTGAAAAGATACACATTTCTGAGTTATTAGATTTTAGAATGCTTACCTCTAACAAAATGATCACAATTGATAATTTGGTATTCTAACCCTGCCAAACAACGTTGTTTTTCTTTTTAAACCAAACCATAATAAATTCCTGTACTAGATCATTGAAATGAACACCCAAAATTAATTGTATCCATTAAAAAGAAGAAATATCTTATTCTCTTCTTTAAGCTATGTCTACATGATAACAAAAATTGTTTAACTAAAAAATACACAGAGTTGAATGCCTTGATGTCATGCATGGTACTACAGACATTTCATTTTATTGCATTACGTCTTTTTTAACAAAAAAACCATGATTTTTCAACTAATGATTGACTTTTCGATTATTAATTCTAGCTTTGAAAAGGAAAGTCAGTTGTTTTAAAGGTAAAGTGCAAATATTTATGTTTCATAGATAGGGGGACAGTGTGGGGATGTGAGTGTCGATCCCAAGGAAAAGAAAAGGTATTAATCCAAGGAAGTTACTGAGAATGAATGTGATTCATTCTTAGGAATAACTGGCATGAAATTGGCCCCTTTTTCTTTTAAACTTGCATAATGCTTTCAATGCTGGTATTTTGGCCAAATGAGCATTTTGGAAGCCTCTACATGCATAGCTGGAAATGGTTGAAGTCTGTTTAAAATGTCCCTTCTTTTAACGAAAACACAGACAAAAATTCTATGTATCTGATTTGTCTGAAACTATTGAATCCTGCCAGAAGGTATTCTTGCTTTGCCACCAAATATATAGAGCAGGCAGAGGGACAGTCTATGCTCTATCATTTCCAAATACTTCAAAAATACTATACTTCTCATGGAATCACAGAGTCCGAGGCACTGGCTCAGCCGGCTTTTAAAGTGATTTTAATCCTTCCTTTGCTCCAATGTTCTCTGTATTGTCTCCCCCTACATCACACAAACCTTCTAGAGAAATCTTAAGCTTGGTGAGAACATCAGGGACATTTCTTAAAGCTCGTATCAGTGGTCTTCTCAGTGGTGCCTGTCACCATGTAAACCTTCATTTTCAACTAAAGCAGTGGCTGCAGCTACCATCTTGAACTTGAAAAAAGTTGCCTTAGAGAACAGCCTTCATTTACTTGATTCTCTGCTAGTATTAAAAGACGAGGACCCCATTATTTAAAAATTCCATCATAACTTTTCATTTCCTTACCAGAAGTTAAACTTGCAATTTCTTCAGAATCCCAATCTTGTGCATATGTGATCGTTAATTCTTGTGGTGTAAGTACGCGGCTTGGTACGTAAACCAAATGGGCACTTCCATTGTCCTCCCACAGGAAGGACGAGTCTTTCCCTGCACTTAATTCCTGGCCAATGAAGCTGTTCTCTCCTGAAGAAATCTCATGTGGCTCAGGAGTAAGCCTAGCAGAAAGAAACAAAAGTTTTAGATGAATTTTTGTAGTTTGGGGAATGCAAATAAAATATCTCAACAATTTGATATAGTTACTTAATCATTTCTTAGGAGAAAAACAAGTGGTAAACAAATAAATTTGTTTCAATAAAATTATGCATTAAGGTTTGTTATTATTAAAAAGAATAAACTGATAAATAAACAATTCCCATTTATCCTTCCTTTTCCCTCATCTGCGTATAGCCTAATAACTATTACCTTGGAATAAACTGAGCCTGATTTGTCACAGAGTTTTAGATACATGACAAGAAACTCGATCATAGGTTTTTTGGAACAACCATACAATCTCCCAGATTGATGTCACTCCCCACAGAAAACAGAGAAAACAGAAATCGGAAACTGCTCTGAGAAGAAGACTATACAAAACTTTCTTTCTGACATTAGATCTCTTAAAATGGTGTCTACATTTATATTCTTAGGAGTTTAAGAATTCTCTGTGATAATTTGAGAAAGTGTTTTTATTTAGATGATGCTAGAAAACATATTCAATGTAAGTTGATTCTTATTTCTATTCTATTTATGCACCATGAAGTAATTTCAGTGTCCATGTTCGCATTGGCATTTGATACTAGTGTTTGGCACGCGGCAATATTACTTGAACTGCTGGGAGTTAATGAGAAAATGGAAAAAGTCAGATATAATACAGGAATAATACGTTCACACCAAGGTAAAGCCAAATGGTATGATGACACACAATATGAATGACGATTCTGCAATAGTACAGGGAAGACAGCGGTGAGGAATTAAGGCATCATGCAGCAGGGCGGGCAAGCTGAAAGCAGGCATACCTCTGCAACACGCGTCAGATTTTACATTTTCTTACCATGTGTACCATATTTTTTTCAGTGTTCAGGAATTCTATTTTGGCAAAACAGAATCATCCATTATATTAAATGAGCATTTTAAATTTTTGTTTTACTGAGTTTGCTTGGGTTCGATGTGCATTTATTTTAGTCTGATAGTTGCACAAGAACTATAAACATAGTATTTGCAGCTAGATTTATGTTTGTACATGTCTGAATAACATTATAATATTTTGTCCGCAGTTTTGTAAGAACTGATTTGCCTTTAAATGAATTTATGACTTGTTCCACGCTGGGAAATATTGCTTCACATGACATCAGTGCCATATTGTTCTTCAGGTGGTGCCTGCTGGACACGTCCTTGCTAAACTACCAAGGGAACGAAATCTGACATTACAGGACTGTGT
Organism: Ursus maritimus; assembly: GCF_017311325.1. Lineage (NCBI taxonomy): Eukaryota > Metazoa > Chordata > Mammalia > Carnivora > Ursidae > Ursus > Ursus maritimus. Next base: position 31,392,613 of record NW_024424453.1, read on the forward strand.
ACTTGCATGAATTCTGAGCACGCTTCATCTTGTCCTTGTGCTTCTGGATGTAAGAGACCTTATCTATTCTGAGAAGCTCTTTGCTTAATTGCAATCTGAGAGGAAAAAGTAATTACAGGCTTAAATCTGAGCTTTGGCAAGGCTGCAGTTAGGGATCCAAGCTTGGTGAAATACAGAGAAGCAGAGAGAAACCAAACGGGCCACTCATTCTAGGTTCAAGATTTATTCAGATTAATTATTTATATTGTTACTTAGGACACAATTTTAAGAAAAATACTTACACGTGCGATTACATGGTGGGGTCTTTAATGCTATCTTTTGGGGGGGTGAAACAATGAATTGTATGTAACCCCAGACTTCAGTGAGACAAGACATTGGGATAAACTGTGATAACTGCCTCCACAGAAGTATAAGAAGGGACAAGAAAGTAAGGATTTTGAAAGTAAACGTGGGCTTCAAACAGGAGACAGCTTCCATCAGGGCCATGGACGATGGGTAAGCTTTCACTGGAAGGGACAGAGTTCCAAGCCGTGTGACCCAAGACCCAGGAGGGTGAAGCAACCATTCACACAAGGCGGATAAGAGTCCAGTGTGGCCAGAACTCAGCGTTGATGCTGGGGAGAGATGGGAAGTGAGGTCAGGGTGGCTAAGGCTATATTGTGGGCTCTATTCTGGGGTAGATTTCAATGTGGGAATTTCTCAGGAAACTGTAAACTGAAAGGCAAAATTGTAATACAGCTCATGAGGATGTTACAGAAACATCAATCCAGAAAGCATCTGTGCTGCATAGCTTCTGCTACAGAAAATGGAATACATGGGAAGGCTTTACTTCAGAGACCTTATTAGCTTCCTCACCCTAATACCCTGCCATCAGCAGTTATACACCCATGAGTCAATTAACAGTCGCTTGTAAATAGAAGAGATTTCTAACTCACAGGGGATCACTATTTTGATAAGCCTCTCCTCTTGAGATGAGTCTACAGTCATTCTCAAGCACTGGGGGTGGGTACTCATTGAATCCTCCTATGGAGAGAGCAAAGTTAGAGTTAGGTTTTTAAATCAGAAATTATGTTTGTTAAGGAAAAGAATCCCAAGAGGAATCTTCTTGAAGCAATCAATGTCACTAAAATATTTCAGCAAATCTTGGCTGGGGTGGAAACAGAAAATAGTAGCAACCAGAAACAGCATTCAAAACTTGATTTTAGAGTGTTCTGCAGCCAAAGAATTACTAAGCTCATGGAACACAAACCTCCTCAAATTGTTCATTTAAAGGTTAATTGTGATGTGGAAATACATGATTTTCACATGCTCAGGCTAACAGAATCTAAGGGAAATTTTGTTCTGAATCTGTCAAGCTTTTCACTCGGATTAATGCTAATGGATCAAACATACAAAGGGTAGCATTTTATTACATGCTGCTATTTCTGTGCTTCTGTACCCATTAACACCAATTTTCTAGGAAGAAAATAATAAAGAAAAGATTTTAGCTTACTGACCTAAATAATATGTCCCATTATTCCCTTCCCACTGTTGTTCTGTATCGAAAAGTATATCATTAATTTTCCTCATTCAGGAAAATAGTTTTTAGTTAAAGGAGGCTTTTGGCCACAGAATGATCCACAATTCCATGAAAATATCTCAGAGAATATTTATGGTTCTGCAACAATTGTACTTCTTTAGTTCTAAGATGAGCATCGTGTCCCCATTTCTCTGAAATGAGAGTAAGTCTTCTAATCAATTGCATCTGCCCACTGCCCTTAGTAAGGCGGGAACTGTGATACCGGTGGCGTTGCCTGTGCACGTGGGAACAGCAAACATGCCGGCGCCAAAACTTGTAGAATGAGGGTCAGTAGTTTACGAACAATTCCCTGAAGTATTAGAAGAGGGGTCTTTTAACCCCTACGAACCAAGTAGTTATGGGTAGGCACTGAACTGGATGCTTTTACCAACATTGTTCAAGTGGCAATCAAAAGTAAGCTAGCTCTAATCATTGAAAAGCCTAACGTGAGAGCCCAGCAAGATCAGCTTTGAATTGTTTTATCGTCTTTTAAAAGTGCCGTGTCGCCATCAATATTGATGACATAAAGAACAACACTGCATTGAACAAGATAGATCTCAGTGAACCGGAGTCAAGAAATAGCTCCCAGGAGTCCAGTTTTGAATGTGACGTAGCGCTAGGAACACCCCCACCGGTCTGCGTCACACATATTCCCTGTTCGCGCGTGCACAAGAATGACTTCTGCCAGTCTGTCTAAAAGAGCTCTTTCAATTACTATAAAACACAAAACTCTAATAGACAAGTTGGTATCAACGTTTAATTGGAAGCACTTTTTCTTTCTTTTTACATAATAAAATGATGTATCAAACAATTGAAGGCATTTGGAGTTAAAGAAATAACATGATATTCCCAAGGGCGAAGTTACTGGATTCTGCAATCAAATATGAGTTATAGCAAAGAGGTGGAGCTCTGTCTGCAATGGAGAGCGAACTCTCGAGATACTGTCACGATGCGCTGCTGGAGATCCCTTGAGTACCAGGGCAGCTTTGGAATTTAAAAGGTGGTGGGATTGGTTCCAACAGAATCTAGGTCTAAACCTGGTAGAGTCCCAGAAAGAAAGAAGGGTTCAGCCTTGATTCTGTGGGGTGCCCTAGAGGCAGGGTTTCTCAATTTCAGTGCTATTGACAATTTGAGCTGTATCATTTCTTTCTTTTTCTTTTTTTTCTTTTTATTTATTTTTTTTTAGCAGCATCTCTGGTCTCTACGTATGAGATACTAGTATCCTCTCTCTTTCCCTCATTTTTGACAAAAAAAAAGTATCTCCAGACATTTCCAAATGTCTGGGGGGACAGAATCACCCCCAGTCAAGAACCACTGCTCTAGAGACTTTCTCAAACCAGGGGAAGGTATTTTTATTCCTAATCCTTTGCAGACTGACACTGTGGTTTCTGTCTTGTTATACGGGACAGAGTACACCGTCCATGAGCTTGTATGCTGTGGCAATATCAAATCGCTTTAAAACTTTGCAGGTGCCTATTCTCAATTTCTGTATTTCTCTCTTGCAGATCAGTTTGTAGCTATTACTCAATGGGTGACATTTTGTAGGGCATTGGCCTTGAGCCTCCCTAGGTAAAGTGTCATTCTTGGACCAGAACCACTGACATCACTGGGGAGACGGTTAGAAATACAGAATCTCAGGCTCCACCCTATACACACTGAACCAGGACTTGTGTTTTAACAAGATTCCTATGTGATTTGTATGCTTACACTCTTCGGGAACAGCACAGGACCGTGCCGTCTTTAAACCTTCATACAGGTTTCCAGGGTGTGCCACGGTTGAAAATAAACTAGGTGCAGTAGGGCAAACTTTTATGTAAATGCTCATCGAAGGATTGCTAAAACTTCCTTAGGTTTAGAAGGTCTGGCTCCAGAGACCTCCAATCGCTCCGTGCTTTTAGTGCTGAGATGTTACGTAAAAGACATTCTATCATGAAAAAGATCTCACCACATCATGACCAAGGTAAAAACAAAGTATAAGCAGGATGTATCCCACCCCTGTTCCCATCTCACCATCTGATTTGTATATTTGGGTTAGCTATAGATTCAAAGATGTGTTAGGGTATCAGTACTATTAACAAACACTAATTTGTTAAAGAAGAAAAACAAAATAAGGACTTACGTCTGACTGAGTAAACAAATGGCCTTATAAACTTCGTAATATAATCCAGATCTGGTTTATGAATTCTCCCAAGCTGTATCAGATGGTGATCAAGTGGGTAGCTGGCTAACTCCTCCATGTCCTCCTTATACGTAGAGCCCAGGGAAATCACAACTATGACATAGCCTTGACATTTGGCCCTCAGAGCCACCTTCTTCAAGAATTCCTTTCTCTCATGATATTCTCCAGCTGAGATCACAAAAAGGACTTTGTGTTTTCTCAAGTTCGGTGTTTGTGGGAAGAGGTTCTCCACAACCCACAGTAGGGTATGGCCAATTGTGGTTTCTCCTTCTAACTGTCGGAGGGAAGACTGGATGTGCCTCTTCATTAGGACTCTGTCGTTGAAAGTTGTAAATCCAAACTCTGTTTTTACCACACCCTTCTTTTTCCTAGATCTATCCCAAGGAGAATAGCTCAACAGGGCAATCCTATCGCCAAAGTTTGAGATTCCAGGGTCTGATGCAATTTTGAAGTTGTCAATCATAGAGCTCACCAAGGTTTTCACAGCCTTAAACTCCTCGTTTGCTATAGTCTGAGAATTGTCTAAGAGGAAGGCTACATCCATGTATGCATCTTCAGGTAAAAAAATCTCTTTGATGCACTCATTTGGAAAACATTTATCTGAAAACACATAGAGAGATTCATGATTGGTTCAAGGTCTGCACAACAAGACACTGTTGTCTGAGACCTTTTTCAAGTGATTCAGTGACTGATTACCAAGAATTAATTATCTGATCAATACCTCTTTAATCTCACATTAATTAAATTAATGAAGAATTTTCAATGTCCCAATATTTCTGTAGCCACTAGAATGCAATTTGGGAAGGTCTTTGTTGAAAGCAGATGAAGGTAGCATGTATACTTGAAGTCTGCAAGTCATGTCTAAACTCATTTAGAAAATATTTTCAATATCTTAGAGGTTTTCGATACATACTACCAAACTGTCCCCAAAGAAAAGCCACATCAATTGGGATAGTATTCTAAACCAATTTTCACATTCTCTGGAAGCTCTAAATATTACAGAGATTGAAACCCATATGTATGGTGTTAGAAGACTCGAAAACTTAAAATAGAATCTATATTCGAAACTAGAAATATCTGATAAAGCCAGATTTAACAACTCCCCCAGAAGGCATTTGTTTCTGCACAATACATTCTCATGGGTCTTACCATAGCAAAGTGTACAGTGTTGAAATTTTTCTAATGGCTCATACTCTCCATTTGGAGAAACTGGGATCACCTGAAATGTTCCAGTGTTGTCAAACTGTAATGAAAAACAAGTATATGCTGTTTTGCTCATTTTCTTCAACCATTATCAGGAAGCCATTGTGGGCTCACTTTAAGGATTAGTTTGAAAAACCCCTATCTAGGGGCGCCTGGGTGGCTCAGTCATTAAGCATCTGCCTTTGGCTCAGGGCGTGATCCCAGGCATTCTGGGATTGAGCCCCACATCAGGCTCCTCCACTGGGAGCCTGCTTCTTCCTGTCCCACTCCCTGTTCCCTCTCCCCCTGCTTGTGTTCCCTCTCTCGCTGGCTGTCTCTCTCTCTGTCAAATAAATAAATAAAATCTTAAAAAAAAAAAAAACCCTAACTAATCACCATTATCTTGCATTATAGCCTTTTGCTCTATTCAGTACATCTTCTCTCTCTCTCTCTCTCTCTCTCTCACACACACACACACACACACACACACACCATCCCCCTTTTACTCTAAACAACACCAAGAAGTATGTAAGGCAGGTATCAGCATCTTTATTTTATGATGAGAAAAACACCACATGATAACCATCAAATTCACTCACCAGGGCAAGCATTAAAATCTCACACTTATTTCCAAATCTGAAATTCTTCATTAAATTTTACATGCTTCTTTTTTTAAGATTTTATTTTTAAGTACCCCATGTGGGGCTCAAACTCACAACCCCAAGATCAAGAGTCTCATGCTGTACCGACTGAGCCAGCCAGGGGCCCCCATATGCTTCTGATTATGCACCAGCTGATTATCAACCACACCTCAGCTTCTGAAGTCGGATCCTGCAGAAATTTTATCTACATACAAGTTTCCCTTGGCCTCTTTAAGCAGTGATCTTAACTATTTCCACCCAAATAACACTGTTTAGAAGAAAGTACACCTTTCAGATGTCAAGTGGACTTCCTCAATCACAAATTCTAATTTAAAAGTGTATTTCCAAAGATAGTAGACAAAAGACACTACATCTATTCAAAATTCTTGGTAGTACATGGCCTGATTTTGTCTCTCTTGATCGCTTTTCTTGCTTTAATACTTACTGAAATGGGCAATATATAGCATTCATTCATTCTCTAGTTCACTCATTCATTCAGGGAGTCAATAGCTATATATTGGGCATTTAATCTCTTTGAGGCACCATGGAAGGCAGACACTTTCACTACCAAGAAAGAAACCCGTCATTCCCAGGTGGTGACGAAGTATCTCTCAATCCACATGAATACTCATGCTTTTTCCCTTCTCCCTTGGGAAAGTAAAGGGTTAGAAAAGCTGCACCCTGTTTTTCTATAAAGTGTTGAGTGAGCATTTGAAAATACTTATAATTATTCCAGTCTTATAATCAGAAAGTATTTACCACATTCCCTACTATTTTGTTTATGAAAATTGGATGCTTTGGGTATTATTTTGCGTTTGACCTTGTTTGTCCCCCATGGAAAGACTAAATACTGCCTTGGTAAATCAAGGAAGTTTATTCTTAAGAATAAACCATATGCTATTCATTCATTCATTCATTCATTCATTCATTCAGTAAATACTTATTGAATGCCAATAATGTTATAGGTAGTATTCTAGGTGCTGGGGATACAGAAACGAACAAAGCAGATAAAATCCCCACCTTACAGTCTAGTGCAGTGAGGACATATACCATAAAATAACAAATAAGTAAATAATCTAGTATGTTGGGAGGTAATCATTTTTCTAGAGAAAACTTTGATTTCCTACAATCCTTTTTGTCAGTTTCTATTGTGGCTCTCTGTGGTTCCTATTCCCCAAAACTACTTGGATGTGTCATGAGCAGATTGATTCTCTTTGTGTTATAGAGGGCTTCTTTTTCTCTTTACAGTAGAAATATAGGTATTGTGTATATATCTAGACCTCTTGATGACACCATGGCTTCACCCAGCTCTAGGAGCATGTAGTTCATGGACAATCTAAACGGTAGAACAGTAGATGGAGAAGTTCTTCAGTTTTGGGGGGAGAGGAAGAAACATAGATTCCCATAAGAATCTGTCGATCCAAATCTCTCTTGGGTTCATATGTTCGTTACCATTAAATGTTTTACACAACTTTAGAGGTTCAAAGATCCCCTAAACTTCATCTATCAGAAGTTAAGACCAGCTAGTCGATGAGATACAGCAAAAGCAGCTGACAGATGTGAGGAACAGCTGATCTGCAGGGGCTGGTAGAACACCATATTCACGGCCCCTTCTATCAGACGAACCTTAGCTGGGATTTTGATTTAGCCATTTATTAGCTGTACAGAATTGGAGAAGTCACTCAAACTCTCTGGGCCTCAGTTTCCTCATTTTTAAATGGAGATAACAACATTCAGTTCAGAGGGTTGTGAGTACGTATGTAAAGTTCTAGGGACGGAGCCTGGCGCACAGCTGGAGCTGAGCAAATGTGGCTGCTGTGTGACTGACTACCACTGTTATTAGACACTGGATTTCACGGACCCTGGCAACAATACAGCTGGGAAAACTGCAGGAAAAAAGAGACCACGTATCCGACTCCCTACCTTACTCCCCACTATCCCTGTCTTTCTATGTTATACAGGCAGAAGTTGCCAAGGGAAGTTCTTACCTCAAAAGCCTCAAGGAAAATCCTTTCATTAAGAGCAAAGACTGCCGGACTGATGTCTAGGGCACTGAACTCCATGGTGGCGGTGATGATGGATGACCGACTGGCTGCTTGTCCATTGCTGAAGAACACAGCGACTTTCCTCACGTTGGCTCCTGCGTATGTCCGCTTGAAAACGTTCCGGGCCACAAACCTCATTGCATTACCAACATCTCGGGCTTCTGTGGGGGGTCGGTATTTTATTTGGGAAATAAGCTGGAGGAGCTGCTTCTTGTTACGGTAGTCCGACCTGCGGATGAGGTAGCTCGTGCCTGAGTCATAGGAAACTACAACAACTCGCGCTCCCACCGGGCAGTTACTTTCCTTGATGTTAAGGTCATTGACAATGGATGTGACGATTTCCCTCATTTCATTAAATCTCTGTTCGGAGATACCGTAGGACTGGTCCAGGGCAAATACCAGCTCTGTTGGGTACACTGGACACGTTCCTGCAAACATGAAAAGCAGAAGTATGAAGTTATTTTGCTGATCAAAAGCCCTTCCCATTCCTTTTACTCCAGGGGTGCAGCTGGTTCACACCAAGGGCTAGCGTGTTGCCTCCAGCTCCAGAACAAGTAACTCTTTGTTCGTGTGAAGGTGTCATATGGGTCTAGAGCATTCATATGCAGTGGCATAATACTCAGACTTCGCAGCCCTCAATCAGCCTGCTATTTAAAAAGAAATTGACGGGAGTATCTGGGTTGACAGAGCAGTTCCGAATCCTGATCGTGGTGGTGGTTACATGAATCTATGCAGTGTTGAAATGGAACTCACACAAAAAAATGAATTTTACTCTAAGTAAATTTTTTAAAAAATGAATAAAAGAAAACAATAGCTTTGAGGGTTTCGAAAGCTTACTGTCTTCAAAAATCTTCAGAAATGATCTACTAATAACTATAGTCAGTTGGAAGATTTTCATCTACTTATGCAATAAGTTTTCACTGAGTAGCATGCTGGGTGACAGAAGCCGAGATATATGCAAAGATGACCCAAATTCAAGCCTGCTCTCAAGGAATCTATCCTGGAGAGGACTGCTCCACGGGAAGGTACAGAGTGACTATTATTTGGAGGACAAAGAGGCCGTTTCCCAAGAGAGGGGCCCCCAGGGCCCTCACGGAACTAGCTCTTGAATGAAAGCAAGGGTGGCTGGAGGAAGGGAGCAGCAGGACCACAGCAGGCTTGCAATGAGCTGTTATAAAAATGGGGCTGTTTGCAATTTCCAACTCAATGCTAATAATCTTCTGATGATTGAACTTTAGGAATCTCACAGGGAATCGCCCCTACGTATCAAACCTAACTTTTCAAGGTGCTATTGAAGTCTGAACACAGGAAGAGAAAAGGGGATTATTTAAAAAACAAACACCCTCATCTACATAGGCTGCTCTACTATCTTCAAACTGGTTAACTCCCCAAGCACATAACCCATACCGCACCCCACTGTTCTCAGTAATAGAATAGGAGTCGAAGGGTTGATTCAGAGATGTTTTGAATCAAGGAATTTTATAGCGAAGAAAAAACATCAAAGCTAATAATGAGCAATAAAACATGAAAAATTAAGAATTCTTCCCTTCTTAGCCCTAATACTAAAAATTATTAAAGAAGTGGTAGGAAAGCCTCTTCAAGACTGACCTATTGTCACAGATTCTCCCAGAAAGCAGAACCAGTTTCTATTTATTTTTATTTTCTCCTTTTCCTAGTGCCAAGCAGGGTAACTGATAAATTTAATTCAAATCCATGAAGCTTTATTGGGCACATACATGTGTAAGGTTTTTTGTTTGTTTGTTTTTCATAATTAAAGTTAATGATGCCAAATTTTGGGATAAGCTCAAACTTTCGGGATAAGTCTCTATGCGTCTACATCAGCAGGCTTCTGGAAGTCCAGGAGCTCTTGACATTGACATAACAGCTTCAGTAGCAATGGAGTCCAAGGGATCTAAGGTGCCATGCGACTCCCACTGTGGTCCAGGCCCCAGGAAGACCACTCACAGCAAGGCCAGGTGTATGAAAGGTGAGCGCTCGGTGAAACGAAAGATGTGCGTGTGGGTCAGAGACAGGAAAGGAAACATCACGCGTCCAAGAAGCCAGTGTCCACAGGGTCAGCAACAGAGCAAGACAATGTGGTCATTCAGAGCCCTGTCCCTGAATTCCCCAGCAATGCAGGCCTACTCCGTGAAGAAACGAAATTGTGAACAGGACCTAGAAAGCACAATAGTGTGAAGGGGCTCGGGACTGGGTGTCACCATCTTACAATCAGGTAGGAAAATGACATTGACAACTATAGGCATAATCATAAGATAGAAGTGTCTTCATAGAAAGAAGAAGTCCTTTTTCCCACAGGGCTGAGAGTTTCTTTCAAATGGGTCTTGTCACAATGTAGCTAATTACTTCAGCAAGAAGCACAGTACGGTGAGAATACTCACCTTTCCAACAAGCTATAAAAGAGAGAGAGAGAGAAGAGTCTGTTACATTTTTGGCACACAGACTAAAAATAATCCCCCAGAACAAAATTTCAGCAAACCTTAATATTTTATTTGACTCTACTTGCAAATGAAGCTAATTCCTAAATTACAGGATGCAAGGTTGGAGGCCTGAGGAATACGTACACAGAATTTTATTAATGGGTGAACCTTCCTGACCTTCTCTCCTTGTGAGCCATGGCCAGCAGACTTCAGCACAATCTTGGTTGAAATCTGAAACACTGACCACTTATCTTAGAAGCAGAATAGATGAGCCTCTGATTAAAAGGCAACATAGCTCAACTTCAATTTGTCTTGTCTCTCTTTTTGTAGCCTTGAGAGTCATTCAGCAAGGCAAGGCTAAAATATGAGGGGGCTTATTTTCCTCCCAGATGAACGCCTTGGGAACCTCTCTTTTTCCTGCAGAAATGTGGGGATTTCCAAATAAACTTGGCCTCTGCTGAAAAATACAGCTCCTGGGTTTGAGTGATCTCCGTATCTAGGGAGAGGAGGAAAAGCCTCCAAGGGTTTCTCCTGAGCAAAAAGCATCTGGTTTTTCTAAGTGATTTACTCTATAAGCAGGGGACCAATCAGAAGGAGATGTTGGTAAATCTTTAGAAAGCACTGGCATGACAATTTCCTTGCTCATGTTTCTCAATTCTTAAAAAGCAAGTGAGTCACTCCAATATAATAAAAGATTTTACTAGCACTGGCAACAGCCTAACCTCCACCCTGCTGTCCCATAGCTCATGTGCTCTCACGTCACCCCTATTAACACCTTTTGACTGTCTCCATCCTGTGGCTGCTGAGATGCTAACTGCCAGCAGACAGGACTCAGAACCCACGGCCTCCTCTGCATCTCAAGGCCTGCAACAGATCCCTTTTTCTCTGACTGAGAACCTCCATTTGTTCACCTCCAACCCATCTGTGAGGCTAGAAACACAGGCTCTGGAAATGGATGTACCTGTCTGGGTTTGAGTGTGGCAAAGCTGCTTGACTTTGGGAAAACTACTTGATCTCCTTTAGTGTGTTTATTTGTCCTAAAAATCGTCTTTACTTATGCCCCTCCCTCCAAAATTCTAATCATTTGGGCCCTCCTCTTTTATTTGCAACTGGTGGATTGGTTGCTAAGGTGGGCCAGTCGGGGCTTTGATCATGCACCCATCTACCTATCGGGTTATTGCTCACGTGTTGATGGTCTTTGGGGCCGACATCTGGAGACTCACTGCCTCACCTTGTGATAGTGACCTATGTTTCGTGATTAACTGTTTTGTTTTAGGATGTCTTGCAAAAGTCACTTCTTCAGAGCCTGCTAGACAGGATGCTACTGCGGTCTTGTCTAAGCTATAAAATAGGATGCTGGTGTGGTTTCATCTTAGCTGTCCCAGCTCCTTGTTTTCTTGTTGGGGACCCTGGCCCTGACTACCTAACTGTCCCATTAACTCTTAATGCAACCACCCCCCCACTCCTCATTCCCCTCAGCCCCTTAGAGCTTTTACTTTATTCTGGGGGTTGGGGACCCCATCACCAGCTCAGGATCCGAGCCTCACCCCAGTGTTGCAGGACTGGGGTGCTGCAGGACTGAAGAGCAAACGTGGTAGACCAGAAGTCCAACCCCACAGGGCCTTCATGATGTCACCTATAAAGCGAGGCTCTCTGAATTAGCTCTAAAGACCTGTCACCCAAATCCCATCTCGGTTTTGCATTCCGTAGTTCCAAGCTCCTCAATCAGCACCATACCTGGTTATAGAACCCACACTCCCCTGACCCCCTAATTTCCTGGCTAACTCCTTTCATTCAGTGTTGGAAAACTGTCTTCAAATCCCTGACCCTCCACAGACTAGTACTTACCTCCCCCCACCGCTTCCTTCTCCTTCGTTCTTCCTTGGGAAGATATCTATTGATTTCCTGAGAAGAATTCTCCTCCCCTACAAGGGTTCTCCCTCTATTGCCCCAGGACCCCAGACCCTGGTTCTCGCTTCCTTGGGTGCTGGAAAGGCTTTCAATTCTCAAGCAACGCCTTTCGCTCAGGTCCTCTCCCTTTGAATCTTCTGTCCTTTGGCCTTTTCTTGCTTCTTTTCAAGCTACCCACATTTGCAGGACTTCCCCATCTCTGCAATGCCATTTGCTGTCCTTTGGTCCCACTCTTTTTGCTAAGATGTCTTCCTGGATTCATCCCTTGGGTTTCTGTTTCTTTCTCTGCAGTTTCACATCTTTAGGACCTCACCCATCCCTGCGGCCTCAAGGACCACAAGCATGTGAATGACTTCAACATCACAATCTCCTCTCTTGATCCTCACCTTTATGGCAGTCTATTTATTTAGCTGCCTATAGATCATTTAATTTAGGACCCACACGACATCCCCTTACCTCTAAAATGTTTAATGTCATCCTATTTTCCCAGCAAGTGATTTCTCTTCACAATTCCTCCTGCTCTCTCATCCACAAAGGTACTAAGCCTCTCCCGGTCTGGCTTTATACTTATTTCAAACTTGTTTTTCTTTTTGTTCTTTCGTTGCCCCACACTTGCAACGACTACATCTTTATCCAGTCTCCTACCGTAAAGTCTCTCCAATTTTCCCATCTTATATTCTTCTGACTGTGATTGTATAGGCATCATTATAAGTCACAATGGAAGCATGAAAAAAGACAGATCACTTAAAATTCTACCACTCTAACAAAGTAAGTTGTTACATTTTTCTACTTTTGCTTCTAGAACTTGTTTCTGTGTAAATATTTACCTATATGTAAAAATAATAAGGATCCAATTTAATTTTCTGCTTTTTAATGACAATATTATTCATACTATGATTGAGTCTTCAAAAAAACCCAATATCTGCTTAGTATTTGATCAGAAGATGATGCACCATAATCTAATTATTCTCTAAGTGGAAATAGTCTAAAGGTATATTCATTTTGTGCTAATGAATAATATTTCAATAAGCATATTTGCCTATAATTTTTTCTTTCTTTTGCTTTATTTCCTTGGGATAAATTTTCAGAAATGCGATACTGGACTTCTTCTACCTCATTTCCCCTTCCTCCTAACCAAAGACAATTTCTCAATTTGTTGACTCCTGCTTTATTCCTCTGCTGAAACTATCATGTTGCTGCTCCCCATCACTCCCCCATAAATGCATTCAAGCACCCCACCCAAGAAGACGTCATTGACTAAGTAACTAACTGACTAAACCCAAATCTCCAGGCTCATCCCTTTAACACCAGGCCCTTGCAGACCCTTGTACAAAATTGTTGTATTTGTGTGAGCTAATTCAAACACCTTTTGAGTTGGTTTCCAGTTGTTTCCCAGAAGCATATTTTCTCCCCTATACTTCTTGGGTCTTTTACTTATACCCCTTTCCCTCCCGCCTTTGATGTGAGTGGTTTGTACAGCAAGTACTCAGGACAACCCTGTTGCAGAGGACACACGTCACCACTGGATTCAGCTTACTGATTCCACATACCCACACCACACTCCTCCTAAGTGCCCTCGCCAACCCACTGACCCTCTTGTTCCATGACGCACAGATACTCACGACTATGGTCCCGCATGAACTGGATCAGATCACATTGCTGTAAATAAAAAAAGAGAAAGAGAACAGAAACATGAGCACAGTGACCTCTGAGTGGCCATATTGATTTGTCAGTGGATTGGTTAGGTTTCCATTTGTGAATAAGGAGATACGTACGGAATATACAGGTTTCCCCGCCATGCCTTTCATGCCCTAGGAAAACAAAACCAGAGCAAGTTATTGGGATGTAAACTGGAGTCTTTAGTGACAAAACAAGAGTAAAGAAAAAAAACCTTCATTCTTAAAAGCACAGCTGGCAGAGAGCAGTTAAAGTATTCTGAGCTGGTATATTATAATGCTATTTCCCCACTTAAATCAATGGTGTAAACTTCTTTGTTTCAGTGTTAGATCAGTTAAAGCTAATGTCTGCCCAGAGTGAACTGAACCACTTTTCTAGGTGAGAAATAAAGAAACAAAAGTATTTCTTAAAGATGTTCGTACCAAGGATATAACACTTAGAAGGTACTTCTCATGAGAAAACTTGAAATGTAAACAGCAGGCTTCCCAAAGCATGCCACAAGGAGAGGAATTTATTGAGAATTCAGAGGTACAGAAGTATTACTAATCAAGAAGTTTAAAATGCAGGTGGTAGCATACGAGCTCTACATATGTGAAAGAACCAGAGATAATTACATAGCAAAATGGGCATCACACAAAAGAAGAGCATTACACAAAAGAGTAAGCTCATAAAGGCTGAGAGTTATTAACCAAGGAGTATGCATAATTGGCTGAAACGAATCAAGAAGCTTCCTTAAAAAAAAAAAAAGGCAATGCTTTTTTCACAGCTTGAACTTTTCTTTTTTCCCCTTATTACTTCCTTTTATCAGGATCAGGCTTCTTCTTGGCAGCGGTTCTTAACATGTTCAACACACATAGGTCTCTTTGAGCAACTGGTGAATACTAGTAAACTGAATCCAGAAAATTCTATTGCAGGTTCACAATCATACAATTTCACTGGGCTCAGAAGCTCAACCAGGGATGTCAGTGTAAGAACCTCTATTGTAAATGACAACTGGGTCATCTGTCCATCCATCTATCATTCCATCTATCCATCCATCCATCCATCCATCCATCCATTCATCCCCCCAATAAACAGTTAAATGTCTGCTGAATGCTGAGGTGGCCCATTGTGTGCTGCTGGTGTTATCCAGAAATGTTGTGGCATCCATAATTCTATCCACTGGGTTCTTCCTGACCAGAATCAGGAAATTACATATCTCACTAAGAGATGCAGAGTCTCATCCTTCGTTTTGTAGGTTATGGCACAAGACAGGAAAGAATGCACAGCCATTTAAACGGAGAGAGGAACAGTTTCTGGCTAGTAATAAGAGCAGGCAGCCCACATCTTACAGAGGATCAGAGCTCCAGAGTGTCTGTCCTAAAGGACCAAGTTAGAGAAGAACTTCGAGCAAGTTCTGAGGCTGAGGACTGAGAGCCAAAGACAAAGAAGCTGATCTGATTCTAGCAGACCAGCAGGCCCAAGACAGAGAAGCCATGTTCTGGTAGACCAGCAAGCCTGGGACAGTGACACCATGTTCCAGTGGACCAGCAGGGCCAAGCACAAGGCTGGGAAGACCTGGGACCCCCATATAAGAGCTCCAGAATCTAGAAAGGAGACAAATCCAGACCAGATCAGTATGACTCGGAGACTAGAGTCTCACCGAGGGTCTACATATTCACCAGTTCCTTAACGTGAAAGGAAAAAAAAAAAAAGATGTATTAGAGTATCCTTTACAGCCAGTTGACTCTCATTGTATTTTCATCCACAAAACATCCATGCTTTTGTTTTCTCTATGAGGTCCCAAGTTAAAGAACTCCTCCAGGTAGTCACAAAACAGAGTGCACAGAACGAGATAAGCTGTTTTTCCACTCTGTACATAATGCTTCCTGCGCCTCCTACACAAACCCAGGGGCTGGCAACTTGTGGTTCTTACCTGACTAGCTCATCAGGAGAGAGAGATGAGTAAATAAATCATTATGATAACAGGAGAGGCACTAAAATAGAGATATGGATGTTTCATCACTGGGAGACGTGCCTGACTCTGCCTGGGAATGCTTCCAGAGGTGGCATTTCTCTTGCAGTGGAAGCATAGTGGGAAGCTGCTGTTATATTTCCAAATCTATCTGGAGTCCATATTTTGAAGATGGGAAGGCAACAACAGTGATTTAGGAAACGATCAACTTGTCTTGCATGCTGGAACTTGGACAGGCCACCTTTACGAAGCTTACGCATTCCCATTCCTATTTTTAAACTTTAGTAAAAAAATAATAGTAACAGCTAATATTTGCACTGAACTTTATCATTCACAAGGAGTGTTCACATTTGAGAATCTGGTCCTCACTGCTACCTTTTGCGGTGGTAGGATAGGATATGTTGTCTCCATTTTAGAAGTAAACTGAGAGAGCAGGTGACCAACCCAAGGGCACAGCCAACAAGAAGCAGAGTTTGGACTTGAACCCAGCGCTCTGACTTTAAAATCTGTGCCCCTTCCAGGGAACATCCTAGAAACTAGTACAGGCTACTTGGTTCTAATGGTATACTTACTCTCCGTCCAGGAGGGCCTGGGGGTCCTGGCGGTCCCTCTTCACCTTTCAGGCCTACAGTGCGCTGCAGATAGGAACATGCTTTAGTTTCTACACAGTCTATCCATGGAAACTACCTCAGTTTTAATGAGACTTTATAATTTAAAAAAATTTTAAAAAAAAATTTAAACATTTTATTTATTTATTTATAGAGCGCGTGAGTGAGGAGAGGGGCAGAATGAGAGGAAGAGAGAGAGACTCTCAAGCAGACTCCAGGCTGAGCACAAGCCCGATGTGGTGCTTGAACCCATGACCTGAGATCATGACCTGAGCTAAAATCAAGAGTCAGACACTTAGCCTACTGAGCCACTCAGGCGCCCCCCGCCCCCCGCCAAAATGTTTTTAGAGAAAGCAACTATTAATTCAAGTCAAGTAAATTCCTTACTTATAATATAAATAGCCATTCTTAAACATTGGAAAACCTCCATTTTCCTCTTAGCCTCTCCATTTAGTGACATACTTTGCTCTGGCACTGGCTGTGCATTTGAATCTAAATTAGTCATAAACTAGGATTGGTGCTAAAAAGAAAGAAAGAAAGAGAAAAAGAAAAAAGCAAATATACTAGGGCACACAGAGATCTAATTAAAAACCTCCCATCTGCAAAGGATCAAATACAAAAAATAATTCTCCACATACATAAGAGGACATGGGTGACTGTGTCATTCCCATACTTCAAGGTGATGGATACGGAGGCTAATGAAATTTATCCAGCCAGATGGAAACTATCTGTTGAATTGCATCTCTTTCATGCTGATAATGACCACTGATATTACACTCACACTTCAAAATGAAAAGATGCTTGTCTCAGCGTTTTGTTTTTAAAAAACTATAACATTTTACTCTACACTTGCCTAATTAGAAGATCTTAACAGCCTTCCTTAAAATGAATGCCCTAGATGACCTTGGTTATGGGTAGTGGAATTGTCAGAAAACTCTCAGGGACAGAGTGGGAAGATGTCAGCTGCATTTCCACTCAGGGTTAATATTCTGGGCTTTAATATGTGCCTTAGAAAATACTGAAAGGCACTGACATTTCTTGGAACAGCCAGTTATCAATCTATAAATCTTTAAAATAGTTCAGATTCATGGAACCATAGAATTTTAGAGCTGAAAGTAATCTTTGGTGTCAAGTTCAAGTCTCATGTTTTAGAAATAGAGACCCTGAAAAGGTGTGATGAAGGTCACACAGCCCGGGAGTGGCACTTCAGATGCCCTTGTGTTAGATCAATATTCCACATTTATTACTACAACATAAAAGGCAGAGTCTTCCAAAGAAACATTTATTATTTCTGGAATTATAGGCCACTTACTGTTAATCCCCTAAATCCTTTGGGTCCAGGACCCCCAGGAATTCCAGGATCACCAACAGCACCCTAAAGATTCAGATATAAGAAATCAATATATTAAAATATTTGCTATGAAAGAATACAAATAATTCTCTCTAATCTAAAACCTAACTGATCTTATAACTACACTATATATTAAACATTAAATGTCACCTTCTCCTGTTGCTTGGAACTAAGTCATTGATACACTTAAATATTTCCCAATCTATTTTCAATTTTCTAAGAATACAAATATTTATGCATAAATAACAAGGCAATGGCTACCCAATCAGTTATTTAAAATATCTAAAGGAAAAAATGCTTGAAAATCAGGGAAAACATATGGAGTATTAACTACAGAAAATACTAAATAATTAATTACTTCCTAAATTCATGAATCATTTCTGAAAAAGCTGAAGGTAAAAAAAAAACAATTTACTCTGACCTTGGTAGGAAATGAATTTTAGCACCTATTTATCAAAAAACTAATTTCACATTTATCCCTAAACTGAAATATGCTAATTTTCTCCCTTTATCAGTAAATTAGGAAATTGGTCTTCTACAAGGAGAACTCTTTTTTTTTTTTAAGATTTTATTTATTTATTTGACAGAGATAGAGACAGCCAGTGAGAAAGGGAACGCAAGCAGGGGGAGTGGGAGAGGAAGAAGCAGGCTCGCAGCAGAGGAGCCTGATGTGGGGCTCGATCCCATAACGCCAGGATCACGCCCTGAGCCGAAGGCAGGCGCTTAACCGCTGTGCCACCCAGGCGTCCCTACAAGGAGAACTCTTGTCCTAATAGTTATTTATATAGTTTCCTCTTGCACCCTTCTCTAGCTAAGGAAAGAATCTCTTCTGGTAGTTTATCCATTAAAAGCACTTTCAAGAGGATTCAAAAATTGGCTGTTTCCCTGTAGTTGATTTGATTTGCTTGGACATTCAATTTTTTGGAATCCATATTTTGTATTTTAATTTGAGCACCAACTATTGGAAGACACTATTCTGGACAGGACACTTAAAAAAAAAAAAAGAAAGAAAGAAAGAAAGAAATCTTATCCCAGAATTCCAGTGTACAAGAACAGACATAACAGGAAATGCTCGGACTGAAATGGAAGGTATGGCTGGTGGTGGAGCCCAGAGGTGGATTTCAATCTGGGAGGTAATGAGGAATTCTGGAAACTGTTTGCTCAGGAGAGGAACATGAGTAGGTTACGCTGTGGAAGACACCAAGTGACAGTGGTGTTTGGGACTAACCAAAGAAGGGAGGAGGAAATGGAGACCACGAGGAGAATGTTGTCACCTTCCAGGTGAGGGGAAGTGAAGGCCGCAATGAAAACAAACACCAAGAGCAGAAGCCAAGAGTTTGGAATGAGATTCCTGAGGCAGAGAGATCAAGAAGACAGAAGGACTAGACCTGAGAGGATGTCTAGAGGTAGAGTTTCAAGACCAGGGATATCAGGCAACAAAGGACAGGACAGTCTTTTCCAATTTAAAGATCCATAGTAGTTAAGTATGGTCCTTTATTCATGAAGCCCTGGCAAAACAATTACCCTTCTTTTTTTGCTTTTTTTCTTTAAACTTAATTCTCAAATAGAAAATCAGGATCATGGTAATTTCAAAACAAGGTCATGTGCACAGTACCTTTTGCCCCATATCTCCAGGGAATCCTCTTGGGCCCTACAATTTGCAGCAGAGAACATAAATAAACCAACTGACCACTTCTGCAGTATGATCGTTTCTTCTTATATTATTTAGGTTTGTTTTGCCAATTAAAGAAATAATTGCTTTTCATATTTACCTTTATTCCTTTTCGTCCCATAGGACCATAGCCTGGGATGCCGTAATCTCCCTGTGAACACACCAGTTCATTTTAATTTCTCAAAAGTGAAACGTAATTGCAATCTATACTCGTAGCAGGAGAGAAGCACTGGGGACTTCCAGGTGGAGGGGGTCTTATCAGTGACCTTGAACTCTGTGGACAGGCACATTGCTGGGTTTTCCTCACTTCCTGCTATGTGCCCTGGTACTTTGGCCAGCTCTGCTCTGCAAACACTGCTGGAGGCAGAGGGATGGTCAGTCAGGACCAAGGGAGTCAGTGGCTGTTACTTGTCTGGAATATTAGGAGCTGATTCAAAGGACATGGCCGAAGAATTTCCCCAAAGAATTGCTAACGGCTGATAGACATATGGAAAAATGTCCTCCTCACTTGTAAACAAGGAAATGCAATCTGAAACAGTAATGAGATGCTATTTTTTGTTAATAAAATTGGTAAGGATCAAAAAAGAAAGTGATAAATCCCACTGTGGGTGTGGATGGCCTGAAGCGTGCATTCTCCTGCGTAACACACGGGTGCATATATCATTTGAATATTCCTGAGGGCACTTTGCAAAAGAGTTCAAAGCCTTACTCAAATAAATGTATACTCATTGAACCAGTTATGCTACTTCTAGAAATTTCTACATAGAAATTATGGTTTTGTCTAAAAATTTAGTTAGATACAAGAATGTTCATTGCTGTTCTGTTTATGACAGTAAAAAATTGAAAAAAAGTCAGGTATTCAATAACAAGAGATTGGTCAAATGAACTAAGGTGTATACGTTCAGCAGAATATTTTGAAGCTATTAAAAATAATTTAGGGGTAAATATAATGACATGGAAATATGCTCATGATACACTGGTAAGAGAGGAAAATTGAGTAATTTATTTTATCTCCAGGATGTTAATAATATATATTTCAAAATAGTGAGATTATGGGTAGTTTTTCTTCCCTATTTCCCATCTTTTATGCTTGGTAAATTTTCTATAGTATCTACACATAACATTTATAATAAACATTATTTTTGAAAAGAAATGAAAACATGTTTCCCATATTGACTGCTCCATGGACAGAGACGCTGGTATGGCCAGAACCACTAGAACAGATGGCTTATTTCTTGGCTCTACCCCCCTCTTCTTATTTTGCCCTAGAGTTCTGCAAGACAGGGAGAGAAATGGGTAGTGCTGTTTTTCAACTGCCATCTGTCTATACGGCCATACTGGTTGTGGAAATATTGAAATGTCCTGCTGTAACTTATCCATTATCCTCTCTGCATGCCCCCTTTTCCTCTGGCTGTTTCCCCTTGCTTGAACAGACAGACTAGCTATAGAATGAGAGCTACGGGGGTGGGAGTATGTCCCTGAACCTTCCTAGGAGGTCCTAAAATACCTTTCAATACCCCAGCCACTTAGGCTGATGGCATCAGTCCCTTTCTCTTTACCACAGAACTGAGCCCTTGGAGCAGTGGAAAGGTACGGGTCCTAAAATGGCATACCTGTCTTCCTCTCTGTCCAGCTTGTCCCATTGGCCCTGGATCTCCAAGAATTCCAGGTTCTCCCTAGTGAGTGAGACAAGAAGAGCTTCAGATCAGTAAAATCAAACTTGGCTCCCACCATAGGAAGTTGAGATGGGGAGACTCAAGCCTCTCAGTGAGGGTTCAATGCTCAGCATTGAACCCCAGCAAGGAGATGGGGTGTAGGAAACCAGTAATGATCTTCCCGAAGATGAGCAGAAAACAGCAGCACAGCCCAAGGCTGGGCACAAGCACTGCTTTCCCCATGTGAGGGAAGGACTGAAGGAGAAGGCAAAGTGGAAAATCTACTCCAGGGAAAGTTGATTCACTGGCCGATGTGTTTGCCCATCCAACAAGTATCTACTGTCCTGGAAAATAAACTGTTGAACAAGATAGATGTGGTCCTGGCCTCACCAAAAATAGTCTGGTTGGAAAGAGAGGCAATTAGACAGGCAATTATCAACTCAGGGGGCTATGGCAGTGAAGGAGAGGGGAATCTAAACTGGGTTTGGTGGGGCTAGGGAGGCAGGCTGCCTGAAGGAAAGGAGCAGGGGTGCTGAGGCTTGAAGGCTGAGTTATGTGAGCCACAAGAAGGATGGCAGGAGGAATGAGGATGATCTGGGTAGAGGGAAGGCATTGGTAAGAAGCCTGGGGCAGGTGTGCAGGAGGGAGAAGAGCTCTGAAGCCTCAGAACTAAACAGGGTCAGAGGGCCTTCTAAGCTACTTTAAAGTTTGGAGATATTCCTAAGAGCCACAGGGAAAATAAGACCAGCTGCATAATTTATGGGGCTCAGAGCACAAGAAAAGCATAGGCCCCATTCTAAAATACTGAGACTTCCAAGATGGTGACAGCAGGGCATTAAACCAAACATGGGGCCCTTCTGAGCCAGGCCCACGAAGCTGGCCCCAGAGCAGGGAGCCCCTGAAAGGTCTGAAGCAGGGGAGTGGGATTCTGAATGGGCCAATAGTCTGCGGTCAGACAGTCACCAACAGAGCCACTTCAGAGACAGTAGGGTGAATTAGAGAACTGTGGGCACAAACAGATTTGAGTCTGGACACCCCACACCCCCCTGCCGGGCTCTGCCATCATGCACCCTCATGCATTCAGGACATCGGGAAGGTGAAGAGATTTTTCAGAGTTGTTTCACGGTGTGTGAGATCACTGTGTCTCTCTTAGTGAAATGGGGCAGTTTCAGGGATGAGATAAGCAATTAGAAATTCTTTGCTCAATGGGAGGAAAAGAATGTATCAGCAGAAAGCTGGTGGGTGGTTGATGGTGCCTGGATCATGTGAGGAATTAACGTGGAAATCAAGAAAAGAAGGGAGGTACTTTTTTCTCCATATTTGACATCTTAAAGAGATACCACTTACTTTTTTCCCTGAAGGCCCAGGACTTCCAACGTTCCCTTTAGCTCCCACTGGCCCAGAAGAGCCCTGAATGAAATTGTAAGACACATATGTTGGCCCTGTAGCAATTCTTAGAAAACCCATTAGATTAGTTTTGCTTTTCTTCATGTCATTTCCAACAGCTTCTTGCTGCCTCCTTAACAAGAGACCCAGCCACCCAGGGCAGAGAGACATCTGCATGCCAAGCGGGCCCTCGGGGTATCATCCTCATCTGCAGGGATCCCCTGGTCCGTGTGGGGCCTTAGTGAGAAATAGAAAAGGTGCCCTTGACGTGACAAATGTTAGTTCTAAATGCAGCAGATTTGTTGTACTGATTCTGTGAGAACGAAATGTTGCCATTTGCGTGCACTGTACCATGCGCATATCCAGAGCAGAATGTGTTTCAGTCCCAATCTGCGAATGGGCAAGTGTCTTCCACAAACATGTTAGGACAATAACAGGGCAAACGCGCATATTCCTTGCCTTCCGAGCTCCTGCTGCCAGAGCTGAAGAACTGAACAGATTCAGAACATTTTTCATAGGAATCCCTCGCCATCCCAACTCTTATTACTCACTGTCAGAAACTCAGGGACCAAATAGATTCAGAGGGTGAATTCAAAGCTGACCTGAGGAATCAGATCAATTTGGGTAGCGAGGGATCTTTGTAGAGTCAATTTCAAATATCTACCACCAATGGAGATATACGTGGCACAGATAGATTTTTAAAAGTCAGAAAACCAGGACAGTGTATCGGGTTTCGAAATGTCCACAAGTCAGCAGGATTTGTATTCTTCCAAATGGCTTCTTCAGGCTGATGGGATGGGTCTGCACCTTTCCAGTAAAACCCCAGTGAAGGAGAGAGAGGAGGACTTAAGAGATGTGCAAGGAATCGGAGCTGTGCTAAAAACCTGTCCCCAGTTTTCTGCCCCAAGTCTGTCCCAAGTTTATTGAAAAATAAAATACCCCATATGTAGATCATAGGAAATAAACTATATGGGAAGATGTGTTTGAAGTAAGAAGAAATGGTGTCCCGGGAGACTGCTGACTCTAAGGTTCCTGAGTCACTCACCTGAGGTCCTTTATGCCCTTCGCCTCCCTTCTCTCCTTTCCTGCCGGGAATTCCATTTAACCCCTTTTGTGGTAACAAAAGAAACATAGTACAATGAAGCAACGAAAATGTACCTTGGAAACACATCCACAGAAAAACACTATTCCAACCCTTCAAGTAGCCTTTTAACTCTGAGGTTAAGCATATCCTTCAATAGGAATGGAGGGGAGGCCCAGACTCTGTGGTACAGATCTTATCAAGGAATCCCTGCCTGGGTCTACGACCTTCATCCCCCTCAGACAGGGAGAAATCAAAGGGAGAAATAAAACCCTTAGAAGAAGGAAGTCAGACATAAGCAACAGTCAGATGGATTCTTTTGTTGGGGCAGGTTACCTGGGCCAGAGTGCTCCTCGTCAATGCGTAAAAGAGAGAGCAAAGTGGTTTCAAGTTCGCACAAAAAGACATTTTAGCAGAGGAGTTTAAGCATATTTTCTACTATGTTTACCATCAAATACACGGATGCATACTTTATTTATCATACAATACACGTACAGATCTCTCACACAGAAGAAACAACTAGAAGCGCTGCTCAAGTTTCCCACTACCAAAGCGCCAGCTATAACGTGGCGCCAGCACCCGCCGCACTAGCCTTGGTACACTCCCTAAGTATCAAAGGGACCCTGGAGTGGCTGAGGTAATGTCACCCTTCTTCCTACAAAGCCTGGGGATAGATCTAGACAGATCCCATGGTTACTCAATCTAAAGGATTTGCTAGCTGGTGGCTTGGTTCAGGGACCCCGGAACCCTCAAGAGAATACCAAATTCTACCTTAGTGTGAATCATCAGAAACTTCCTAAAAGAAAAATGAACTCTTGAGAAGGTCTTGGGTCTATGCACACCTTCCAGACAAGTTCTGGCTTAAAGTGGGCTCCATAAGGTAACTAAATATTCATGTGTTACGAAGCCATTATCTAGGGATGACCCCAGCATCTTTCCAACATGAAGGAGAGACAGTGACGTCCTGACTTCAATGCTCTTATCAGTACTGATATGACCAAGAAAAAATGGCTCATGTAAAGCCCTATCAGTAATATTCCAAAAGCACACTCACCCGCTGTGAATTAGCTTTAGACGCGTTAAAGAACAGTTTCCAATTCCTAACTTTCCTTCATGGGATCTGTGTGCAGGGCTTCAGTTAAGGAAAACCAATTTGTTGATCCTGATATTAATTACTAATATAATAGTAAGGTCTTGATAATTCATTATTACTAACAAGCTGATAAAATAGTGGTGAGCACAAGAGCATCCGTTTCCTCTATTCAAAATAGGAGCAGGCTTGACGGAGCCAAATCATTCTCCCACAGTGGGAAATGTAGAATTCTAGAAACATGGTCCATGGAGGAAGGCGGGAGCAGATTAAACATTTCTCAGTTATTTATTTTTATATAGAACTACCCACTGACTTCCCATTAGGATAACTCAGCATTATTTATCAATATTTATGAAAGTCTTCAACACACCTGTGGGCCTTGTAATCCGTCGGCTCCCTGGGTACCTTCAGGTCCACGATTTCCCGGCTCCCCCTGATGAATGAGTTTTCAGTGTTAACACTTTCTCTACACAGATTCTCTCTTTATACTATCTAGTACTATAATATATAGTACATGGGTACTATTTTGACTGAATCTTGGCTCACCCCTTACTTGGCCTAGAATTTTATTCATTTCCATACTAAAAGATGAGCACAAGATGGTTTCTGACTCTAGTAGAGAAGTTCACTCTCCTTCAGTTGATTCCCAGTGCGTGTGAAAAGCAGGCAAATGGACAACAGGTCATCTTGTCTAGGAGGTGTCTGTGAAGGGGTTCTGCCTTCAGTCAGGCCTGTCCAGTTCCTGGCAGCCGAACTGACGGACTCTTGTGTTTCCCCCCATTGGTGGGGCCATGTCTAGTGCTCTGCACATCCTTATCGAATGCTCATTTGTTCCCAGGGCCATCTGCATATGAGGACTCTCCTTGGAACCATCTACCATGGAGGGCAGGAATTAAGGGGTACTTACCGAGGCACCTGGGGGTCCCCTTTGGCCTTCCCTTCCCTGGAACAGAAAAGGCAAAGTGTTAGTGTTGTGTATGTATCCAGATGAAGGGTCGTTTAGAGGCAAGCCAGCCTGTTTCATTCCCTGACAGACATAAGTAATGAGTAGCTCACAGAAATGGCTTCCCCGAGTCACTTTCCAAAGACAAGTTTTCACACTGGGCACTTCATTATACACTAACATTTGGGGGATTGATTGAAAGCCAATCTGAAAGTCATTACAGAGTCAGCTCCAGTCTAACAGCCTCTGACAATTATTCGGGAGGCTGTCTGGAGAATCAAATCATTCTCGAGAACCTGTCTTCCGTCTTTCCTTCTTCAGCAAATCCCACAAAGTACTGTCTGCTAATCAGAGGCTTCCTACATGAGAATAAGCTGTGTCCTGTCCGTCTCTCTATCCTAGGCCCTGAATGTATCTTAGGGGAGAGTAAAAATTGTTAGATTCAGTGCTTCACATGGGCCCACTGAGCTTTGTTTCCATGGAATTCTACAAGAAGGAAATGGCTGATGGGGTCTGCTTAACTATGTGGTGGTCCAATGGGACTGCCATGCTCATCTGAGAGACGGGCTGATCCCTGAAGCCAGAAATCTGTCTGTGCTTAACCACAGGTGATTTCCTTGTTGCCGGCTCAGGCTCTCCCCCTAGTGGCTGCTCTACCACACCCTGTCCTTCCCAGAGGGTGATCAACGCAGATGATTCAGACCCCATGTCCTAACTTCTTTCCCCCAAACAGCAACAATAAAATCTGTACCCTCACACTCCCCCTCACCCCTGCCCCTTTGAGCGAGCTGTGGACTATCTCGACCATCAATTTACTTTGTATTGTGATAAGCAACTATGAATACTTTAGGTACAAGACTTTACTTTTTATTTTTATTTAAATTCAAGTAATTAACATATAATGTATTATTAGTTTCAGAGGTCAAGGTCAGTGATTCATCAGTCTTATATAACACCCAGAGCTCATTACATCATGTGCCCTCCTAAAGACTTTAAAAAAAATTCTATGAATTATTGAACACTACATCTGAAACTAATGATGTACTATATGTTGGCTAATTGAATTTAAATTAAAAAATAAAACAGTAAAAATAATAACAATAAAATTTAAAAATTCTATTCATGCATTCAGAAAGGTAGCCATGGAAATTATTTGAGAATCGGTTTTCTTTCAACTGCCTACCTTCTGGAGTTTCTTCGAATGAACTACCTGACCAAGTATCATCTCTACCAGGTTGGCTAATGATTGGAATTCCTCCACTGGGGTTCTGCCCCCCACCCCCCTATTCAGGGACTTTCCTTTCAAAATGCAAATGCCCTTTGGGAGAAGTTACCCATTGTACCTTGTCAGCTCTTAGTACCTTGATGTGACTAACAGAGCTCTTGACATATGAAAGCAGAGAAGAAAGAGCAAACAGAAGTTGAGGCCACTGTTACCCTGTGATGTCCTAATTCCATTAAAAAAGGTAAAAGAGCATTTATTCCACATCAGACAATACTGCACAATGGTTAGGGATGTGTCTTTAGAAGTCAGGCACTCTTGACCTCGACACTGCCCTTTAAAACCTGTGTGGCACAGAGTAATTGTGCAATAAGCCTTAGCCAGGAGGTTAGGATTCCAGACTCTGGAGTGAGACGGTCTGGGTTCAAACCCCGGTTCTGCCACTTGCTACCTGCAAGTTGCCCAAGGGTCCTTGATTATTCTCATCTGCAAAATGGATATAATAACAGTATCTACCTAGTAGGTTTGTTATGAGGATTTAATATTTGGAAGTGATCTGATCAGGACCTGGCACAAAATCGACGCTATAGAAGTGCACGTGCTGTTATTTACAAGCATCTGTGTGTGGCAGGCCGAAAACAAGGGGCCTGGAATGTCATTTCAAGTCCTCTGGCTCTCAGCACATCAACCCACTGTTCAGGCAACAGCTGGTACAGTTAACTTGCAGAAGTTGGAATTCTGTCTCCGAGGAGGCAGTGTCTTACACGTTTGCTTGTGTTCGTGGAATTTGTGTATCTACTTAAAATCCTCTGACCCTCATAGAGAATTCTGGCTTTCGCTGGAAAGTGGGGCAAGAGGTAGAAAAGCTTGATGCTGTTTTATATTCACGTTGCCTTGTTCAATTCAGGAGAAAAGCGGTTACAAAGGTAGGAGCTGGGCAGGGACGTGGGTGAAGATGGGTGAGGGAGGCTGTAGTAATCCCCCACCCCCAGCATCTCTTTTCAAAAAGTGCTTGATTGATGGTGACAGTTCTAAAGTTCTCTCAAACTAAGAGTATTTTCTCTTAAACCAACACAAAGACGTATTTGTCTTTCAAATTTATTGCATGTAGTGCGTCTTGCTGCTCTCCTGCTCTCTCCGGTTAATTTTAATTCTCTTGTGTGGAGAAGAGGGCAAAGTCCCAGAGAATTTTTACCAGAAGCCCCAGGAAGCCTAAGCCATCTGACCATCGATCTTATCCGTTAAGAACTATGATTCAAGATAAACAAAGGCAAGAGGAATTAAAACACATTTCTCCACTATTTATTCCAGAGAGAAAGGCAAACAGCCACAGCCTTCAAAGTGATGAGAAGACTCCAAGTCTGTAATAGAAAAGGAAGCCAAGTATTTTCAGTTCCCTCTTGAACAAAGCTCAGGGCCAAATAAATCTAGGGTGTTGTACATTATTGTCTTTTTATAATCTCCATTCTAAGTGCATGATAAAAGGGTTTCTTTTTTTTAAGATTTTATTTATTTATTCATGAGAGACGGGTGGCGGGGGGCAGAGGCAGAGGGAGAAGCAAGCTCACCTCGGAGCATCGAACCTGACCCCGGGCTTGATCCCAGGACCCCAAGATCACCACCTGAGCTGAAGGCAGATGCTTATCTGACTGAGCCACCCAGGTGTCTGATCAAAGGGTTTCTAACATGTTGGAAATGTCACCTTTCACTTCAGTAGTCCACAAAAAGAAAAGTGATTTCTGGTTGTTCCTTAAAAAGAAGGGGAAATCCAATATTCCTGCTTTAGGCTTGATATCACATGCGATGCTATAAAGTTGTAGCCCTAGGGTCTCAAGGTTGCCACAGGCTTGGCCCTAGTCACCAGTGTTTCGGTTCATTCATGAAGAATTTATCTGTGACTCTTCTTTCCCATTGGAAACATTTGAAGAGAAAGAGAGTATGTTTACCCAATTCATATTCTTACAGAAGCTCGAAGATGCTAAGCTACTGGAGGAGGGCTTTCATGTTAAAGGCACTGACTCTCTCCAAAGATATTCAAAAGCTCTGGAAGGTGGAACGAGGAAAGGAGACAGTCACAGAGGTTCTCAACAAGGAGTGATTCCCCCCCCCCCCGCCCCCGCCCCAACTACCCTCATTCCAGACATTTGGCAACATGTGCAGACATTTTTGTCTGTCGCAACTTGGGGGGAGTGAGCTAGTGACATCTAGTGGGTAGAGAGCAGGGGTGCTCTGAAACACCCTATAAATGCACATGATAGCCCCTCACAGCATCAGCTGGCCCCAGCGACAATAGTACCAATGTATCAGCTTTGGACCCGCCAGCTCTGCAGGGGCAAATATTGTGAATGCCTCTGTGGCACCTTCAGGTGATAAGGAGGGAAAATAAATGTTCATGGAAATACTCACCCTATTTCCTCTGGAATTAGGATTGCCTGGTGTCCCTTTCTGTCCAGTTCTACCCTAGAAATATAATTGTTTCCCCAAGATCGTAAGGCACAAGATTCTGAGTAACTACATCAACATAAAAACCTCATGCACTATTAAACCAGCAGAACTAATGTGTCATGCTAGAATCTTTCTGCATATCAACACTGTTGGGTCTGTGTCTACTAAAGAGGAAAATGGTATAGCAACATGCACCGCTAACTATCAGTTTCCCCGTATATCACCTGCTGGAAACTTAATAATCTTACCCATGGAAGTGTAACCTACTACAGATGTGTCTTGTTTTCAGGAAATAAGGCTCTTCTAAATGTGAACTTAGGGGTGTTATTCAATTATAGGGTTACATATTTTACTAAGTAATTAATTTAGACTTTAAGAAAGTCTCAGCTCAGTAGCAGAATTAGTCATTCATACATATGTAAATAGATCTATAGATTCTCTGTATGTAAAATAGATTCAATTACTTGTCTTCCTTGTTCTCCTTTGGAGCCCTTTTGTCCTTTGATGTTACTGTTTTGTCCTGGATTACCCTAGAGGAAGATTTAAAACGTATTTTAGAGCCAAGAAATATTAGCATTTTTTTTTTCAAATACCATGTATAATATTCAAGTAGTAAGTTAATTTGGGTTAAGTGAGGAAGGGTGAGAGAAAATTCTCCACATTTGAAATCCATAGATTTTTGAAAAAAATGAAAATAATATTTCCCCAAGTTTGAAGAGGGTTTGGTGACAAAGGAAGTGATAAGAGTGCTTGCTAAAGACTGCCTGCTGAAGCCATGATGATTTTCTCTTCTCTGTGTTGGCAGCTTCACTGATGCACTAGTCCAAACATGCTTATACTATTCTCTTAGAGATGCAATAAGATTCCTTTTTAATCATATCTGCAAATAGGAAATCTGTAAGATTAAAAGCCCAATAAGCAAAATTATGGAAATTTCTCCCCAAAAGGAACTTGAAAGTCTCAAAGTAACACTAAAGATGATTATGATGGAACCTTAGTTCTCAGCTCCAAATTTCCAATATAATCAGCCAAGATCAGATGCACACAGATTTCTACCCAAGCAGTTAAGTCTCAGTTAACACCTACTACCCCGACTCCCAAGACAAGACTTTGCCTACAGGTTAGCGGAAGATACAAGGGAAAGGAAAGAGGAACTCGGAGGAACTACACAGTTCAGAGCCAACTAGACCCAAGTAACTTACAGGATCTCCTGGGAAGCCCTTCTCCCCATAACCCCCTGGGGGGCCTCTGGAACCTGGGCTTCCCTGAAAAAAAAGAAAATGAGCTTCTGAGTTAGCTTGTATGAGGGTTTTATAATGGTATTAAAATGTCAAGTGTGTGTTTTGGAGGCAAGAAAATCAATCAGACAAAATGATCCACATTTCTCTCTCCCAGCCAGTTTCCTCAGACTTCTCAAGCAGGACTCAGCGCAGTTTTAAGCCTATGGTCAGGATTATCTATAGTGAGGCTGAGCAATGGGAAAACTCTCATGATCTAGCATAGTGTCATCCGACAGAACTTTCTGCAGTAATAGAAATCCTCTCTATTTGCTTTGTCTAATATGGTAGCCCCCAGCCATAAGTGGAGATGTGACTAGGACAACTGAAGAGCAGGATTTTTCACATTCACTATTTGAATTTAAATTGTCATATATTGGTAGTAAGTATTATATTGGACATTGCAGCCAGTCTAGCAACTTCTGATGTTTATAATTAAATTGGCCACTGGAAATCTTCACAGGAATATTCTACTTGTCACCTCAAACTCAAGTGTTCCCAGCTCAGCTTGTCCAAACCGGGGTCCTTGAAGGCATTTAGACTGACTCCTCATTTCCTGCTTCTCTGGTCACCTAGATCTAGAGATCTTACGTCCTGGAGCCAGAACCAGGGTGAGAGAAGCAAGTCACGTAGGGTGCAAACTTTAGGGAGACACTCACACTTTGCATGCCTCCGAGAATGAGTACTTTCTTAAATCCCGCACCCTAGCTGCTCATTCCAGCCCGGGCCCTGCTGCGTCCTTAGTATGTCTTGTGTCTGTTCTCGTTGACATTGCCTTACTTGAAGGCCTCATCACCTCTCACCGTGACTGTTCCAGAGCCTCTCATCTTTGCCTTGTATCTATGTCATCTCTGGCACACCCTCCACACCACTGCCAAGTAATAGTTCTGACATGCAAATTCAATTATGGTCTCCGTACTTAAAATCTTTCAAAGACTCCCGATTGCCTAATGGTTAAAAGCCTAATTCCTCCACATGGCCCACGAGTGCCTTCCCAATCTCTTCCCACCACCTCTAGGACCTCCCCTCCCCCTCCCTGTACTGTAATGCTCCACTTGCAGTGCCCCCAAGCCTCCATGTCTTTGCTTATGTTGTTCCCTCTGTCTGGAATGCCCTTCCTCCATGTCTTGCTAATGCCTATCATCTTCAGCTCTGGGATCATTTCCTCCAGGAAGACTTCCTGGACTCTCTCCCTACCCTGCTGAGTTAGGTGCCCTTCTCTGGGCTCTCATGCAGTTGCCCACAACATGGCCTCAATCACATTCTGCACTGTCATTAGCTATTTATATATTTGACTTTCTATGGCCGGGGATCCTTGAGGACAAGGACAGTGTGGTTCATCTCTGAATCTTCAGCACATAACTCAGTGCTTGGCACATGCCAGGTATTCAAAAATATTGGATAAATAAATGGATCAGAACATAAAAACAGAGCTGCTTGGAACCAAGTAGGCATATATTAGTAAGTATTGAAATGAATTTAAGATAAAAAATGTTTCACTGTGATTCACTCAGCAAGGTCACCAAAGTAATTCTGTATTTTTCTCTTGCCTTTTATGTTAGTTTTTTTTCTTCTGATGCAATAAAGAGAACATGGAAGGCACTGACAGGAAAAAAAACATTCATTTTCAGACTTCTGAGGAACATGCCCATAGAAGAACCTTGCATGCCTTGATTGCTTCTCGCTGGAGTTCTTGAAAACTCCCAAACAGGAAAGTAGCATCTACTCAGCAGTAACAGAACTTCATTTCGTGGTCAAGTCAGCTGTCAATTTTTTTCCCGACTAAGCACCGGCACACAGCAGTTAAGACTGTCTCTGTTACCAAATTCTCCTTCTTTGATGTATTGAAAGTGTTACCTGAGATCCTGGATCACCTTTTTCTCCCTTTTCCCCAGAAGGTCCATGAAAGCCCTAAAAGAAGTCAAGGAAAACAAAATTCCCATTTAAAGAGAAATACATCAACCTCATGACCACGTTATGGTACCTGAAAGATGGCTTACCTCTTCCCCATCCAGTCCGTCAATCCCATCCTCTCCTTGTTCTCCCTGAGGGACAACAGGGAGTGCAATCAGGTCAGAGGAGGGCTCTGCCACATGCTTACTGGGAAACTAATCCCGTCGGGAAATCGAATTGGACTGAGAAGACACTACGGTACCTTACTTCCAGAAAATCCTTTGGCTCCCTGTAAAAGATGAGATCTCTCTCACTGACACATCAAAGACAGACAGCAGGTGGATTCACAGACTATTGGAGCCAGAAGGGGCTGCCTCCCTAAAGAAGGTGACTGTGCATTTCTTTCTTTCTTTTTTTTTTTTTTAAGATTTTTATTTATCTATTTGACAGAGAGAGAGACAGCCAGCAAGAGAGGGAACACAAGCAGGGGGACTGGGAGAGGAAGAAGCAGGCTCCCAGCGGAGCAGGGAGCCCGATGCGGGGCTCGATCCCAGGACTACAGGATCACGCCCTGGGCCGAAGGCAGACGCCCAATGACTGAGCCACCCAGGTGCCCCGACTGTGCATTTCTTTAACTGCTTCTGGCTCTCTAACCACAAAGGGATGATAGATGCATCGAATGAATGCTCTGAACTCATTGAGATTTTTAAGAAGTAGAATTCGTCCACAGGTGAGGACACTGACATGTAATTGGAGAAAGGCAAAGGGGGATAAAAGAGAGAAAAGGAGGGAGGGAGGGAAGGAGGAGAGAAGCAGAGCATGTAGGGAATTCAAAATCACATGTCCAGCAGAGCCTTACCTTTTGACCCTGCTCTCCTGGACATCCTGCAATCCCTTTATCTCCCAGGGGTCCAATGTCTCCTCGTCTTCCCTAAGAAAAGGCAACCAAACAGGTATCCAAAGTGACTCTTCTGCCAGAAGTTATCAGCAGTTTGGTTTTTTTTTTTTTTTAAAGATTTTATTTATTTATTCGACAGAGATAGAGACAGCCAGCGAGAGAGGGAACACAAAGCAGGGGGAGTGGGAGAGGAAGAAGCAGGCTCCTAGTGGAGGAGCCTGATGTGGGGCTCGATCCCATAACGCTGGGATCACGCCCTGAGCCGAAGGCAGACGCTTAACCGCTGTGCCACCCAGGCACCCCAGCAGTTTGGTTTTTAAGGTGAAGCAAGAGCATGGGCGCTCTCTGAACTTCACACAAAGCACGTCCTTCCACAAATGTGTTCATTTAACTCTGGTTTTACCCTCTATTCAAAGATCTTCCTCGTCAACCTTCGGGGCTTCCTTACAGACCCAAGATCACACAGACATGCAGGAGGAGCCCAGTTGCTTCACTGTCCTCAGCAGACAGCAGAGCTAAAGGTTTGGAAGTCGCTCCATCTTCCAGCCACCTTTCAAATACTCCGGTAACACATGTTGGCCCTGCCCTGGAACAGTCAGCGCTGCTGAAGGTACTGAAGCAAGCTGGTCCGAGGGCACGGGAGCTGAGCAGAAGGTTGACGGGTCGGGCCACAGCCAGGAGACCTCGAAGCTGGGAGGTGCTAGTGCTCACAGAAAGGACCACCGGGCGAAAGACGCCCAAGTCAGACCACCCACTGGGGAAAGAGTGCTCAAGGCCAATGGCGTGTGCATCTCCCATCAATCCTGTTTCTCCCAGGGAATATCTAAACACAGGTAAATGCTAGAGTAAAATGAATCTCAAGAGAAAAGGAATGTGGTGCTCTTGGAGCGCAGGAACCCCCATCTGTCTCTTTACCCACTTACGTCCCTTGTGCCTGGCTCAGTCAGATCTGGGTGCAAAGTGGGTGCTGATGGTTTGGATAAATCCTTCCTGGTAGCTGAGGGGAGAAGGGATTTTTCCTTCCTCCTGCTTTGCTTTCTTTATTCTGAAGATTATTCCCAGGAAAGCAGGAGACCTCTCTCCTGGCCACATGTCGCTAAGAGATACTGAAACATTGTGGCTTCCTATTGACCGGACTGTCAGCCAGATGTGGGCTCATGGCCAGACACCCACACTCCAAGCCCTTCGTGCTGCCTGGGTGGGCTCCAAGACCCCTCTGCAGGTACGTGGTGGGTGGGTCAGAGCACTCCCCTTGGCGGTCATTTTGTAAACTAGGTCAGCACTAGAGTCTAAGAGGAATGTATCAGTTTATACATCAGGAGACTGAGAATCAAGAAGTTAAGGGTCTTGCTAAGGTTTCTCGTCCAGGTCAGCCCTTGGCTGTCCGACTGAGCCTGTGCTTTTAATTATACCTGCCCAGGCATGATTTAATTTCATTTTAAACATTGCTGCCCAGACAGAGAGCTAGCTTGATTCCAAGGGGATGGAGATGCAGGCTGGATGCTTCCTGAACTTTCCCCTCCCCAAACACAGCCATTCAAGTGTTTCAGTTCCTTCCAATCTATTCTCATAATTTGACTGATGAACCAAGAGAGGGTTCTGATTTTAGGGTCAATGATTGAGATTAGAAAACCTCTGTGTTGCATGGAACCATGAGGCTGTGCCTTTCCATGTCCTAAGCACTGAGCTCGAGGTCCAAAGGCAGCCCGTCGCTAGTAGATAGCCCTACTTGGCCCTGCATAGGGGAGACAGGAGCATGCCCCACTCCCTGCCACGGATAAAAACAAGCCAGGCAACATGTAGGCGAGCCTGCTGCCTCCTTCCCCTCAAAAGTGGATTTGGTAAGTGCTCACGATCCAGACCAAAAAAGGGGGGGGGGAGGAGCAACCCATTTTCTTTCAAAACCGCCAAAAACCCCCATATAAACAAAATCCTTTCTGTAGGAACTGTCCATGCAAAAGAAAAATCATTGCTTGTGTTGCGGGGGAGGATCAGGAAAACTTACGGGGTCTCCGTCCTCTCCCCGGTGTCCTCTGCTGCCTTTCAGACCCCGAGAACCCTGGGAGGAAAGAGGGAAATACATTTCAGCCAGCTTCCTTCAATTTGAACCTGTGAAATCACTAGGCATTGTAGACAAGTCCCTCCCTTGTCTGCAGGGGTGGCTGTGAGTCTGTGGAGAGTCTGACAACCCCCGGAGGCTGACTTGGGGAACCCACTTTGCAGCTCAGGGCATCGGGTGGGTCCTGTGCCTGAGGGGCTCCGTGGTGGGCAGCTGTGGCTAATACAACTCTTCTAGAAGGCAAATCGATCACATTTCCAAAGAGATCATTTTATTTCCTTTTGCTTTTCTGAGAGTTCAAGGAAGAAGCACTTCTCCCAATAACAAAGTTACACATATTTTAATCGCGATCATCTCTCCCTCTGCTCCGTGGGGTTTAACAGCCTTGTGGCTTATCTGTGGCAAAGATTTAATCAGATGTTTGCTTTCCTCACCATGTAACACAGGTCCTGGCTATCTGCTCAGTGCACCTGGGGGCTGTGCTCTTGGAATGTAACCCTAATACCGACCAGAGCAAAGGGAGGAGGGAGGAAACTGTGCTGAACAAAGCATCGTAACTCGGTAAAATGGCCCAGATCACGTACCCACAAGGACGGACAATCCAGAACTCATGAGCGAGGATTGTATTTGCTCTCTTAAAAAAACCAGACTCCATTTAATTATGATATCTAAAAAGCATTTGAAAACATGCATAAAAGTAAATAAAATAGAAAGACACAGCTTAATTATTATAAAGTGAACGTCCATGTAGCCACCACCCCGGCCAAGCAATAGGACATCACTGGCACCCAGACGCAGCCCCCCCCACCATGCCAAGCACTCCCACCCCCACCCTGGGGAGCATACTCCTGGCTTTTATGACAATACTTTCTTGCCATTTTTTAGACTTCACTACTGAATCATTTATCCCTAGACATGATAGGTTAGTTTTGCCTGCTTTCCAACTTTTTATAAACGGAATCATACTATATGTATTCTTCTGCGTTTTGCTTTTTTTTTGGGGGGGGGCCATTACTGTGTTTGTAAAACTCATTCATGTTGTTGTACATACCTGTAGTTCATTCATCCCCTCACCTTAGAGCATTCCATTAATGAGGACACCATGACGTATTTATTTAAGCTATTGCTGTGTAACTGATCTTCTAGAATTCATTTTTTAAAGGGCTATTAATCTGCAAAGCTTTGCTCTTTTTGCGGTTCAATTTCATTCTTTGCCGATGAAGTACAACCTTTCCCACTGTTTCTAACACCACTTGCACTCCTCAAACTGTTTAAAGCAGGTGCAAAAGAATAAACCGCAAAACCAAGGAGCAATGTCATGAAGGGTATATCAGAAAAATGGGAGTTATTCTTCACAGCAGTATCAAAAGTGAGTCCTTCTCAACTGGCTCCTACACCACAGAAATCGCACGAAATAAATGCCTGAAGCAATTTCATCAGCATCGAGTGAAGGCTGCGAAGTGCACCCCTTGGCCTTGGTCCCGCCCACCAAATCCAGGCACCCTGGGTGAGAGTTTCACAACGGAATGGCACCTTGGCAGCTTGTAGTCCTCGGGACCCATAAGGACCTGGAGTCCCCGAACACTTGCAGAGTGTGCAGCAGCAAGTCTTCTCTGCGACGTTTCCCTGGAAAAAGCAAACTTGAGTAAGCAGCAATGGTCAGGAACTTCAGGGCATAGGCACTGTGTTCATACAGAGAGCATAAGGCACCAGCTACACGGCCGGCCTCTCTCTCGGGGGGAGGGGCTGCGAGGATCAGACGTGCTCCTTGACTTAGTACCGAAGACGGGGCACTCGGCTCTCAACTGCGATTCAGCATCCCTGCTCCCAGGACGTGACCTCCTGTAGAAAGGGCACCTACCACACAGGTGGCCACAGGCCAAGTTTTCACAAGACTGGCTGGCTTCTCGTTGACAGGCTCCCGTTTTCTGGGGATTTCTGCAGCATAAACTGATGGGAGCTTTTCTGCATGACTAGGGGCTGGTTGCTTTTTCAGTCCCCATGCAGTCATGTGGTGAGATGACGAAGGAGGAAAGGACACACAAAAACGAAAATACGCTGCTCTGGTCTTTCACACTTTTTCATCTACTAAAGACCATGCACTTTATTTAGTGGGGCAAGCAACGGGGTCTCCAGAAGTACTCATCAAAATTCCAGTTTCATTCTGATGGCCTTTGGAATAACTGCATTTCTTCTCCACAACTCACCAGGTACTGTGACAGCATCTTGCCCAGCTCTCTCATGCCAATGGTCAGGTGAGTCATGTAATCAAATCCCTTTCCAAATTCAAAGCTGGAGAACTCATCATGGGCAGTCGTGTTTAGGGACACCACCAGCAGAGCATCGAGTCCTAGGCAGTAAACGTAAGAGATTCGAAACCAAAGGGGTTGCATGTGAAAGAGAAGAAAAGCCCGTCATGTTTCTACTTGGTGAGTGGTGTTCAGAGAATCGGAAGAGGGAAAAGGAAAAGTAAGAAAAAGCAGGACTCTTGACATATGAAGAACTCATAGGCTTGCTTGCTTGTTCAGGCTTCAAACCCAACAGAAAAACACTAGCAGAAAACTGTGCTTGATGCTTAAAACCATCAAGTTTTGATATAATTCTTGGGCATTCGAAAGCAATTTTTAAAAATGCCCTTCAACAGATGACTGGATTAAGAAGATGTGGTCCAGGGGTGCCTGGGTGGCACAGCGGTTAAGCGTCTGCCTTCGGCTCAGGGTGTGATCCCGGCGTTATGGGATCGAGCCCCACATCAGGCTCCTCTGCTATGAACCTGCTTCTTCCTCTCCCACTCCCCCTGCTTGTGTTCCCTCTCTCGCTGGCTGTCTCTATCTCTGTCAAATAAATAAATAAAATCTTTAAAAAAAAAAAAAAAAAAGAAGATGTGGTCCATATATACAATGGAATATTACTCAGCCATCAGAAAGAACGATTACCCAACATTTGCAGCAACATGGATGGGACTGGAGGAGATTATGCTAAGTGAAATAAGTCAAGCAGAGAAAGACAATTATATAGTTTCACTCATTTATGGAACATAAGAAATAGCAGGAAGATCGGTAGGAGAAGGAAGGGAAGAACGAAGGGGGGGTAAACAGAAGGGGGAATGAACCATGAGAGACTATGGACTCTGGGAAACAAACTGAGGGCTTCAGAGGGGAGGGGGGTGGGGAATTGAGATAGGCCGGTGATGGATATTAAGGAGGGCACATACTGCATGGAGCACTGGGTGTTATACGCAAATAATGAATCATGGAACATTACATCAAAAACTAAGGATGTACTATATGGTGACTAACATAATAAAAAATTATTTTAAAAATAATAAAAAATAAAAATTAAAAAGTGTATTGTTCATCTTCAGAGGTTTTCTGAATTTTTCTGAATGTAAATTAATAGTTCTCAAAATTATCTCCATGGCCAAAAACTCCTGGGGGCCCAGGCCCTGCAAGCCTGAGGAAAGCCCAGGGTGAACTCCTGGCCATAGCCAGGACTCCATTTATTCACTCATTCACTCACTCACTCACTCATTAATTCTCTCCCTAGTCCATTTACTCTACCTATCCTTTCATTACACAAATCTCTGCTTATTAGGAGCCCATTATGTATTAATCATTGTACCAGGGATGCAAGATGAATAGGACAGGCACACTCTGTCCCTTCACAGAAGTCCAGTCCAATGGAAAAGGTGGGCAGGAGTCAGATGGCTGCTCTGAGGAGTGGTAAGTATCCTAAGAGGGAGTGGCAGGGTGCTTTGAAAGCCTAAAGCAGAAGCTCCCAAATCAGCCTTAGAAAGTCATGGAAGGTTTCTGTGAAGAACTGAGGAACTGATTCTCTGAAGAGCTGATCCCAAAGGATGAATGGAAGCTGGTCAAGGCAGAGAACCAGAGACAGAAGGTAGAGAAGGACTGGGGAGGAACTGAGATGGGGAGAATTCTATGTAGAAGAAAAGCGTATGCCAGGACTGAGGGCCTGGGGGTCTGAGGCATGAGGTGTGCTGGAGGAAGAAGGGGATGGCTTTGTGTGCCTGGGATGCTGAGTGTGAGGAGTGAGGGAAGGCCAGGGTGGGGAGCGGGAGCCAGGCCCTGGAAAGCACCAGAGGCTGTACTAAGGAATGTGATGTGCCCAGAACAGTGGGAAAGGAAGATGATACAACCCAGCAAACAAGCAGGAAATTCTGTGGCCTCTAGAGAGGTTGCCCATGGATGCTAAACCCCAGAAGCCAGTGTGGGTCTATACCCAGGAAGTCTTAAACAATGCCCCCACCCCCGACAATTAGTGGAGTCTCGTGCTCTGCATAAGACTCTCAACTTCTGCATTTAGTGCTTTTCGAGATCCATGTGGTTGTCTTTCACATGGCTAATCAGAAACAGTAGGGAGTGTCCTAGGTCAGGAGCCCTGGAAGCAGAATCTAAGTGAGGAATTTGTGTGTACGTGGTTTACTGAGGGAGAAGGAGGTGGAGGAAAGGGAGGGGGAGGTTGTAAGCGAGGGTGTCTCAGTAAAGTCTTCACCGTGGTATGATTCATGAAGGACTCTGGGGTGTAAACTCTATTAGAGTCGACCCACTTGAGGCAAGGGTGCTAGGCTTTGTATCCCTATATCGATTGTCCCCCTTCCATTTCCAGGTGAGACATGGTATGGACACCCCCACTCCAAGGTAATGGTTCAGGTGACTCAAGGACCCATGGCTGTAGACGGTCACAGGTGTAAGTACTTGGCCGTGGCTTTTGCAGCATTTGGGGGATGAGCGTGCAGGCTGGTCAAGTGGGTTTGGGAGGCACCAACAGCATCTGCTACTAGTGGCCAGACAGACCTCAAGAGCTACAGTACCTGAGTAAGAAGGGACTCGTTAGCACATTCTGTGCTTCACCACTTAAATTTGCAACTCAGTACCTGCTTCTCTGAGCCTGTCCGATTGATTTTCAAGCATTATCTCGCTTTCACCCCCAAGACCATCTGAAAAGATGAGTAGCACCTAGAGGAAGAGGAAAGCAGAGAATGGGATGATGTGAAAATGAAATACGTAATTGGGGAGGAAGAAACAAATGAAAGAATGCAGAGATGGGACATCGAATGTGACGTGAGTACCTGTCCTTGGGATTTAGATTGATCCTTAAATGTATCCCACAGCGACTGCAGGAACTGTGCATTCAGATGAGATGGCCCATTGACGGTGACTTGCAGCAGGCTGTCAAATATTGCTTTCTGGTAGATTTGGAACTTGGCAGGGAATTCTCGGTCATTGTTCACCTTGAAGGCCACGTTCACCTGCACGTCTGAGCCTGCCCCGCAGCTGACCCTCCCGATGGAGCTGATGTCCTCTAAGATGCCTGGGAGGTAGGATCTCAGCCGAGGGTGGCCATGGAACAGCGGCTGCCCCCGCAGGTGAGTGGAAATGTCAAACCCGACCACTATGTCCATAAAGCAATCTGGAGACCAAGGGAAACAAGGCCAGATTAATGAGTAGACAGGGGCAAGGAAGAGCAGACCAGGCGGACAAAAGGAGAGCAGTCATGGCGTTGCCCAGGGCAGGAGGGTCCCTAGTACCCAGTGTTCAAGAAGGAAGATATGGGCTGCTTGATCAACAGGTATTTCCTCTCTCCTCTTTCAAATATTTCAAGTTCCAATAGCTATTTCAAGTTCCACTCATGGTTTAGCCTCATTTTCAGTGGCTGGCTGTGTGTGTCTGTGTGTCTGTTGTGTGTGTGTGTGTGTGTGTGAGTGTGTGTGCATGCACGTGCAAATTTTCTTATTTTAATGATGACATATTGTGATTCATATAATCATAACATATTAAATATTTGAAATAGCTTTAGAGATTATTTAATCCAGAGGTCACAAACACAAAGGGCTACAAAGGCCAGGGGATAATGTAAAGGAGTTAGACGGGCAGGGAGCAGAGAGAATGAATGGAGGACGACGACCCATCTGTTCACTGCTCAACTCCTGCTGACACTAGCCATGCGGGAGAAGGGGCCCAGTGCGGTCAGATGGCCTGATCTTTCCAAGGAAAGCCTGAAATCTCCATTTTTCATGTGAAACCTTCAGTTTGTAAAAGCTGTCAACTAATTTTAACAAGTTGTCAACACTGGGCAGGATCAACACCACTCAGCTGCAAGTCTCCATTTGGTCACTGCTGACCCTGCCCAGCTGCTCCTTTTACACGTGAGGGAATTGTGATTCCCGGAGTTGCTGCTACCGCACCAGAGCAAGAACCTGGCCCTCGGAGTCTGGTGCTGGGGCCCTTCCCACCACTGTAATGTGCTTCCAGCAGAGCACCCCAAATGGAGTGTGGATGATCTGGAGAGCTTGGAAGGACAAATCCATTCTGTGAAAGAAGTGGCTTCAGTCATAACTCCAGAAACAGAAGCACGCCGAAGAATTTCTGCGTGTTGTACAAATTCCACAAAATGCTATCATATCTTCAGGTGCTGTCCTCCCACCTCCCGGCCCAAGTGTACAGAACTTGAGTCCTCCACAGTCACTCTCAGCTGGGGCGAATGGTGACCCCCGCATCAGATGGCTCCTTGCTGTCCCTTCATTTCCTTCCTTCCCTGCCCTCCTGACTCACTTCCGTGACCCTCCTGGCCTTTGCAGTCATGGTGTTTGTGACCTCTGGGAATCAAATAATCACTAAGGACAATTCAAATCTTTACTATGTTATGATTATACAAATGCCATCATTAAAACATGCCCACACAAAGGCTCATACAGACATACACAGAGAGACACACGCAGGAACACCGAGTCCCTTACAAGATGGTTTAACAAAGTTAAAAGAGTAAAGCTGCCAATCAGCCGGTGTCTGTTTTACTGACTTCCCACTGGACGCAAGGCATTATTCTAGGTCCGCCACAAGTGGAGGGGGCAGAAATAGGAGACTGAGTTTCGGTGGTAAGAGGGGCACAAAGCCTGGCTTGCAGTGAGGGGACAGGGCTGACCAGAGGACACAACCCAGGACCTCCTCCAACCTCTGCACCCTTTTCCTTGTTTCGAGGGAGGCTGGCTGATCCCAAGCTTCCTGGAAACAGAGGAAAGGTCTATTCTCACTGCACACTCTTCAAAAAATATGT
The DNA here is from genome assembly GCF_017311325.1 of Ursus maritimus. Lineage (NCBI taxonomy): Eukaryota > Metazoa > Chordata > Mammalia > Carnivora > Ursidae > Ursus > Ursus maritimus. Next base: position 31,434,855 of record NW_024424453.1, read on the forward strand.
TCTGCTAGAGCTAGCCCCCAGGATACCTTGGGGAAATGAAGTCCCAGGAAGGTGGCAATTAAATAAAAAACAAATAAAGAGCAAGGGAAGCACTTACTGGTTTTCCCGCAGCTCTGGCAGATTTCACGAACCATTCTTTTTTTCACATCCACATTCATTAATTTATTAAAGTCTTGGAGGGTGACTATTTTTTCAGAATGGCCTGTTATCGGCAGAAGTTGCTCCTTATGAATATTTCCTATGCCCCAAACCAGGACACAAATTCCGAGGTTTCTCAGGATTTTCACTTCATCTGCCACATCATAGTAGGGGTCCCCGGATGTGATAACAACCAAAGTTTGAGGGACACCAGCGTTTCTTCTCCCACCGGAAGACGGATCGAACATGGCTTTCACTTTTTTAAGGGCCAGGTCCATTCGCGGAAACCCCTTGCTCTTAGGAATGCTTTGAATTTGAGTCTTCAACTCCGGTATAGTCAGAGAGTTTTTCAACTCGATAATTTTTTGGAAGCCACTCCCAAATTGAGCCAACCCGATTTTTATCTTCTGGTTCTGAATGTTAAAATGATCAATTAATTCTGACACGAAAGTTGTCATGGTAACAAACTCTGAGTTGGAGACCATGTCGGAGCCGTCACAAAAGAAAACCACATCGGCTTCTTGAATGTCACACCCTGCCATTGGGAAAAGCAAAACAATTATGTTCCTCATGAATTATTCTAAATGTTCCCTTTCCTCGAATACTTCAATTGCTTTACTAAATCCCCACAGTAGTAGCAAACTGAGATAAGTTAACAGAAGAGAGAATCACCAATTGACCCTCAAGAAGGAAAAATAGTGGGAAGGAGAAAGGTAATAGACTTTGTTCTGAGTTTTAATATTTATGTGATTCATTTGAAAAGTCGCTTAGAGAAAGAAGTTTGAATAGATTGAATGCGTTCATTAAAAAGTAATTGCAAAGGCTAGAAATCCCTTCGACATACCCAAAATGGAAGGTTCACCCAAGTCAAGGTAACGAGACCCCTGTACTATGGTTAGTACTCCTTTTACTGTTAATGCTACCACTTTACATTTGTGTTGAGAATTACCATTTTAAGAAAGAAAGGTTTTTGGCATACAATAACTGTTAATATTCATGACCATGTTATAAGGAATTCATCTAATTTTATAGATACAGAAATGGAATTCAGAAGTAACTTACCTAAGAATACACAATTGCTATGCAGTGGAGTGGGTACCTGGACCGCCTCATTCTTTATATCTTTAAATCCAGCATTTTTTTCTACTGTAGTTCTTTATAATATCATAATCCAAATATTAAAATGTAATGGGACATGTGCAAATGGCTAGTAAACAGGGCAAGGAGTCATGTCCCTGAAATCCAGTGTGAAATGTTCCATAACCCAGGGATAATCCTCTACCCTCAGGTCCAAACAAATGCAATGGCTGGGACCGGGGCAGCACTAAAGTGATTACTAAAGGCAATTGAGACAAAAAATGTCCACTGTCACACAATTCTTTCTAAGGGTAGTCTGGTAGACACAAAGATGGGCTTCCCAGACAGACCTTCAAGGAAGGACTTGCTGCCCAGCTATGGGAGTATGGTCAACAGAGGGCTCCTTCAGGGTCAGCCTCACTGCAGAGAGAGGTCTTGCAAAAGACCATGCCCTTCCTAGGGCAGCCCACATCTGGGGACTAAGTGGGAAGGGGACATACCCACCCAGCCGTCTTAATCTGATGCTGGACAACACTGATGGGCAATACACACTCTAGAGCTCTTTGCCAGGTTTGGAGCTCTGTCAGGCATGCGTCACTGTGTGACTTCTTCTGCCCATCCTACTTTCCCACTTTCCTTTGTGGGGTGTGAATCCCATCCTAGACTCTGCCTCAGTATCTGCCTCCAAAAAGTAGGCATGGGAGATGAGAATAAAACAGACTCCATCTTTGTAGGATAAGACTGTAGTCCTGGTAATATACTAGATTTGGTAGAGACCCGATGATAAACAGGAGGCCACGCCTGCCCAAGGAAGTCATAGTCTTGTGACAGATACAGATAAAGAAATAGCAAATATGTGTTCAGTGCTACCACCAGGAGAAATAGAAGGTGCAGAATCTGGGAGATTCTGGGATCTGGGATCACTGTCAGGTATTGGGTCAGGAAATTGGCAAACAAAGGCTGAAATGTGACAGACAAGCTAGATGTAGTGAGGGAAAATGGGCTGGTGTGTTCATGGCAGGTAGAATGCTGTGTACAAAGACACAGACATATTTCAGATTGACAGGAGAGATTGTGAAGTGGGGAGTGGCAACAGATGAGGTTGGAGATGTGGGCAAGGCTAGATGGAACTCAGAAATTCAGAAATTATAAACCGTAAGCAGAGCAGTGACATATCCAATGTGTGTTAGGAAGATCACTCAGTGTTCAGAATGGACTGGAAGTTGGCAAGACAAAGGGTGAGGAGACCAAATTTCAGGGTGGGAGTTCAGGGACAGGCTAGAACAGGCAGAATTGAGAAGAAGGTCCTGCTGCCTTGGGAAAAGTCACAATTTTTTTTTTTTTTTTTTTTTTTTTTTTTTTTTACAGATAACACCATCATCCAGTAGCTAAAATCAAGGAGATGAATTCATTGCTCACTTTGAGCTCAGGTGGCAAATCTTACACTTTCCTCAAGTGTGATGCCTGCAGCCTATCCTACCCCAGTGGTATCTCATGGAATCAGCTTGGGTCCCTTCCCTCCTTGTTCCTACCCACCAGCCTCCACTACTCCATATTGAACTCCCATATCCTTCCGTCTGTATTAGTGGCCCTTATCTAGAAAAGCACATTAGACTACTTCAACTTCCTATGGCCCTAGAGAATGTCTATAATCCCATTTAGACAGCCCTGGATCTTTGAAGACAAAGTCTATCTGTCAAACCATGCAACTCTGAGTCTGGCCTATAACTAGTGTTCAGTGTTTGCATTGAGACCATTAATGGAATGGCACAAGAGGCCCTGAAATGGGGTAAGGTGACTATGATCCTAGGCAGAGCTCCTTTCTGCCAAGAAAAAGGCAACAGGGTGGCAAGACCTCAAAGAATGTTTCTGAAACTTTCTTCCATAAGCTCTTCAATGCATACTGTGGTGGGAAGGCAACTTTCAGATCTTGCTCAATCAGTGCATTTTTTTTTTAGAGATAAGAAAACAGCCTGAGCAGAGAGATGTTTAGCCCATGACATACAGGTAATGGGAAGCCAAGATTTAATTTATATTTTGCTTAACCTTCTATTGCTACCCCCATAGAAACTTTAAAAATCACAACTTACACTCATGTGCATTGATACACATACTTTCTTGTAGAGGCAGGTAAATATCTTCCAGTTTGTTGAAATTATCTACATGGAAAGTCTTGCTTTTATTCCCTGCCATAGCCTCAAGTTCAAGTTGGTCAGCCGGTCCTACACCCACCGCGTAGATATCAATGCCTCTGTTTCTTAATTTCAATGCAGTCTCGTTGAGCAGAGTTCGGTCATGGGATGCCCCGTCAGTGATGACGATCAGCATCTGCTTCACATTTTGCTGGATGCGGCTGCCATATTCCTCTGTGAACATTATGTTCGTGTGGTCAAGAGCCCTGGCAGTATAGGTATTCCCTCCGGTGTCCCTGCGCCTCCTTAGGTGCTCGATGACTGAGGATCTGTTTGAGTATTTCCCAAGGTGGAAAAGAATCTCAGGATAGTCTGAGTATTTGAGAGCTCCAATCCGAACTCGGTCGCTGCCAACATCTGCTTTCTTCACCAAATGGATAGTTAGAGCCATCATGTTTTCTTGCTCTTGTGTGTTTATGCTGCCTGAATGATCCAGCACAAACACAATGTCCAACACTTTAATATTTTTACAATCTGAAAGAAGAAGAAGGCAGGCATCACAATCTTTCTGCAGTGTATTCTACACAGACAGCTGAGAAGGGAGAGCAAACCATGAAACTACTATGGCCCAGACACTGCATCTCACTTGTTAAGGTGGCTGTTGCCATTTTTCAGAGTAAGAAGCTGAGGCTCAGTGATGTACAACTTGCCCAGATCATGATTCCACGGACATTGTACTTGACAGTGACTCTTTTTTTTTTTTTTTAAGATTTTATTTATTTATTTGACAGAGATAGAGACAGCCAGCGAGAGAGGGAACACAAGCAGGGGGAGTGGGAGAGGAAGAAGCAGGCTCCCAGCGGAGGAGCCTGATGTGGGGCTCGATCCCATAACACCGGGATCACGCCCTGAGCCGAAGGCAGACGCTTAACCACTGTGCCACCCAGGCGCCCCTTGACAGTGACTCTTGAATGGGTGGTTCTTAAGCCACACCACTCTGCTCTCCTAGATCTCATTAGACATGTGATGCGTTTTCCTAAGCAGGCTTTCAACTGAAAGGAAACGTCAGAAGGTAGTTCAGTATCAATATATTGGTGAGATATGACTGATGTTTGCCAAACTGGCCTGATGTTTTAAGAGCTCAGAGGCTCTCTGTATTAGCTGGGATTTTTCTCCTACTCCCTCTGGCTCCAGGTGTCTTTTCAGCTTCTGCTAAGCAAACTCTCCCGTGTGCACCATGCCTCTCTGCCTTCATTTGTGCTCCTTCCCTCACCTCCTGAATTAGAACCCAGAAAGGCCCCAAGTAGGGGGACAGCTAAGGCCTATCACCTCTCCTCAGCCCCAAGCTCTCCTCCACACTGGAAGTCAAGTGAGCACTCTGGATAGGTCTCCAAAGTGTGGGGTTTCTCTCCCCTCTTTCTCTTCCCTCAGTACCTTAAGCACATGCCTTCCATAGTTTCACTTTCTCCACTTTCTACCTGCATATGGTAACTTCAATCCTTATTTCTGGCAATGAGGTCTCAAATTCTCAAGTCTAAGACGCTTTGGATGAGTCCAGACTATATCCGTAGGAACTTGGAGCCATGACGTGACTTGATGTTTATGAGTCGATCTGATGTGCGAGTCAGCTGAAATTTCACATAATGCTATAGACAGGGCCTCCACAAACATTGTGTTTATCCAAATGAAGAAATACCAGGAAGAGCTCCATGGATTTCAGAGGTGGGGTTGTGGCCTTAAGGCCAACCTGTCTTAGAATGTCCCAACACTACCAAGAGTTTGAGAATCATTGCCACTTGAAGCTGTTAGGAGAGAAATTGCAGTGCCACTGCCTAAAAGTCAGAGTTTACACTAAGATATTTTGTTAACTTTGTGAGAATTTCTCACCCAGAATTCTGAATAATATAGCCCAAGGGAGGTCTCTTTGTTGCCAGGGGAACAACATACAACAAATTTACCAGTACTTCAGTATATTTTCTTAGCTGTATCCAAAACACAGATAAGGGCTCGTGGTAGGTTTAAAAGCACAGGTATTTTTAGTCTTATGTGTGGATTTATAGCAAGTTCTCATCCAAGAGCCGTTTAAGTTGATGGACTCAAACTGAAGATTGCTTGACACAACTTGAAAGGCACTACAGTTTGTGTGAGATAAAAATGATGATCTTGAGCAATCATTTTTAAAAAGTAACAAATTAAAATTTTCCGAAGGGATAGATGCACGAGCAGCCAGATGTAAATACCTCACTGATAGAGGTGGAGAAAAATAAGGTGAAGGAATGAAAATACACATTATATTTTTAAAATAAAGAGGATTTTTTGGGGGGAGGGTATGCTTAGAATATTGGATTTAATTTAATTAAGAGGAAGATAAATTTGTATTTCTAGTTATTTACCACTTGGCAATGATTACAGGTAGGCAAGAAACAATTCTGGGGAATCATTTGGGATTAAAAACTTCCTCTGGAAAATCTAGGTATGCAGGTAGTAAAGAGCTGGAAGTTCAATGGAAAATTCTGCGACCTTTTTGGAATAGATTTGAAGTCTTCACAGCCAGAATACTTTATTGCCAAACTGGCTGACAAGATTGTTAAACTGGAATATTTCTGGAGGTCACAGATGTTTTAATACAACATAAATAAGACCAAAACTTAACACCAAAGTCCAGACAGAGTCTAAGCCCGTGGTATAACCCACTGTTCACCCTATGAGGTCAACATCTCAATCCCAGAGTCCTGAAGGATAACAGTGTCACTTACCATGGAGAGCACATACACGAAAAATGAGTTTGCTTTCTATTGTCTTTAGATCATCAAAGTTCTCAACTTGGAAGACCAGGTTGCCATCCCCACTGATCTCCTCCAGCTGCGTCCTATTGGCTCCGTACACCCCCACAGAGAAGATGACCACGCCTTTGTCCCGAAGAGCTTTAGCAGGGTCTCTCACAGCATCTTGTGCTTCTCCATCCGTGATGAGGATAAGAAACTTTTTGACCCCAATACGGGCCCCCCTGGCGGGGGTGAAGTATTGATCTACAGAGATTAGTGCGTTTCCGGTCAAAGTGTTTTTGTCGATGAGAGACATTCTGTCTATTGCATCAGAAATCTCGTTTTGTGTGAAATATTTATTAAGCTGGAATTCTTCCCGAGTTTTATCACTGAACTGAATGACACCAATATGAGTTCTGTCTGGACCAATCTGAATCTTAGCTAATAGGCTTTTCATGAAGGTTTTCATTTTTCCAAAATTTTCATGTCCTATACTGCCAGAACTGTCCACCAGAAACATGATGTCAGCCTTCATGTCTTCACATCCTGCATGTCGTCAAAAAGACCAGAGATGAGCCAGGTTGACATGATTTTCAGAATATAGAGAAACAGTAAGACAGAAACAAATGCATTAGTCAGAGAACATCAAAAATTAACTCAAGCACCTGCTACCGCATTTGAAAATTTTATCTGCTGCTGTAGTGGAGGCCTGCTAACTACAACCCTGAATCAGAAATCCACCAAATTATTATCCAAGAAGTTTAAAAGAGAAAATGCCACCTCCAAAGCATTTATCCATCATTCATTTATTCATAATTCTTGAGGTCTATGAAACGCCAAGCATCAAGTTATGGGTTAAAGGTTGCGATGATGATCAAAAAAAAGGAATCAGAGAAAAAACAATCAATTCCCTACACTCATAGGACTAATATTTCAGGGTTTTATGCATAATGTAGAAACATAAAATTCTAAGGAATCTTTATATAGCATTATTTTCTTGGATAACTTAAAATGATTTGATGAACACTATAAATCAATATTAAAAATTGGGGTGAGAAACTTTTACTAGAGATAATAACTACGTTAATAAGCACATAACATTCAGCATGGACTGTTCCTTTATTTATATATAAAATTTGTAGATATGTTACTGACTAGAAATGGATGTATTTTTGTATACATATATATGTGTATGTACATGAATCCACACATAGAAGACCAATTTCTATAAGCCATAGGAAAAAAAAAAAAACAGAGTTACTAATTCATTGTACAGGTGTGTGCGTGTACATCTATCTCTCTATATATATACAATAGGTAAATATATTGTTAGCATGTATCTCCTTGGTCTACCTGCTGAAACTGCCATTCTCTTAGCAGTCCTTCCTTCAACACTCACAGAGTCTATCCCATACTATTTGAAAATAAACAATTAGCATTAGTCAAAGAAGAATAAAACAATGCTTATTATTTTTTAATAGTTTGTGTAAGGCCCACCAGGGAACATCAAAACCACCATTTAAGACTCAAGCTGGGGCCATCTTGAAAGTCATCAATAGAGAGGTCACTTAAATATATTTGTGGCCTTGGCAAGGCCCCACTGCTGTGAAGTGTGGAAGCCTCCCTTCCATTAAACATATGTAAAAGGAGTAGACTTTTACATGTGGTTTAGTATTCACAGGGTCTACCTCCTTTTATCTGTTTGTGACAAGACTTCTTCCCATCCTCTAATATCTAGTCTCCCATCCTTCTATGTCAATATAGGTTCAACTAGACAGATGATCGCCCAGGGAAAGACCATATTTCCTAGCCTTCCTTGAAGCTACATGTGGCCCTGTGACTAAGTTTTGGTCAATAGGTATGAGCAGAAGTGACTTGCCCACTTCTGGATCTTAACATTAAAACAATTGGGTGTGGTGGGCTCATATGGCCCTTTCTCCCTTTCCACAAATGCAAGGTGAAGAGAACTAGAGCTTCACTTTTGACCTAAAGATGGGAGCTATGTGTTGAGCATGGAATAGCCTCTCTGCTAGAACTGCACCACTCACCCTGGACCATTATACAAAAGAGAAATAATACTCTACATTGTGTAGCTTGGGGTCTTTTCATTACAGTCTCTTTTCTTCCCCCTAAGCAACAAATACACTGTGTCCCGTTCCATCTGCATCTGCTCTGAGACTGGTCAGTGTTTTTTCTAGGTCCTCAGGCTTCGGTTCCTTAGTTTCCCTGTCTCTGTAGACCATCTTATGGCTCATTTCCTTGTCCATAGCTTGTCTCCTCTTTCAGGTGTGCCAGTGTTCAGGCACCAGCCCTGCAGCAACCTGACCCACAGGGGCTGTCTTGCACCTCCTCACGCTGGCCCAGGCCTGTCTCCCTTGAAAGGACTGAGATACAGCCTATCTTCCATTTCCTGGAATCCTTTTACTTCTCTTTGCATCAACCCCAGGAAACGTTGGGGAACTTTTACTCTTGTACTCTTTCTAGAACATCCTGAAGACCCAACTACTGTCCATAATGGGGAGAACAATGAACAATTTTGTGATTTAGGATTTTGCTGTGAGCTCCACTTATTTGCTTATCTATGTTTCTTTTTTCTTTTCTGTTTTTTGTTTTTACGTTGTTAGCCAGCATATAGCATCATTAGTTTTTGATGTAGCGTTCAACAATTCATTAGTTGCATTGCTTATTTTTTTAATTTTATTGACTCAGAAAATCCCAAAACTTTTTCACTTCTGTAAGTTCAAATAAGTGAGAATTCTTTTTCTTTCTCATCAGTGAATACCTTAGCCAACTTCTACAATAGCTCCTTTTTATGTAGCAGTTACGATGTGCCCACGTGCATTATTTCAAGTGGTCCACATGCATTATCACCTTCAAGCTTCACTATAGGCCGGCATATAGGGATCAAGACAGGTAGACAGTATGTAATCTGTTCAAGGTCCACAGCTAATAAGATTGGGGTTTGAACTTTGACTCATTGACTCCAGCATCCTTTATCTTAACCAATAAGTTAACATGCCTCTCAGCACATGAAATTTTCATGTGCTAATACTAGCAATCAACACATATCATCTTTAATTAGTAAGTGGCTATTACTAATAAGAGAAATCACAATCAGATACGGGACTTTGCAAATTGTTCTTCCTACCTTTTGTTACATGATTTTTAGTCAGAACGAAAATGTAAATATGTGTTTCTGTTACAAATAAAGATAAGCAATTATTATATGTGTACTAGATATGCATTCATAATAGAGAAATGATGGTTGATGTGTATTATGCTAAACCTATAAGGATTCTAGGATGTAGGTGTTACCCTTGCTTAACAGATGAGGAAGTTCGAAGGTCAAGTAGGAAAGTGAGTTGGATCCCAAAGCCAGAGCCCGTTTTCTTTCCACTGCGCTCATCTGCTTCAATTAGCGCATGCGCGTACACATTCACACAACACGCACACACTGCACACACAGAATAGAGTCTCTTACACGCCACACCGGTGGGCTTTGTCAAGGCCACAACACTCTTAGCAACCTTCCTACTTATGACTTTCAAGATGGCCTCAGGGCATCTGTCTACCGAGGAATTTTCCAATCTTGGCAATTGGTCTAAAGGGGCTGAATCCCTCCCTAGTGATAAAGGAAGTTAGCAAAATGTTAACCAGACAACCGGTCACATCCCTTCTCTTCTCAGCCCGGCTATTAGTCTGCCCGAAGTACCTAACTAAGTATGGGAAATAAAGCCTTTTTTGTTTTGCTTACCTTTTTCAGTGCAGATTCTGTGAACCACTTCATTCTTTATGCTTCTTAAAGAATCAAAGTTCTGCCCAAAGCTAACCCTTTCTTCTCCCCCAGCAATTTGTTGGAGTTGTACTTTGTTAGCCTCCCCAATGCCAACTGCATGGATGGTGACTTGCTCAGCCCTTAATCTCTCAGCAGGCTCCAGGACGTCATCTGCGGACCTGCCATCAGTCAGCACAATGAGGTAACAGGGAACCTGGCTTGTCCTATGCTTCCTATCTTCTTTTATTATTGACAGCGTGAAATTCAGGGCCTCCCCGGTATAGGTGTTGCCTTGGAGCTGCTCGATGTTCAAAATCGCGTTCTTTAAGTTCACATTATTAGAATTGTCATTGATGTAAAACTCCACTCTCATCTTATGTGAATACTGTACAGCTCCAACTTGAACTTTGTCTGGGCCAATGCTGAACATTCCTGTCACAGCCAACATAAATTCCTTGATTTGCTCGAAGTGTTTTCCCTGTATGCTGGTTGAGCCATCAATGAGGAAATAGATATCAGCCTCTTTTGTATCTATACAGCCTGAAAGAAAAAAAGTGTAAATTGCATTCTTCGTTAATAATAGAGACTCTGGGGAGAACTTTGCAAGAGGGTTTGTAGAGGAACGTGAGGCCATGAAGTTTCTAGAGAATGAGAACTCGTCATTATTTGCACAGGGTCTGCCAGCTTCATCAGACCTGCTCATGCACATTTTCTCCTTTGAAATTCACAACATGATGGGAAATTGAAACAGAGTGGCACCCAGTGCTTTGTCTCAGGTCACACAGCCAGTTAATTAAAAGGAAAGACCAGATTCCCAAGTCACCAGGCTGAAAGTTAAATTGTTTTTTCTAGTATTGACATGTGGCTTTTTGGACAGTTTATACCTTAAGAAATGGAATGGAGGAGATGACTTACTGCTCTTACTTCCCCTATAACCTCTTCTTCCCAGAGCAACTAGAATATGGCATTTAAAACTAGAACCAGATCATATTACTCTTCTACTTAAGTGGTTGATCATTGCATTTAGAATTTAAAAATAAAAAATTGGCCTGAACTTTCTCCCTGCTTTTCTCTCAGACCCTATTGCCAACAATTCTTCATCTTACTCACTGTGCTCTAACCACGCCGGGCTGCTTTCTGTATTTTTGAAAGTGCCCCAGGGCTTTTGCACTTGCCCTTCTCTCTTCCTGGAATATTCTTCCCCCTAAATATTCACATAGCTGGTTCCTTCTTATCTCATCATGGATATGCCAACTCAAATGCCAGTTCTTCAAAAAGGCCCTCTCTTCCCCTCTAGCTAAAACAGGTCAATCATTGCCTATCCTATTACCTTATTTTCTCTATGATACCCATACTTTTTGAAGTTATCTTATTCATTTGTTCATGAGCACAGACTGCTTCCTGCCACAGAGTGTCAGCCCCACAAGGGCAGAAACTGCTTCCTACTCTGTTTCCACCTAGTACACCTGGTACATCACAAGATTTCAACAAAAAAAAAATTTTAAATAAAAGAGACCTCAATGTTCCTTCCTTTGTTGAGTAGATTCTACAAAAACATGCTTTAACTTTACTAATTGTCTATTTACAGCTCTATCAACTATTCACTGAAATCGGGGAGCAGAAAGAGCATACTTTTAAAAGTTAGGTTATTTGTGCAATTATCTGGTTGAGTATGTGAAAAGATCTTTAAAATACAAAATAATTTAGTCATTTCACAATATTTTCTTTCTTGACAACTTTTTGGGCAACTTGTAACTATTGACACTACTTCAGGCTATGGGGAGTTGGTCCTTAAGAAATCAGAAATACTGGAAATAATTTGGGACCTGAGAATTACACTATGAAATCACTACATAAAATATTATGGCAAAGATAAGCAGTTATCTGAAAAAGATAGGATTAATCTCAGACCAGCAAAACTTAATAGCAACCAGAATGGATTGATTTATATACCTAATGAAGAAGAATCAGGTGTTTTTCAAATAAAGACAGTGGTGGTCAGCAATGAAGAAGAGAAAAAATGTGAGTCACGGGGGGAAACCAAGGCAATGACCACCTAGCCCACCTGGAGCTGTGCTGTCCAATACACCAGCCACTAGTCACATGTTGCTCTTAAAAGGTAAATTTAAACTACTTAAAGTTAAGTAAAATCCAAAAATCAGCTCCTTAGTTGCACTAGCTGCATTTCAAGTGATTCACATCCTCGTGTGGCTGGTGACTATTATATCCAACAGTCTAAATATAGAACGTTGCCATCATCACAAAATGTTCACTTGGATAATGTTGAAGAAGAATGTGTCCCCTGGCCCAAAAGTCTCACCTGTACAGTTACACAGAGATAGAGAGAGATATTTATATTTTGACTTTAAAATAGAGTCATTTACCTAATTGAATGACACTAGACTTTCAGTCATAAAACTAATTCCGTTGCTCTGATTCTGCAACCTCCAGCAATCTCTTGGTTTCAATTTAGCTTCTCAGTATGCGTGGCTATCGGGAGAGAATGTACTTCTCAGAGGACATGAACGTCCCAGCCCCTGCGCACTAATAATCCTCATCATAAGTATAACTGTCACTCTTTCTCTATACGTCAGTATCTTGGTTTGATTAACGTGAGTCTTTCCTTGATTTAATGATATCTGACTTAAAAAACTGGGTAACTACTCTGTGACAGATGTGGTGGATACAACGACTAAGTCAGTATAGGTTGGTTCTCCGTGTTTGACCATTCTGAAACTACAAAGCTGGCCATCACACTCTGGGCCATGGCAAATTCACTAAGGTCAAGGTTCTCAAACATTGCTAACTGTTTAGAGAGGTGCTTACTAAAATGCAAGTGCCCAGGCCCTACTTTGAGACTGATTCATTAGGTTTTGGGGAGGGCTTGGGCCAATGAATTAGAAATAAACTCCCCAGGAAACTCTGGTAAGTTTGCAGCAGACACTGTTGGTGCTTAGCCTGTATCTGCTCAAACTCTACCATTTCTGTGCCCACTGGCTCCTAGCACTCTCACGCTAAGGGCTCACACCTGTGTCTGTTTGTGGGCAGGTGGCACTCAAAGTGCTGGAACCCTCTTTGCCTGGGACAATTCTAAGGTTTAACCTGCATTGTCTCTAGAATGACCCTATAGAATTGAACCTCCGTGGGACTTGGCTTATCATCCTTCCCTTCCTGGTCCCAACCCCACTTTCCTACCAATCTCCAGTTTTTCCTGTATATATTTTCTAATATATCAATTTCACACAAGGCCTTCTCTGACATCTACTTCTGAGGAACCCAACCGGAGTCAGGTACAAATTTTTGAGAGTCACCTATCAATCGCTTCTCGGCCTTTTGGCTAAGATCAAGTGAGAGTCACCTATCCCCCTTACATGGCCCTTGCCTCTAGCCTTGGTCCCATACCTTCCTATTTAGAATTTCTATAATGGAAATACTCTTTTTTTTTTTTAAATCACATCACTGCAAACTCTCCAAGAGAGACCACACTACACATCCCTCCTATCCCCTCATAGTTGGTACTGCCAAATTCCAGTTCCAATTGTTCAGAAGCATTTTATCCACAAAGGAAATGTGTGAAGACAGCAGGTGTCTCAGAATTAGGTAAACACAAAATCACATCAAGTATTTCTTGGCATGTACCTTTGAAAAGAGCTTAGGAAAACTACAACACATTCACAGTGCATCTTAACTAGAATATCTTCACTAGAATGATGGAAGACAAACATAATAGAAAAGATGAAAAAGTACAAAAATACTCATGGTTGTGTGTAAAGATATAGGAGCAAGGATGATATTATCCAAGACTTTTAGATGGGAAAAATATGTGTAATGACCTATATATCCAACAGAGTAGAATATGTTAAACTATATTCCATTCGCACCATGGAATTTTATTACCAACCTAAAAAGAATGTTGCAAAATAATATTTAAGGAAATGGATGAAAGTTCATGATACAAGGTTGACAGAAAAGTGGGTAAGGAAGATAATCCTAGTTATCCCCAGTATTATTGTCTCCTCCTATACTAATCGAACCCCGTTTTTACCAACGTAATTGGCCACCCTAAATAAAGACTACATTTTCCAGCTCCCATTTTTACAACTAGGTGTAACATGTGACTAAGTTCTGGCTACTGGGATGTAAACATAAATGATATGTGTAATTTCTGGGAATATCTTTGAAGAAAAGGAGGTGGAAGCCTGCCCACTTCCTTCTTTTCTATCATTCTTGCTTGCTGGATATGAATGTGATGCCTGGAGAGATTATCTTGGACTATGATCTGGGAATAAAAACCACAAATGGCAAAAAAATAATAATGTGGGAAGAGACAGCGTTCCTGAAACTTTGGTATACCACACCAGCTCTGTCTACCTACCTTAGGACTTATTTATGAAACAGAAAAAATAGTTTCATCCTCATGGCTAACTGCTGTTTTTATTTCTGTTGGTCACACCCAAATGTAATTGTAACTGATACAAATTACACAACTGTATATTCCTACACTGTATGATACAATAGCCACCAGCTACATGCGGCTATCAAAATTAAATTGAATTAAAATTAAATGTAAAATTCAGAAAAATTAAATAAAATTCAGATCCTCAGTTACACTAGCCGCATTTCAAGTGCTCAATAGCTACATGTGGCTAGTGACTGCCTTACTGGACAGAGCAGATGGAGAACATTTCCATAATCACAGAAAGTTCTGTTGGACAGCACTAACATGTGCAATGCTATACCATCTTTCGAAAATGTGTATGTGGGCACCTGGGTGGCTAAGTCGGTTAAGTTTCCAACTCTTGATTTCAGTTCATGAAATGATCTCAGGGTCATGAGACTGAGCCCTGCATCAGGCTCCACACTAGACTTGGAGCCTGCCTAAGATTCTCTTTAACCCTCTCCCTCTGCCCCTCCCCCTCCTAAATAAATAAATAAATAAATAATAAAAACAAAACGTGTGTGTGTGTGTGTACATAAGTAATACAGAGAAAGAAGAAACCAAAGACATGAGAAATAAATGTTAAAAATGATTTTATCTGAAAGACAGGATTATAAATGATTTCATTTTCTTCATGTTCATCAATATTATTAAACTATAGTTAACACTACTTTTTTACATTTTATTGAGGTACAATTTACACACTAAAAAATTCACCTTTGTAATCATTTGATGATTTTTAGTAAATTTATAAAGTTCTGCACCAGAACCAAAATCTAGTCTTAGAATATTTCCCTAACTACTAAAGTTCTGTCATGCAATTACAGTCAGTCCTCACTTCTGCCCCTACTCTAGGACACGACTCATATTACTTTTATAATAAGAAAGTAGTTTTTTTTAAACATACCAGTTCTGTCAAGGTCCATTTGCTCAGCACGAGTAGAAATTTGGGACCAAATTTCATTCCGGAGCTTTTTCTGGAAGTTTTTACTGTAAGTTTCCAAGTCTGCATAGGATTTGAGCATGGAAACCATTTGTCTCGGAGGGTAAGATGCTATTTCTTCTAACTGGGTTTCGTCAGCCCCTTGGATGTTCATGCCGAACACAGTCACATCCTGCAGCCGAAGTTGTATTGCGACATCACGCACCTCATCGGTCGATGGTCTGTGAGTGACCAAGACTGCGATCTGAGGCACTCCCTGTGCCCTTCTGCTGCCACTTGACTCTGAGAAGGCTTCTAGCCTCATCTTCTCAATGGCAGCCCCAGCATTGGATTTCCCAGCCTGGACAGAAAGCTTCTGGATTTGCTCCTGAAATTCATACTGGGTTGTGCTTGAATTTAGAAGGGAAATAGTGTTTGTTCTATCACTGTAACTCATAAGTCCAAGGCGTGTGCAGTTGTACCTCACGTCCATGGAGGCGGCAATGTTCCTCAGGAAATTCTGCAGGTTCCTTAAATTTTGTTTTGTGCCAACTGACTCATCCACTAGGAATATGAGGTCAGCTAATGAATCTTTCTGACAGGCCACTGGGAAGGGAACTATGGAGAGAAAAAAAGAGTATGAGGATTAGTACAAACCACTGGCCCAGAGTGAGAAAGGTACTTTCCAGATTGTCAAAAGGCATTACTGAAAATCAAGGTAGTCGTGACAGTTGTAGTTAGCATTATTCTCTTTTAATAAACAACAGATAACAGTTCTGAATGAGACTTACAAGGTCACTGACTTCAGAGTCTTTGCAATAATGTTCCTTCTCTCTGAAAAATGCTTCTTACCAACTTTTCTATCACTCCCCACCACCACCACCATCATGATCCTCATGACCACCATCACCACCAGTATGACCACCCCACCACCAACCACCACTACTCCCACCTTCACCACCATCACCACCCACCAATGCCCTCACGTCCACTTCTACTATCACCACAACCATCAACAACCAACAACCACCTATACCTCCACCACCACCATCTCTACCTCTACCTCTACTACTACCAACAACAATTACCAACCTCCATCACTCCCACCAACCACCACCATCACCCTGACCACCATCTCTACCACCATCACCACCTCCATGTCCACCACCACTCTCAAGTGCTAGGATGCAGGGATGGTGTAATAGAAATATCTCTGACCTTGGGAAGCTCACATTCTATGGGGAGGACAGATTAACTAGATTATATTATTTCAGTGATCACAAGGAACTAAAACAAAGTAAGTCAACTGAGTTACTATTCTGGGGATGTGGGAAGAGGATTAACTTACTTGAGATAAAAAGAAGTCAGGGAAGACCTCTCTAAGAGGATCGCATTTGGGCTGAGGTATGAAGAGAAGGATTCAGCCACATGTTCTGAAGGAAGAGGAATTCTGGCAGAAGGAACAGGAGCAGGTGGGAACAAGCAAGAAGCCGAGTGGCTGGTGACTGTGAGTGAAGGGAACAATGATGGATGAGGCCAGAAAGAAGCAGCGCCTAAGTCATATGGGAGTCACACGATCTTAAGTCTTTAAAATATCACCCCAGTTGCTGAGGAGAGATAACAAATTCAGGGATATCCACTAAGAAACAATTGCCCTAGTCCAGGAAAGAGATCATGTTTCTTGGACAAGGATAATAGGAGGTAAGATGAAATGACAGGGTAGTTTTGATACATGAATTAGAGGCAGAACAGAGAGGGGCTTGATGATAAATTGGATGCTAACATTAAGAGACAAAGGGGAAGTGGTCAAAACTAGGTTTTTGGCATGAAGAACTGAGTGGATTTGGCAGTATCTTGGAATACCAAGACAAGGAAGACAGTAGAAAGAACAAGTTGCAAGGGGGATTCAAGAGTTCCATTTCAGTCATGCTAAGTTTGGGATATTATTGAAGATGCCAGGCAAGCAGTTGGTTGTATAAATCTGGCATTCAGGGAACAGTACACCATATGCACAGAGAATGCCTACTCTAGGCACAGGTGAAGGAACTATATCTGTGGAAAGCATAGCCAAGAGATAAGCTCAATCTTGCCAAGAGCTACCCATTAGGATTGTGAGCTCTAGAAACCAGAAGATATGTCTTATCTCTCTCTCTCCAGTACCTGGTGCCTAGTGAGAACTCAAATTAAAAATAATTCTCATAAATCTACCAATGCACTCTGCACCCCACACAGTTAGCTAAAACAAACTCCCGGCATGACCTACTTGGGGAAGTATTTATTTGCAAATAGCTGTTACTATGAATAATAGTAAACTATGTGCCAAATGCCATACAAACCATCTCACCCATATCAAGGTAGGCACTGGTATCCTCACATTATAGGTAAGGAAACTGAAGCTCAGAGGTTAAGTAACTTATTCAAGGCCATTAGCAGCCAAGCCAGAGTCTGAATCTAGACCTCACTGACTCTGAAGTTCTTTCTCTTAACCTCTAAAGGCAAGAATAGTATCCCATCAAGCAAAACCTTGTTGTACTACATTGCTGTGAAGTAAATTAGGAGAGAAGCACAAAGCAGCACACGGAACCCTCTAAGAAGGTGGTAAAACCCCAATGTCCTGCAGAGCAGAGACTAAGCAGCACCTATACAGATGGAAGATCTCCCAGACCCCCAGAGTAGATGGTTACAGGAGGGTTTCTTCTCTGAAAGAAGAAGAGCATAAATCCTAAGAATTTGCTATTTCTCCAAGGCAGCAGGAGGAGAGATCAGGGGAGTGGAGGGAAAGTGATTCCCTGGTGTCTCAGGAGCAACACTAATGGTGGTAGAACCTTGTAAATACTCACTAAAACCCATTTCCTCTTCTTGGGCATAGAGCTAGACCTGACTTCCCTGCCTCACTCGCAGTTAGGTGTGGCCATGGGACTAAAATCTGGATAATAAAATGTGAGCAAAAATAATGTGTGTCTCTTCCAAGCTTATCCCATAAAGATCCCATGAGTGATCTTTCATCTTTTTTTCCCATCCACCAGCTGTATAACAATCCCCAGGGCATCTTGGAAGTCACTATCCCTAGGGCACCTCGGAGTCATACGTGAAGACAGAAAAGCCACCACCAACCCAAGTATCTGAACAAAAGAGAGACAGCTGGTCACCTTGACCACCAGCCCTACAATGTTACAAGGGAAATAAACTTCCTATTATTCAGGGAATCTGTTTGTTATGAAAGCCTGAGCTGGTCCTACTACAGAATCAGGCCATAGCTATAGCCATGGAATTGGTAATGGTGGAGCAGAAAGGAAGTTTCAAGGTCATCCCAGCTGCCATGACTTACAAATGAGGATGCTGATGCAAGGCTCAGAGAGATGATATCACTTCCCCAAATTCACACAGGCAGCCAGTGGCAGTGTCTGGGTCTTCTGACCTGTGTTCAGAGCACTTTGTACCACACCAGGTGGTCTCCTTGAGTCTTAGAACTAGATAGTACCTGCTCAGAATGGCCCATCATCACCAACTGAGTGCAGAGGCAGCCAGGAAAATCCATTTTGCCAGGAACTCTTTCTACTTTCCTCTGGAGAGAATGGTGGGAGCCTCTCATGAATACATTATACTTATTGAGCGCCTCCCTGGGGCTGTGCACGGGCCTGTTCTGCCTGCCCATCAACACCTCATGGGCAGTTTCCTGTCTCAGTTTACCCATTCCTTCCAAATGCTGTCTGGGATCACCTGCCAGGTAAACGATTTAACTCAAGAGTCTTCTGTTTTGAGGTCTTCATGGAGCACTCACTTAAGACACAAATAAAACATTTTTCACGTGAGACATTGTAAGTCACGGGGTCATCAGTATTCCTCCTTTTGGCCTAGGGGATCAAGAATGCAAGCAGATGAGGGGCGCCTGGGTGGCACAGCGGTTAAGCGTCTGCCTTCGGCTCAGGGTGTGATCCCGGCGTTATGGGATCGAGCCCCGCATCAGGCTCCTCTGCTATGAGCCTGCTTCTTCCTCTCCCACTCCCCTTGCTTGTGTTCCCTCTCTCGCTGGCTGTCTCTATCTCTGTCAAATAAATAAATAAAAAATCTTTAAAAAAAAAAAAGAATGCAAGCAGATGAGAAGGAGGTCTTTTGCATTTTTGTGGGAAATACAGGGATTTTCTGGGGCTGACAGGAAGGCGGATGTGGCCCCTGGTGGTTCTGATGGGTGGCTGCTTAGAGATAAAGCTGAGAACCCGCATCCCCCAAGGGAAACCAGCTGCAGGGACTGAAGTAAGGTGTTGTTCTCGAGCAGCTATGCGCACGACAGGCATCAACACGGATGATGGAACCTGAGAGGAAGCGTCTGTGCTGCCACAGGAGAAACTCTTGGTGACCCTCAGAAAGTAAGTTGCGGAAAATTTTATGTTGGGGGATGTGATAGCTAAGGGGCTACATTATACAAGAAAGGGTGCTGAGTCAGTTCAATTTGAGTCATTCACGGGTCTTGTTCATACCCATAAGCTTGTCAGAAAGGGATAAAGAAAGGGGGGGTAATCAGAAGGGGGAATGAAGCATAAGAGACTATGGACTCTGAGAAACAAACTGAGGGCTTCAGAGGGGAGGGGGGTGGGGGAATGGGATAGGCTGGTGATGAGTAGTAAGGAGGGCACGTATTGCATGGTGCACTGGGTGTTATACGCAAGTAATGAATCATCGAACTTTACATCAAAAACCAGGGATGTACTGTATGGTGACTAACATAATAAAAAATATTATTATAAAAAAAAGAAAAGAAATATTTCCAATATTTCTTCAATTCAAAGATCCAGTCTACTGTCAAGTATACTAGTATTTAAGGGCAGCTCTTAGAAATTAAAAAAGACATGTAGCATTAGTGCAAGATACATCCTAACATCAAAAATGTTAAAATGTGGGGAAAGAAGTGTGTCTTAGATGTGAAAAATAGAAGCACAAAATGATGGCATAACTGAGAGGGGGAAGGAGTCAAACTCCTGGCCTTAGCAGGTCCTGACACTCATTAGAGAGATTTCACCTGTAAGGAGAAAGAAACAGTGCAGGGGGGATCAGCCCACATAGCAGATGGAGGGCTCAAGACCGCAGCCCGCTGTTCAGCTCCACTGTACAACCGAGGGTATACTCTTCTCCGTCCGTCTCATTTGAAAGTTATCCTTCCCATTCTATGTCGCTCTGTACCAGCTGACAGGCACTTACCGAGCATTCACCATGGGCCTCACATGACGCCAGGACTGTGAGGTAGAACTTCTTGTTTTATCTGTAAGATGTTCATTTATTCCCTTATTAAGAAATACATAGAATGCTAGCTCATTGTCAGGCACCATGTAGGCCTGAAGAATACAGAGATACATGTAAGTGCCCACTTCTGCCCTCAACGTGCCACCAGCTCATTGGTGGCAGGGCCCAACACAGAAACGAGTCATCATTCACTCTGGAAGTGCCTCTGTCATCAAGCATGCACAGGGAACTGTGAGACACAGAAAGGAATTTGAAAGGAAAACCGTCCAACAGGATAGGACAGTAGGGCTGAGGTTTAAACGATGTCAGGAGTCACCCAAGCTCTAAGAAGACGAAGGAGCGCAAGAAGATGCCCGTCGGTGAAAAGGCACAAGCAGACATGAGAGTCGGAGTGGACAGGGACGTGTAGAAATGTCCAGGCCTTCAGCACCGCGAATCACAGAAAGCAGAACGCGAGCTGCAGGAGACGAGGGTGCGCGCAGAGCCGCCTGCATGGGACCCAGTCCTTCCTTACCGCCTACACTGTGAGGGGCCGCTCCGTCCCTGTACTGGGTGGCCTCCTTGATGATCTGCGTCATGTTTTGGGAAAACGCGCCAAGGTCCCTGGCCGACCGGAGGTTGAAATGAAACCGAGAGGTGGCCATGGCCTTCAGCTCCTCCTCAGAAGCACTCTGCAGCCCCACGGAGACGATTCTCACCCCGTCTTCCCGCAGGGCCTTGGAGGCCTCTTCCACGTCATCCTCGGACTGGGCCGAGGCCAGGACCACCAGAATCGGGGGAAACTGCTTCTTGTCCCTCCCGCCGGCCGGCGCAGAGAAGAAGGTCCTGTGCGCCTCCCGGAGAGCATGGCCGGTCCGCAGGGAGCCGCCAAGGAAGCCGAAGTTCTTCTTGAGGTGGTTCAGCATGGGGTTCCTGCTCTTGAACGTGGCCAGCTGGAACTCGCTGTGGAGCCGGTCGCTGTACTGCGCCAGGGCCACGCGGTACTTGTGGGCGTCTACGGGCAGACCGCTGACCGTTTTGTGAATGAACGCTTTCACGAGGGGGAAGGACTTAGTTCCCAGGTGGTCGGAGCTGTCCACCAGGAACACGACATCCGCATACTCAGGGCCCGGCTCTATTGAGATAAAATGGCGACAAACCTAAACAAGGCGGTGGCTTGTTCAGCCCTTACATCTGAGACCACAGTGCTCATTGGAGACTGTGTTCTCGGTTAAGAGTAACTCAGAATCCCAAGGAAAGTGTCTTCTGGAGGTCAAACAGAAGAAACTCTACTTGCTTTTGTGAAAATATCAAACAAGAGGACTTTTGTAAAGTGAAGCAATAATTCTTTTCCTTCTCAACTCGATACCAGAGACATTTTTTTTTCTTTTTTTGGTTGTGGAACCCCAAACTCTGATAATATACTAAAGAATAAACAAGAACAGGGGAGTTAAGATGGCGGAGGAGTAGGAGACACCGTTTTCAGCCGGTCCTCCGAGTCGAGCTGGATAGGTACCAGACCAGCCTAAACAACCACGGAACCAGCCTGAGACGCAGGAAGACGCATCTGGATCTCTACAAATGAACATCTCCAGCGCTGAGTATTGAGGTACGAAGCGGGGAGCCATGAAACTGCTCACAGATATCAGAAGATAAACGGAAGGGGAGGAGCCGCGCGTCAGGCGCCGGGAAGCGGTAGCCACTTGCACGGGGGAGTGGGCAGACTCGCGGTCGGCACCTGCGAAACAGCAGACTGAGACCCTGAACCGGGTGCGCGTGCCACCAGGCTTCTCACGAAACTCCTGAATCCCGGTGTGCTCACCGGACCCAGACTGAGACCGGGAGATCCGGGAGCGCACAGGGGCGGCTGGCGGCTGGCGGCGTTAGAAACACAAAGGACAGAGACGCGCCGGCCCTGGAAGTGAGGGCTGGGACGCCGGGTGTGGGGCGCACATCCCGGGACGCTGCAGGGTTGAGCAGCACCAACAGAAACAGAGTTAAAGTGGCCAGAACATCAGTGGAGAACGGGCCGCAATCCTTCTGTTCCGTGACAGAGGCTGAGATTTGGCCGCTGCTGCTCTGACTCTCAGAAGAGGCACAGCAGACCGCCAGGGAAAGCCGCCAGAGAACAAAAGCCTGGAAGTACCGGCTCACAGTGTGCCCATCCCCATCCCCCCTCGCAGAGGACACGGAGACTCTACCCAAACAGGGTTGCCTGAGTATCGGCGCGGCAGGCCCCTCCCCCAGAACACAGAAGGCAGGCTGAAAAATCAAGAAGCCCACAACCCGGGCGCCTGGGTGGCGCAGTCATTGAGCGCCTGTCTTCGGCTTAGGGCGTGATCCCGGCATTCCGGAAAGGAGTCCCTCATCGGGCTCCTCCGCTGGGAGCCTGCTTCTTCCTCTCCCACTCCCCTGCTTCTGTTCCCTCTCTCGCTGGTTGGCTGCCACATAAATAAATAAATAAAATCTTTAAAGAAGAAGCCCACATCCCTAAGATCCCTATAAAACAAGGGGCACGGCCTGGGACCCAGTCAATAATTTGGGCTCTGGAAACCCCGCAACCTCTCTTCATCAGAATGACAAGAAGGAGAAGCCCCCGCCAGCAAAGAAAAGACAGTGAGTCTGTGGCCTCTGCCACAGAAATAATGGATATGGATGTAACCAAATTATCAGAAATGGAATTCAGAGTAACAATGGTCAAAATGATGAGTAGAATTGAAAAAAGTATTAACGAAAAGGTTACTGAGAATATAGAATCCCTCAGGACAGAAATGAGAGAGAATCTGACAGAAATTAAAAATTCTATGAGCCAAATGCAGGCAAAACGAGAGGCTCTGATGGCCAGGGTCACCGAAACAGAGGAACGTGTTAGTGAATTGGAGGATGGGTTAATAGAGGAAAAAACGAAAATAGAAGCTGGTCTTAAAAAAATCCACGCCCACGAATGTAGGTTACGGGAGATTACTGACTCAATGAAACGATCCAATGTTAGAATCATCGGCATCCCCGAGGGGGTGGAGAAAAACAGAGGTCTAGAAGAGATATTTGAACAAATTGTAGCTGAAAACTTCCCTAATCTACCGAGGGAAACAAACATTTGTGTCCAAGAGGCAGAGAGGACCCCTCTCAAGCTCAACCACGACAAACCTATGCCACGTCACGTCATAGTGCAATTCGCAAATATTAGATGCAAGGATACAGTATTGAAAGCGGCCAGGGCAAAGAAATTTCTCACGTACCAAGGCAAAAGCATCAGAATTACGTCAGACCTGTCTACACAGACCTGGAATGAGAGAAAGGGTTGGGGGAGCATTTTTAAAGCTCTTTCAGAGAACAACATGAAGCCAAGGATCCTTTATCCAGCAAGGCTGTCATTCAGAATTGATGGAGAAATAAAGACATTTCAGAATCGCCAGTCACTAACCAATTTTGTAACCACGAAACCAGCCCTACAGGAGATATTACGGGGGGTTCTATAAAAGTAAAAAGGCCCCAAGAGTGATACAGAACAGAAAGTCACAGCCAATACAAACAAAGACTTTACTGGCAACATGGCAACATTAAAATCATATCTCTCAGTAATCAGTCTTAATGTAAATGGTTTGAACCATCCCATAAAACGCCACAGGGTTGCAGATTGGATAAAAAGAAATGACCCATCCATTTGCTGTCTACAAGAGACTCATTTCGAACCCAAAGATGCATTCAGACTGAGAGTAAGGGGATGGAGTACCATCTTTCACGCAAATGGACCTCAAAAGAAAGCTGGGGTAGCAATTCTCATATCAGATAAATTGGATTTTAAACTACAGACTATAGTTAGAGATGCAGAAGGGCACTATATTATTCTTAAGGGAAGTATTCAACAAGTGGATATGACAATTATAAATATATATGCCCCCAACAGGGGAGCAGCAAGATACACAAGCCAACTCTTAACCAGAATAAAGAGACATATAAATAAAAATACATTAATAGTAGGGGACCTCAACACTCCACTCTCAGAAATAGACAGAACACCCTGGCAAAAACTAAGCAAAGAATCAAAGGCTTTGAATGCCATACTCGACGAGTTGGACCTCATAGATATATATAGAACACTACACCCCAGAACCAAAGAATACTCATTCTATTCTAATGCCCATGGAACATTCTCAAGAATAGACCATGTTCTGGGACACAAAACAGGTCTCAACCGATACCAAAAGATTGAAATTATCCCCTGCATATTCTCAGACCACAACGCTCTGAAATTGGAACTCAACCACAAGGAAAAATTTGGAAGAAACTCAAACACTTGGAGACTAAGAACCATCCTGCTCAGGAATGACTCGATAAACCAGGAAATCAAAAATCAAATTAAACAATTTATGGAGACCAATGAGAATGAAAATACAACAGTCCAAAACCTATGGGATACTGCAAAGGCAGTCCTAAGGGGGAAATACATAGCCATCCAAGCCTCACTCAAAAGAATAGAAAAATCTAAAATGCAGTTTTTATATTCTCACCTCAAGAAGCTGGAACAGCAACAGAGGGACAGGCCTAATCCACGCACGAGGAAGCAGTTGACCAAAATTAGAGCTGAAATCAATCAAGCAGAAACCAGAAGTACAGTAGAGCAGATCAACAGGACTAGAAGCTGGTTCTTTGAGAGAATCAATAAAATTGACAGACCACTGGCAAGACTTATCCAAAAGAAAAGAGAAAGGACCCAGATTATTAAAATTATGAATGAAAAAGGAGAGGTCACGACGAACACCATTGAAATTGGAAGGATTATTAGAAATTTTTATCAACAGCTATATGCCAATAAACTAAGCAATCTGGAAGAGATGGAATCCTTCCTGGAAACCTATAAACTACCAAGATTGAAACCGGAAGAAATTGATTCCTTAAACAGGCCAATTAATTATGAAGAAATTGAGTCAGTGATAAACAACCTTCCAAATAACAAAACTCCAGGCCCGGACGGTTTTCCTGGGGAATTCTACCAAACATTCAAAGAAGAAATAATACCTATTCTCCTAAAGCTATTTCAAAAAATAGAAACAGAAGGAAAGCTACCAAACTCATTCTATGAGGCCAATATTACCTTGATCCCCAAACCAGGCAAAGACCCCCTCAAAAAGGAGAATTACAGACCGATTTCCCTAATGAATATGGACGCCAAAATCCTCAACAAGATACTTGCTAATAGAATCCAACAGTACATTAAAAGGATTATCCATCACGATCAAGTGGGATTCATACCTGGGATGCAAGCGTGGTTCAATATTCGCAAATCAATCAGCGTGATACATCATATCAACAAGAAAAGACTCAGGAACCATATGATCCTCTCAATCGATGCCGAAAAAGCATTTGACAAAATACAGCATCCTTTCCTGATTAAAACCCTTCAGAGTGTAGGAATAGAAGGTACATTTCTCAATCTCATAAAAGCCATCTATGAAAAGCCTACTGCAAATATTATTCTCAATGGGGAAAAGCTGGAAGCCTTTCCCTTAAGATCAGGAACTCGACAAGGATGCCCACTCTCGCCACTATTATTCAACATAGTACTAGAAGTCCTTGCAACAGCAATCAGACGACAAAAAGGGATCAAAGGTATTCAAATTGGCAAAGAAGAAGTCAAAATGTCTCTCTTTGCAGATGACATGATACTCTATATGGAAAACCCAAAAGAAGCCACTCCCAAACTATTAGAAGTTATAGAGCAATTCAGTAACGTGGCGGGATACAAAATCAATGCTCAGAAATCAGTTGCATTTCTATACACGAATAACGAGACCGAAGAAAGAGAAATTAGGGAATCCATCCCATTTACAATAGCACCAAAAACCATACGTTACCTTGGAATTAACTTAACCAGAGACGTAAAGGACCTATATTCTAGAAACTATAAATCACTCTTGAAAGACATTGAGGAAGACATAAAAAGATGGAAAGATATTCCATGCTCATGGATTGGAAGAATTAACATAGTTAAAATGTCCATGCTACCCAGAGCAATCTACACTTTCAATGCTATCCCGATCAAAATACCGAGGACATTTTTCAAAGAACTGGAACAAATAGTCCTTAAATTTGTATGGAAACAGAAAAGGCCCCGAATCTCCAAGGAACTGTTGAAAAGGAAAAACAAAGCTGGGGGCATCACAATGCCGGATTTCGAGCTGTACTACAAAGCTGTGATCACAAAGACAGCATGGTACTGGCACAAAAACAGACACATAGACCAATGGAACAGAATAGAGAGCCCAGAAATGGACCCTCGGCTCTTTGGGCAACTAATATTTGATAAAGCAGGAAAAAACATCCGGTGGGAAAAAGACAGTCTCTTCAATAAATGGTGCTGGGAAAATTGGACAGCTACATGCAAAAGAATGAAACTTGACCACTCTCTCACACCATACACAAAAATAAACTCCAAATGGATGAAAGACCTCGATGTGAGACAGGAATCCATCAAAATTCTAGAGGAGAACATAGGCAGCAACCTCTACGACATCGGCCAAAGCAACCTTTTTCATGACACATCCCCAAAGGCAAGAGAAACAAAAGATAAAATGAATTTATGGGACTTCATCAAGATTAAAAGTTTCTGCACAGCCAAGGAAACAGTCAGAAAAACTAAGAGGCAGCCCACGGAATGGGAGAATATATTTGCAAATGACACTACAGATAAAGGACTGGTATCCAAGATCTACAAAGAACTTCTCAAACTCAATACACGAGAAACAAATAAACAAATCAAAAAATGGGCAGAAGATATGAACAGACACTTTTCCAATGAAGACATACAAATGGCTAACAGACACATGAAAAAATGTTCAAAATCATTAGCCATCAAGGAAATTCAAATCAAAACCACACTGAGATACCACCTTACGCCAGTTAGAATGGCAAAAATAGACAAGGCAAGAAACAACAATTGTTGGAGAGGATGTGGAGAAAGGGGATCCCTCCTACATTGTTGGTGGGAATGCAAGTTGGTACAGCCACTCTGGAAAACAGTGTGGAGGTCCCTTAAAAAGTTAAAAATTGAGCTACCCTATGATCCAGCCATTGCACTACTGGGTGTTTACCCCAAAGATACAGACGTAGTGAAGAGAAGGGCCATATGCACCCCAATGTTCATAGCAGTAATGTCCACAATAGCTAAATCGTGGAAGGAGCCGAGATGCCCTTCAACAGATGACTGGATTAAGAAGTTGTGGTCCATATATACAATGGAATATTACTCAGCTATCAGAAAGAACGAGTTCTCAACATTTGCTGCAACATGGATGGCACTGGAGGAGATAATGCTAAGTGAAATAAGTCAAGCAGAGAAAGACAACTATCATATGATTTCTCTCATCTATGGAACATAAGAACTAGGATGATCAGTAGGGGAAGAAAGGGATAAAGAAAGGGGGGGGTAATCAGAAGGGGGAATGAAACATGAGAGACTATGGACTATGAGAAACAAACTGAGGACTTCAGAGGGGAGGGGGGTGGGGGAATGGGATAGACTGGTGATGGGTAGTAAGGAGGGCACGTATTGCATGGTGCACTGGGTGTTATGCACAACTGATGAATCATCGAGCCTACATTGGAAACCGGGGATGTACTGTATGGTGACTAACATAATATAATAAAAAATCATTAAAAAAAAAATAAATAAAGAATAAACAAGAAAGCCTCCCAAGTGGCCTGTGGATTAAGAGTGACTTTTAGAGACCATATCAAGTAAGCAGGTGTCTTGGGTTGGAGAGTTTAGGAGCAGATCTAAGACAGGGACTGGGGGAGGGGGCAGCCTTCACTGAGGAGAAGCAGGATAAGAGGAGAGAAGCAAGGCACCATATTTGCCTGATCTGGGAGGACTCTGGAGCATGTCGCTGTCTGAGGCAAGAGGGCCAGTTTGTTATACTCCTCTCTCAGTCAGTCACTGGCTGCAGACCATCCCCAGGAATTGCAGGGAAGGAGTGGAGGGCCACTGGCACAGTCTCCTGCATTAGCTGACTCTAGGAGAGCCAAGCACAATTCTCCTGAGAAAGTGGGTCATGTTTGTGAGCCGTTCCAGGCAGTATTCACAGCAGCTGGGCTGGGGGTGGGAGTGGGGGTGGGGGGCGAGTGGGGTACCAGCCTGTTAAAGAGAGTCTGGGCCCAAGGGAGGCACCACCAGCATCCACTTTAGCAGTCAGCCACCTCCACACCAGAAATGAGTGATGTGCTGCTAAATGCCTAACAATTGTTCTCTTTCCAAGTAACTCAGAACTTTGTCAGGAAATCCTGGGAGGCAGACTGACCTACAAAACAAATACATTGACTCCATTCACAGAGACATGGAACATTGGGACCTAAGCAAATCAATGAATAATTAAAGTTCTTCTAGTCAGGTGTAGCATAATTCTTGCTTTTGCCCCCGGCTTTCTGTCATCTTTGAGAGATTAAGTTTGACATTGCATGCCTCCAACTACAATTCAACGCTTTGATTTTTTTAGTAAATAAATAAATCCTTTGTTTCTATGTATTAAAATAATGTTAGTTAAGACACAAAAATGTTTCTTTTCCTAAATGATAATAAACATAAAATGTGTACCGGTACCTGGACTCTGATCTGCCAGTGTTTCAGTCCAAAGGGTTAAGATGAAAATAATTAGCAGGCTCTTCATTTTGTTAATGAAGCTTTCTTGCTTTTATTCTGTAAAAAAATGTTATTTACAATATGAAAAATCTCATTGTATAACAAGAACTAACTACTGGAGAATCTGGGTTAGAACACAATTCACTTAACAAGTACCTGTCAAGTAATGCCAGGTGTGTTTAAAATGCTCATTAAGCATTTGGAGTATTTGCTGCGAACAGAGAATGCTAACGTTTGCTGCGTCCTCACCATGGCTTAGATACTTTTCTCAGTGCTTTACGAGTACCATCTAATTTAATCTTCACAACTGTCTTACGGGGAGGGACAAATACTATGGCTATGTGACATATAAGGAAACAGCACAGCATGGCTTGGTAAACGGTAGATCCAGGATCCCAGCCCAGACAAGGTGACTGCAGAGCCCAAGCTCTTAACCACCACACATACGCCTCATATGAAGTCTGTGTCCTCACAAATCACATATTTTTACTTTTTTAAAAATATTTATCTATTTATTTTAGAAAGAGAGTGTGTGTCGGTGGAGGGTGGGGAGAGGTGGAGGAAGAGAATCTTCAAGCAGACTCCCCACTGAGCATAGAACCCAACATGGGGCTAGATCCCATGACCCATGAGATCAGGACGTGAGCTGAAACCAAGGGTCAGGCTTCACTGACTGAGCCACCTAGGCACCCCCTTAACCTTCTACTTTTATGTCAATAATGACTATAGTGTGTGTTCACACCTTGGCTACAAAAAGCCAACGGCTACCCATGTCTCTTTCTTCATGAAACCCTTGTGAAAACTTTTCTCGCATTTCAGAGATACTCGGTTTTACAAATTACTTAAGCTCAGCATTTCTTTCCATGCAGCTCACAATCAATCAGAAATCTTCAGGGGACATTGCAATCTTTTAGAAATTCCATCGATTCAGAGTTGTTCTTTATAAAGAGGAAAAGAGATCAAATGACCAATATGCAAAAATAGAGCTGCCTTGAGTGAGATACCAAAGGTGTAAAGCTGGGTTTTTTCTAGAGTTGACTTTTCCAGCAGTTCTTTTGAAATTGCTGATTATTAAGGAAGGTTGAAAGAATCAGTGGAATCTAGATTTGGAAGAGACCCAATAGATCATTAAGACTAAACCCTTATTTTGCTAAGGATGGCCTAACAAGACTCCCCAGTAGTTAGTGGCTGAATCACGTCAACAATGACTTAAAAATCTATATTCATCATATTCTAACATACCACATATTTTACTTATTCATTAATTTTAGTCTTGAGATAATTTGCATGCTGTAAGATTCACCCTTTTAAAGTGTTCAATATATTTTAGTATATCACATTTAATATATCACAGATACATCCATTATCACTAATTCCAGAACAGTTTCATCACCCCCCCCAAAAGGAAACCCCATACCAATTAGTGGTTACTCCCCATCCTCCCTTCCCACTGACCCTGACGAACAATGATCTACTTTCTTCTCTATAGATTTGCCTGTTCTGGACATTAATATAAACGGAATCATGTAACATATGGCCTTTTGTGTTTGGAATTGTTCATTAACATAATGTTTTCAAGATTTATCTATGTTGTGACATGTACTAGTGCTTCATTCCTTTTTATGGTTAATATTCTATTGTATGAATATACGACATTTAAAAAATCTATTCTATTGATACACTTGAGTTGTTCCTGCTATTATGAATATTGCTATGAACACTTGTGTACAAATTTTTGTGTGGATACATGTTTTCATTTCTTGAGGAAATACTTTGCATAGATTCCTAGGAGTGAAATTTTTGGTCTTACGGTAACTTATGTTTAACATTTTGAGAAGCTGCCAAATTGTTTTCCTAAGTGGTTGCACCATTTTGCGTTCCCACCAGCAATGAATAAAAGTTCCAATTTCTCTACATTCTCATCAACACTTGTTATTTTCTGTCTTTTTTTATCCTAGTGGGTGTAAATGGGTGTCTTACCACGGTTTTGATTTGCATTTCCCTAATGATGAATGACATTGGGCATTTTTTCATTTACTTATTGGTCATTTGTATACGTTCTTTAGAGAAATACCTATTCAAACACTTGGCCCATTTTTAACTGGGTTATTTATCTTTTTTTAGTGTGTAATAAGAGCTCATTATATATGCTGGTCACTGGACAGTTATCAGATCTATAATTTGCGAATATGCTCCTCCTACTCTGTGGGTTGTATTTTCACTTTCTCAAGGCTGTCTTTAAGGCGCAAGCAATTTTAAATTTGATTAAGTCCAATTTATTTTTTCTTTTGTTGCTAGGGCTTTTGGTGTCATAGCTAAATCACCATTACCTACTCAACAGTCATGAAGATTTACTCTGATGTTTTCTTCTAAGAGTTTTATAGTTTTAGCTTTTACATTTTGGTCTTCAATTCATTTTGAGTTAATTTTGTATGTGTTTAGAGGTAGGGATATAATTCTGTTCTTCTTTATGTAGATAGTCAGCTGTCCTAACACCATTTGTTGAAAGGATTTTTCTGCTACTATTGAGTTGTCTTGTTATGCATATCAAAAACAAACTTACCATTAGCATATGAGTTTATTTTTGGACTCTTAATTCTATTTCATTTTTATCTATATGTCTATTCTTATGCCAATACCACACAGTCTTGACTATTCTACCTTTGTAGGAAGTTTTGAAGTCAGGAAATGTGAGTCCTGTAACTTTGTTCTTTTTCAAGGTTGTTTTGGCTGTTCTGGATCCCACAGATTTCTAAATGACTTTTAGGATCACCTTGTCAATTTATGCAAAAAAGGCAGCTGGAAATTTTATAGAGATTTTCTCCAACATGTAGATAAATTTGTGCAGTATGACTATTTTTTTTTTAAGATTTACTTACTTGTTTTTGAGGAGAAAAAGAGCACAAGAGAGCACAAGCAGGGGGTTGCAGGGCAGAGGGAGAGGGAGAGACAGAATCTCCAGCAGACTTCCTGCTGAGTGTGGAGGAACCTGACATAGGGCTCGATCTCAGAGCCCTGAGATCATAACCTGAGCTGAAATTAAGTCAGATGCTTAGCTGACTGAGCCACCCAGGCACCCCCAGTATTGCCATTTTAATGATGTTGTATCTTCCAACCAATTAATACAGATTGTCTATGGAAGAGAGAATTTAACTCCTTGCTCCATATTTCAGTAATGTTTTTCAAGAAGAGGAAATAATTAGAACTCAGGGATAAAAGGGAGACCTCTCTAAAAAGCCATGCTGATTTAGGAGTCAATAAATATTCAGAGTTGTATATATATCCTTCTTCTGGTTGGATGTATATTTGGAAAGTGAGACTGGGCTGCAACCAGTGGGTTCATTCGCCTGTGGGTACTAACACCTCAAAGAAGGTATCCTGGGTGGCCCTCCATGTGCAGCTCCACTCCAGCCTACCTCCCTTGGCTTGGCTCCACTCTAGTTCCCTCTTCAGCTCAGGTCCCCACTCTGCAGGTCTTGGCACCAAAATGGTGGAGCAGCAGCAAGTGAGGTAGGCAGGCCTGTCTTATCATTTATTTTTATTGCCTTTCTCTCCCTAGAGCTTGGAATCAAGCTCTGAGAGAATGGGGATTTCTGTCTGTCTTGTTCATCATTATATCTCCAGCTCTTGGCACAGAGGGACTTAACATACACCATTTCACGAATATGTGAGTGTAACTATAGCTCAACTTTGTAGAGGGGGAATTACTCGGTCTAAGGTATGTTTAGGATTTTATGAGTATTGCCAAACTGCTATCCATTGGGTTATACCAATAATCCAATACCCACCCCCCCCATAAACAGCATGTTCCATAATTTTCAATTCACTGTCTTTTTTTCCAGCTTGTTGAGATATAAGTGACAGATTACATTGAGTAGGCTTAAGGTGTACCACTGATTATTTGATAAATGTATACATTACAAAATGATTACCGCAGTAAGGTTAGTTAACAAATACATCACCTCACATAGTTGTGTGTGTGTGTGTGTGCTGAGAACTTTTAAGATCTGTATTCTTGGCAACTTTAAAGTATATAATAAGGTATTATCAACTATAGTAACCATTCTGTAGTATAGTTAATGTAACTACAGATGCAATCATCCCCCAAACTTACTCACCTTATAACTGGAAGTATGTATCCTTCAACTACCTTCACACATTCCAACCCCCCTGAAAACTACTACTCTACTCTGCTTCTATGAATTTGGTTATTTTCGATTCCACACGTAAGTGAGATTGTTCAACATTTGCATTCTCCATCTGACTTATTTCATTGATCATAATACCCTCAAGATTCATCCATGTTGCTGCAAATAGCAGGATTTCCTTCTTTTATGGCTAAATAATATTCCTGTGTGTGTGTGTGTGTGTGTGTGTGTGTGTGTGTGACATTTCTTTATCCATTTGTCTGTCAATGACCATTAGGTTGTTTCCATGTCTTGATTATGGTAAACAATATTGCAGTGAACAGGAAGATGCAAATACCTCTTCAAAATAGTGATTTTATTTCCTTTGGATATGTACCGAGACCCATTTGCTGAATCATAGGGTAGTTCTATTTTTAATTTTTTGAGGAACCTCCGTAGTGTCTTTCATAGGGGCTGCACCAATTTACATTCCCACCAACGGTGTATAGCAGTTCTTTTTTTTCTCCACATTCTCACCAACATTTGCTATCTTTTGTCTTTTGGGTAATAGCCATTCTCACAAATGTGAGGTGTGGTTTTGATTTGCATTTCCCTGATGATTAGTGATGTTGAGCACCTATTCATACACCTGGTGGCCATTTGTACATCTTCTTTGGAAGAATATCTATTCAGGTCCTTCGTCCATTTTTTAACTGGATTTTTTGCGAGTTTGTTTTTTTGGGGGAAGCTTTACCGGGTTGTATGAGTACCTTGTATATTTTAGATATTAATTCCTTATCAAATAGGTTTGCAAATATTTTCTCCCATTCCATAGGTTGCCTTTTCATTTTGTTGATCATTTCTTTTGCTGTGCAGAAAAGCTTTTTAGTTTGATGTAGCCCTGCTTGTTTATTTTTGCTTTCATTGCCTGAGCTTTTGGTGCAATATACAAAAAATTGTTGCCAAGACCAGTGTCAAGGGGTTTTTCCCCTTTGCTCTCTTCTAGAAGTTTTATGATTTGGGGTCTTATATTTTTAAGTCTTTAATCCATTCGGAGTTAATTTTTGTCAGTGGTGTAAGATAGGGGTCCAGTTTCATTCCTTTGTAAATGGCTGTTCTGTTTTCCCAATACCATTTGTTGGGAAGACTCTCTTTTTTTACCATTGAATATTCTAGGTTCCTTTGTTGTAAATTAATTGACCATATACGAATGAGTTTATTTCCAGGGTCTCTATTCTGTTCCATTGGTCTATGTATCTGTTTTTATATCAGTACCAGCCTGTTTTGATTACTATAGATTTCTAGTATAGTTTGAAATCAGGAAATACAATACCTTCAGCTTTGTCCTTTCTCAGGATTGCTTTGATTATTTGGGGTCTTTTGTTGTTCCATGTGAAGTTTAGGATTGTTTTTTAACATTTCTGTGAAAAATGCCATTAGACTCTTGATAGAGATTATATTAAATCTGTAGGTGGCTTTGGGTAGTATGGATATTTTAATAATATTAACACTTCCAGTCCATGAACACAGATATCTTTCTATTTATTTGTGTCTTCTTCAATTCCTTTCATCAATGTCTTACAGTTTTTAGTGTAAAGATCTTTAACGTCTTTGGTTACATTTATTCCAAGTATTTTATAGTTTTGGATGCTATTCAATTGGGATTTTTTTTTCTTTTCTTTTCCTGAGAGTTTATTGTTAGTGTATACAAATGGAACTGATTTTTGTATTTTTTTTTTTTATATCCTGCACTTTGCTGATTTTTTTTCATTAGTTCCAAGAGTTTTTTTGGTAGTCTTTAGGATTTTCTACATGTAAGATCACATCATACGCAAAGACGATTTTACTTCTTTTCTAATTTGGATGACTGTATTTCTTTTCTTGTCTGATTGCTCTGGCAGTAAGACTTCTAGTACTATGTCTGTTGGTTCACAGACCGGCTCCTATACACAGAGGGCAAGGAGAAAGCGAAGAAAGAGGCAGACCACTCCAGATTGGTAGGTGGCAGCCTTAATAAGCAAGGGAATTTACTCATGAGGGTTTTCTTGGGTGGCTGCAAGATAAGTAAATCTCCACATTCACCCACCAGAACCTTAAAAGTTTACGTAGAGGCCTTAACTGGGTTCTGTCACATATATTGTCTAGATGGTCTCAACCATACCTTATTCTTTTGAGGTGATGTCCTTGGACAATCCCTAACATGGGAATGGTAGGTATAGCATATATACCAAGAACAGGGTAGAGGTGAGGAGCTTCTGATTGCGTGGGTCCAGCTTAAGAGTCAACTAGAAGTCATGTCCTCTTGGTTACCTACTCTAACAATGTTCAGTAGGATGGTCTTGTTCCTGATCTTAGAGGAAAAACCTTCGACCTTTCACCATTGAGTATGATATGTCATACTCGTCACAGATGGCCTTGATTACATTAAGGTATGTTCATTCAACCCAGTTTGTTGAGGGGTTTGTTTTAATCAGTAAAGGATGTTGAATGTTGTCAAGTGCTTTTTCTGTACCTATTGAAATAATCATAAGACTTTTATCTCTCATTCTACTAATGTAAGGTGTAACATTTATTGGTTGCATATGTTGAATCATCCTTGCATCCCATGGATGAGTCCCACTTGATCATGGCATATGATCCTTTTAATGTGCTGTCGAATTCAGTTTGCTAGTATTTTGTTAAGAATTTTGCACCTGTTGTGAAGAGCACCGGGTATTGTACATGTAAGCATTGAATCACTAACTTGTCCATCTGATACTAATATTACACTGTATGTTAAGTAACTGAAATTTAAATAAAAACTTTTTAAAGAGAGAATTTTGCATATATATATTCATCAGATATAGTGGCCCGTAGTTTTCTTATAGTGTCTTTATCTCAGGTTAATGTCTCAGGTTAATGCCAGCCTTAATGAAATGAGTTAGGGAGTGTTCCCTACTCTTCAATTTTTCAGAAAAGTCTGAGAATTCTTCTCTAAGTGTCTGGTACAATTCACCAGTGAAGCCATCTGGTCCTACACTTTTCTGTGTTGGAAGGTTTTTGATTATTGATTCAGTACCCTTACCCATCGGTCCCTTTTCTGTATTTTCTATTTCTCCCTGATTTAGTCTTGGTAGGTTTTTTGTTTCTAGGAATTTATCCATCTCTTCTAGGTTATCCAATTGTTGGCCTAGTTATTCATAGTAGTCTCTTGTGATCCTCTATATTTCTCTGATATTAGTTGTAATATCTCCTCTTTCATTTATAATTTTACTTATAATTTCATTATTTGAGTCCTCTCTCTTTTTTTCTTGGTGACTCTAGCCAGAGTTTTGTCAATTTTGTTTCTCTCTTCGAAGAATCAACTCCTACTTTTGTTAATTTTTTCTACTGTTTTCCTATTGTCCATCCCATTTATTTCTGTCCTAATCTTTATTATTTTCTTCCTTCTGCTAACTTTGGGGTAGGTTTTTCTTTTTTTTCTAGTTCCTGAGATGTAAAGTTAGGTTATTTAATTGAGGTCTTTTTCTTTTAATGTATGCATCGATAGTACTAAACTTTCCCCCTTAGAAATGCTTTTGCTAACAAGGCAAGAAACAATTGTTGGAGAGGATGTGGAGAAAGGGGATCCCTCCTACATTGTTGGTGGGAATGCAAGTTGGTACAGCCACTTTGGAAAACAGCGTGGAGGTCCCTTAAAAAGTTAAAAATTGAGCTACCCTATGATCCAGCCATTGCACTACTGGGTGTTTACCCCAAAGATACAGACGTAGTGAAGAGAAGGGCCATATGCACCCCCATGTTCATAGCAGCAATGTCCACAATAGCTAAATCGTGGAAGGAGCCGAGATGCCCTTCAACAGATGACTGGATTAAGAAGTGTGGTCCATTTATACAATGGAATATTACTCAGCTATCAGAAAGAACGAATTCTCAACATTTGCTGCAACATGGACGGCACTGGAGGAGATAATGCTAAGTGAAATAAGTCAAGCAGAGAAAGACAAATATCATATGATTTCTCTCATCTATGGAACATAAGAACTAGGATGATCAGTAGGGGAAGAAAGGGATAAAGAAAGGGGGGGTAATCAGAAGGGGGAATGAAACATGAGACACTATGGACGATGAGAAACAAACTGAGGGCCTCAGAGGGGAGGGGGTGGGGGAATGGGATAGACTGGTGATGGGTAGTAAGGAGGGCACGTATTGCATGGTGCACTGGGTGTTATACGCAACTAATGAATCATCGAACTTTATATCGGAAACCGGGGATGTACTGTATGGTGACTAAATAATATAATAAAAATCATTTTTAAAAAATAAATAAAAAATAAAAATAAAAAAGAAATAAAAAAAATAAAAAGAAAGAAATGCTTTTGCTACATCCCAGAAGTTTGAGCATGTTGTGTTTCCATTTTTGTAGGGCCACTAGCTGGGCTCTGTAATCACCTCTGATCCAGCAAGCTCATAGGCTGTGTTCCATGGCAGGAAGGTGTCCACATTCGGACTCTGCGACTGAGCAGTGCTGTGGGACAGGCTCTGCAATTGCTCTTGGTCTGGTAGAGTCTCAGCTGTGCTCTGTGACTGGATGGTGCCACTGACTGGACTCTGTGTTTAGATAGACCTTCTGGGCTTTGTTAAAATCAAGGACAGAGAGAGCCTAGGCTTGAAGTTTCCTTGAATGAACAGAACCGGTTTAGTAATGCAGGCAAAGCTTAATTTAGCTTATTTTAGGAGGCTAACTTGACCTGGATCATTTCTTGCTTATGCTTCTAGAAATCACAAGCAAACTTGAACTGCTTCTTCAAATTGATATGAGGCAACCACTGAAAATTATAATATTGTAATCAATCACCATGAAGAATAAACAGTCACTGCTTTCTCACTATATAAGCTGCCTTATAACAATACACCCCTGAGACTCATTCCGTGTTCTGGTTTGAGTGTTCTGTGTTGCAAATTGTCTTTTTGCAAATTGTCTCTTTGTGGTGTATAATTTTGCTAATTACCACTTCAGTGATTCGTTGGTTTTATGTTGGCTATTTTGAACTTTTGACATTTCATGGAGTTAAAAATAAGATCCATGGAAGACCTCCAAGAACTCCAATGCCAGTGAGCTGGTACCCACAGAGCCCACTGAGCTCACAGCTTTCTCCCTGACCCTGTGGCTTGAGGTAAGTCTCTCTTGGATCTGAGCTCCGCTCTCTGCATTCTGAGCTCTCCAACTGTATTGTGCACATTTGTCTCCTGTTTCTGTTTTGCTTTCTGGTTTCTGTTTTTGTTTGCTGATGTGTAAGTCACCCATCCTGTTCAAAAATCAGGGAGAACATGTGATTCCAGATGTTTTAGAATAGCTGTTGGAAAACAGAGACCCTCACAGTTAGGATGCTTTAGGATATTCAAAGGTAAGATAGATTCTACCTGGTCCTTGGACCATGATCTTGTGCCTTTCTGGCAAAATGTGTGAACTTTTTTTTAATAACTTAGAATCAGAATGGCCATTCTGCAGAGTCTTCATGTTAGAGAGGTTCATCTTATGTGGCACCCTTAAAAGAACAGATCCCAAACCTCTTGGAGACAGAAGAATTCATTCTTTGATGGGTATGCAGAAGCTTCTAAAAGACAAAATGACTTGGAAAATAGTTCTAAAAGGATCCCCGCAGCATGCAAATAAAAATATCTATAGTAAAAAACTTTGGCCATCTGAGCAGGTAACCTTCCTTAACTTGGGCCGTTTGTCAGAAACACAATTTGAATTCAACTATTTTTTTCAGTTTTCTACCTGAGACATGGCTAAAAGTTTTAAAACAAAAGTTAAAAGGTCTCTGTGTCTATCTGTATTTTACATATGTCTACATATGTACATATGGGATATTTTTCTACCTCCAGATGGTATAGCCAAAATTAATTTGGAAAGAGCTCTACTTAATTGGCTCAAAGAAAATTAAGCATTTATATCAATCAAGTATACTCTCAGAAACGCAGAAACTAACCCAAAGGTTTTTCAAGTTCACATGATCTGGGATAATCTTTGATAAATAAAAGCTAATTTAAATTTGTTGGCTAAATAAAAGCAGGCATTTCTTCAAAATTTGTCAACAAGCAAAAGAATTTAAGATGATGGTAAATTATTTTGAGATCTAATCTAAGCATAATTGTTGAAAACAAGTAATTTAAGTAAATATAAATAAGATCAAAGTTCAACTAAGTTAAACTGAATAATGGATATTCATTGAATATCTAAATCATTTCCAAATAAGACAAACACTGAATGTTAAACATAAGTTTATCTACTTTCGGCTTTTTAATTTTTATACAGAGACAAAAACAAAACAAAACACATTTGAGTCTATTAATAAACATGTTTTATGCCACATTAAAAAAATTTATTATGAGAAAGAATATCGTTCTAACAATTTTGAAATGTTCTTATAAACTGGCTAATCTACTATAGAATGTTAATCTATGACAGTTCACATTGTGTGCTCTCTAGTTTTCACTGGAAAGCAGCTTGAACTGTCAAATCATTGAAAGAGTTGGAAGAAGAGCTGAGAATACAAAATGAACCGAAAAGAAACTGTCAGAACATTTAGAGTAATAAGCGTAAATGAACTATGCAAACTGCGTGCGTTGCAGGCAACGCAGCAAGCGTTTGGAAGGTGAGAAGCAGGGGAGCACCCATGAGCACTTTTTCCTACGGCGGAAGGATTTACTGTAACTTCTCGCTTTTCCAACTATGGTCTCAGACCATTGATGAATGGTGATTAATATTTCTTTAAATAGAAAATATACATATTATCTATATCGATCCATACAGATAAATGGATAATATATATATCTTCATTTTATAATTTATAGATTGATTATAGATTTATATTCTATATATAAATAAAAGAGAATAACTTCATAGAATGCAAAATAGAGTACATACATGGCATATACCGAAAATAGAAAATATGTGCCAGCCTATTAACTTTTATTTTAGTTACTTATATAGTTTCATATACGTAAGTATGTGCTGGGCCACAACGTACACTATATTTCTTGCCGTGGAATGATCCAACATGTTTGAAAGCCGCTGCTCTTATAAAACAATAAACTGAGTAACAAAAGGGCCTGTGCAACCAGCCGAAATAGCCAAAACAGAAACAATCACCGTTTCTGTCCGGTACACACACAGTGGTGACCCCCCCCCCCTCCGGGCCAGGCTGTGATCACTCTGTGACAGGTTCACACTTTCTTACCTTCTCTTTTCAGGTTTGTAGCCAGTTCGCAATCTTTGTTTATAGAAGAACTTTCCCCCGTCTCTTAGAACTATGTACAAGGTTGGGAATTCTGCTCCTGGCTTCCCAGATATTTATAGTGCTGCCATCAGTTTAGAAGTTGTTGACTCATTTTTCAAATCTTTATTCTGCCTACTCAACAGAGAGCAACCTTCTTCAACACTGTGGGGATCCTGTTGCCCTCACCCGTTCTGTCATTTCCAATCTGATAGAGCAGTGTCAGCATGAGCCTACGGACACGAGTGAATTTCATATTGTAATTTCCGAAAGGGATATGGTTTATTTTAACTATAT
The DNA here is from genome assembly GCF_017311325.1 of Ursus maritimus. NCBI lineage: Eukaryota > Metazoa > Chordata > Mammalia > Carnivora > Ursidae > Ursus > Ursus maritimus. The sequence continues at coordinate 31,475,640 of NW_024424453.1, forward strand.
TACATAGAAGTTTATATTCACTTAACATGGTATTTAGGCAATTGTATTATCCTGTAAGAGTAAATCCGTAATTCCTCTGTCACAACTGCCTTGCGTTTTTGTCTAGATAAGCTTTGTAAGTTTTGAAATTGAGAAAATAATGTTTGAACTAATAAAGCTGAAATTATTAGCAAAAGAAAAGAGGTTCGGGGATATTTTTGGGGTTTTTTTTGTTTGTATTTTTGTGTTGCGACTACTAGAAATAATAAGGATTAAAAAATGACCGTACATGAAAAGTAGAAAGTGTGTTTTGATAAAAGAAGGTATAAAGAAGGGAGATGCATTTTTGGTAAGGGGAATAAAAAATGGTAATTTTATCCTAAAGTAAAATGATTGTTGCAGAATAAGAAGGAAAAAGAACAAAACCTATATAGATATAGAAAGCTGTAGTATGTTTATGGAAAATTAATCTTGAGAAAGGAATTTAAAAAGGTGGGGGGAGGGAGAAGCAGGCTCCCTGCTGAGCAGGGAGCCAGCGGATCCCAGGACTCTGAGATCATGACCTGAGTCGAAGGCAGATACAGCACCCTGAGAAAGGAATTTTATGTGTAGTCAAGCTAAGATTAAAATGGATTTAGTTAAGTCAAAAAGAGAAAAAAGGAAAAATTATAATATCAAAAGTATACTGGTGCAAAATTAGAATCTGGTTTTCTTTCTCTTAAAGGACACAGTTTTCTTAGATTCTGGTCTGTAAACAAAGGTCTTTCTTTACCATAAATGTATTCTGCATAAAAAACAAAGATTCTATGTTTTGTCTTTGAACTTCTTAAGAAAACCGCATCTTCTCTAATAAAAAAGGCAAGTTCTTTTTTTTTTAACAACTATGTAACTTTTGCATCTGCTAAATTTCATGAAAAGCACTGTCAAATAAGTGATAACTAAAATTTCTTTAGGAAATATTTATATGGAAGTTATTGACATAAATGTTCCAGAAATGATATGGAATTCTTGGGAATCTGATTTGTCCTGCTACAGTGTCATCAGCCATAATTCCAGCTACTGTCTTAAAATATTGTATATCACAGACAACCAAATTTTCCTGTCAATTACATGATAATGAACTCTTATCTGATCTTTAACCATGGCCATTTTTAAGTCTTTTGTCATTTATTCTTACTGTTTTACCCTAAACCTTTTATAAATATGTTTCACCTTCAGAGAAATTCATGGACAAGTACCCAGAATGCAAGTTTCTGATAACTTTAAGATGATAACACTGAACTAAATAAGAACTTCTAAAACTTTGATGGAAAACAGATGAATTTGTAAAACTGCCAACATAAGATCAATATCAACATGAATTAATTACAGAAGACTAAATGAACTAATGAGGATGATTGTAATTTTTACGACTTAATTTAAAACATAGCTGGTTTTTTAATGTTTTGTTTTCCGGATTTAAAAGAGCCTATATGGGCAATCACTATTCTTACTGCACTTAACATAAATAATCAAGCCACATTTTTTAAAACTAGACTTAATTTACAAACAAATTTGTCCTGCTGTTGTAGTCTTTGATGGAAAAAGATTATGCCCAGGAAAAAATTACATTTCAGTAATATACCTTCATAGAGATCAGATTCTAATACTGCTAATTGTATTTGAAGATTATTTTCTACCTGTGAGTTGGACTGGGTCCTATATTCTAATTTCTTCCAATAGGTGGCTAAAATTCTCCAAACTAACATTTTCAATTTTCTCCCACTAATTTGACTTGGAACCACTGTGAAACGAAAAGCTGCCCTTTTCCCAAAGCCAAGCAAGCTAAAGCTGGACAACTTGACATAAACTTCAGAGACTTAGCACAACAACTCAATGTGTGAACACTCCTCTGGCCTTTCGCTCTGGAGCCACTCAGAAAGGCCACCAGACACATTCGCATTGCAAACCAGGGCAATCTGTCTGACTACCACTGCTTGCCTTCCTCCATCTAAGGATGCTTTAGAACCCGACATCTAGAAATCTTATCAATCGGCTTCCCTCTAAACTGAGAAAACTGAATTTATAATTTGCTCAAACTATTAACCTTTGTTTTTCTTTTGTTTCCACAGAAACGCCTCTTGTTAAAATGCCTGCTTGCTCACAGCATAGAGAGGCCTAACTTAGAAGAAAGTCCATCTGCAACACGGCCTCCTGGAATCTGACATCCTCAAGTTCACCTGTCCTGCCTCGTCATGAGGATATGTGTTTGCTAACACATCATGTTGTACTTATGTAAATAATTTGGGAAAAAATCATACAGGGGCTTAGAAAGGTAAAGCCTGAATCTGATTATAACCTATTTGATTTATTTAATTGGTTAAATCTTGGCCCCTGGGAATCAGTGCTCTGGAGAATTTCTCAAGCCTTGGCTGTTCTCATATTAACCTCTCAAGTGCACCGTATATTCTCAAAGGTTTTAAATGCTTGTCAGCAGCCACTCTATATGCCAAATGGTATCCGTCAGGATCAGACAACTGGATAAAATCAACAATAACCGCATGCATGATGAAGAAGTGATTACATGGCCCTCTGGCCTGATGACCCGACTAATGGAAACACTGAATGTGTGATTCTTCGGCCTGACTACATCAACAGCGGTAATGGAGAATAATGCTATCATGGTTTGGACACACTCTCAGCCTGCCGAGAGAAAGCCTGAACAGAGGGACTTGTTAAAACCAAGGATGGACAGAGATGAGCCTTCAAGTTTCCCTGAGCAGACAGAACTGGCTTAGTCATGCAGGCAAAATTTCATTTAGCTTTTTTTGCAAGGATACCTTGACCTGCATCATTTCTTGCTTGTGCCTCTAGCAATGACAAGCAAATTTGAACTGTTATTTAAAATTGGTACGATGTAACCACTGAAAATTATAATATTGTAACCAATTCCTGTGAAGAATACACGGTCACTGCTTTCTCGCTCTCAAAACTGCCGTATGACAATATACCCGCAACTCATTCCATGTTCTGGTTTGAGTGCTCCTGGTTTGCAAACTGTGTGCACAATAATTTTTACCGGTGACTACTTCAGCGATTCATTGGTTTTACTTTGGCTATGTTACACCTTTGACAGTTTCACAGTCGGACGAAGCTCTGCTCTGCAGTCAGGCAGGGGCACAGGCTGTCCCTCAAATGTGTGGGGCTGCAAGGCTGAGCTTGACAATCAGGTAATCCGCCAGCTGTGCTCCACTATTGGGTGACACTGCCGTCTAGGCTCTCTACCTGGGCAGGGCCTCTCATTGGATCCTGCAGTTGGGTGGGGCTGGAGACTGTTTTGAGGTTGGGGGGGGTCACTGTCTGGGAACCTTGGTAGATTGAAGCCACAGTCTCTGTGCACCCAACGGGGCAGAGTCACTGGCTGGCTCCCTGTCTGGGCAGTACCAGAGGCTGTGCTCCCAGGCTGCCCAGGGTCACTGTTCAGTCTCCCAGGTTATGAGGCCAGAGGCTATGCTCAACAATTGGGCAGAGCTGCTGGCTTGGTTTCCCGCCTGACCAGGGCTACGGGAAGGTTCCACAGCTGCCAAGGCTCTCTGACCAGGCTTCTTGTCAGGCAGGGCTGGAGGCTATGCTCAGCAGTTGCACAGGGCTGCGAATTTGCTTCCTCGCCTGGGTGAGGCTAAAGAATGGGCTCCATGGCCTATTCGGCCCATTGGGTAGGGACTCAAATCACTCCCTGGCCAGACAGGGCCATGAGCTTGACTCAGTGCACGGGCAGGGCTGCTGGCTGGGATCTCACCCAGTTGCCAGTGCACACGGACATGCCGTCCAACAAGATCTGGGTGCTGGTTGTGCTCAGCCATGTTCCCCTTCGTCTCCATCTGATCCTCGGTGGTCGAGTCCAGCAGATCCCCCCGTGACCCTGTGCCAGCCTGTGGAAGTGGCAACGTGATCGAAGTGAGACTGCTCTCCGACCTTCTAAAGCCGTCTCTCTCAATCTCTGCAGTCCAGAGGCGGAGGGTGATTCAGCCTCGCCCCCAGGGTTCTGGGGTTTTCGCAATGGTGTCTTACCTATGGATAGTTGCTAGTCGGTCTCCTTGAGAGGGGGACTGAAGTTGGGAAAACCCATGTTGCCATCTTGATGGCAGCACCTCCAGGGGCTCCTGGACCATGGCCAAGAGGGGCTCAAGCTGATTCACAGGCCACTTCAGGGTCCACAGGTGAGGGTGACTCTGCCCAGGTCCCTTGCGTATGACGCTGGTGACAGGACCAAAGCCAAGGAGGCTGTAACTGAACTCTTGGGGATACAGAGCCATTTCTGGGTCTGTGGCAGAGACCACAGTTAGCAAGTCAGGTACCTGCGTGGGAGCCGGCCTTCTCAAAACAGCTCTCCTCCGTCTTCCGCTACCTTGGGCTTCACAATCTCCTACTGGATCCCAGTGCTCTCACAAAAAGACACTCCTGTTCAGAGCTGGATGCCAAATTATGGTTGTTGGGGATCGGGGGATATGAATGAGGGGTGTCTTATTTTGGCATCTAGCTGAAGGTTTTCACTTCACCTTTTAATTTGCTTTTTCTATTACCTTTGCTTCCTTAGTATAAGCTGCTCTGATTTATCTATCTTTCACACTGCTCGTGCTCTAGAGAGAGAGCGAATTGGCATGTGTAAGCTCATTTTTCATTTGCTTGGCTAGTCATTTGTTCCGGGGAAAGGGCGAAAGCCGGTGTCCCTCCGCATGGGGTGAGGGTAGAAGAGAGCGGCCTCTCAGAGCAGAAAAACTGCGGTGCTGTAACCTAGGCCGTCCACTCCCAACCCCCTTCCTGGCCCCAGCTCTTCCCCACACACTTCTACCCCAGCCCTGGGCTCACTCCTGAGCAGCTGCCCTTTATTAATTATTTAATATCAATGGCTCTTGGTTCTTCCATGGCTCAACTCCCCAGTCTCTCCTGTTTGGATTGGGTAGAGGAAGCCAGCAGCCGCTAGTAAATTGCCAACCTGTCCAAACTAGCAGAGAAAAAGGAGAGATGAGGATAAAGAGGTCCCAAGACATCCAAGTGGGGATCCCAGCACCCAGGAGAGGGTGGACTCACACCTCCACGGATCCTCTCCACTCTAAGTATCTCTGAGCCGGTGATGTTATACTGGAAGGTCCTGAAGCCAAGCGGCAGGAACAGGCGCTACCCTGGAGAAGTCAATCGGCCATGCCGGACGATTTATACCCACACCAGACTTGGGCACAAAGAAACTCCAAGCCCAAACAGCTGCCACATGAACTAACTTGTAGCTTCTCCCACTTTCAAATGCTCAAACTCTCAGAGGCTGATCGGGTTTTCAAGCCAGCACGGTCTCTGAGGGGGGACTCCCCAAGCCCACTTCAGGGGCCATCGACAGCCAAACCGTTCATCTGAAGGTCCCATATGCAGTACCGGACAGCAACGAGGTGGCCTCGCTCTTTGCCATGGGGATGTTCAGCACACGTCGGCCAGCCACGGCGAGGTGGGGAATGAAACACCTCCACCATGGCCGGGAGACAAAATAGGAGAGTAATAATGGAATAACGAAGAATCACCTCCCTTCTCTTGATGGCATGCCACAAACCTCCCCCATTCTGAATGGTAAACTGTACTTTCTATGAGGTGGTCTGTTTTAAAACAGAAGGCATGAGGTCTAAACGTGCTTTGGTGAAGCAAGAAAACAAAGAAGCTTAATTTAGTGAAATACAAAGGTGCAATGCAAGCTTCCAACCTCCTGCCAGGTTCAGACCCTGAAAGAAAACAGCAATTACGCAGTCAGTTATAGGAACACATCAAAGACACTGGTGTCAGTCTTGAGCCCACTGGATTGGAAATAAGTACGTAAATAGTTTATGGGAGGTTTATACTGCTAAATCTTAAGTCAAACACAATACAGACAGCATTCTACAACCACCAGGCTTCATTTGTCTCTTTCTCTCCCTTTGCAGCCAAAGGAGCAAGACGCACTGAATGATGGTAAGAAAGCGAACTCGGGCCATCTCACCTTCTGTGCTCCACCCTGTTTCCCCTCTCTCTGGTGGCCACCCTCCACCATCCCTGGTTATTCACCCCTAACTCAGGGTATCTGCACCCCAAACAGGCCAAGAACAGGCTCTGACCAGGATATGGAGCTCCAGCAGAGGGAGAAGGATACAAGTTAGGAACCACAGCCTCCACTGGCTACCACTGCCCACGGGCCCCCACTCGCTGCCAGCTGAGGCTCAGAGGCGAGTGAGGTCGGATAGCATGGCCAAGGTCACACAGATGGCCCATGGAAGAGCTGAGGCTTAAAGTCCAGGTCTCAGCCTCCCTGGTGCTTTGGTCCATTTCTGGGACCATCAGGAAGGCACACAGGTTTCCCTCTCAGAAGGGACAGAGAGGCCAGATAATTACCCAGTCTTATTTTCCTGTGCTGGATGCCCACCTCACGGATGCCACATAGCTCTACCTCACTTGGTGTTCATGCTTCTCTTGTTTCTCCCATGGCACCACTCCACAGAGAGGATGTCCCCTGTCAACTATACCCCCAAATCATCAACACACTCAGACCCCCATGCTAGCTGCTCAGACTTCCAGGACCATCCTCTTGTTTGGCACTTGTCACATTTTGTCTTGTTTTGTAGTTACTGACCTACTTTTCCTCATCCTCTACTTCTACACACACACACACACACACACACACACACACACTGACTCACAAACACCACAAACACCTGTAAGCTTGTTGAAGGCAGGATTTGGCCTTTCATCCCTCACTATTGAATGTCCCACTTGCCTAGAACAGTGCCTGCTCTATAGTGAATGCTCAAGAAATAGTTGTTGAATTGAGTTAATTACTTAGAAGGTGCTAGAAGCTCCATCGATACAGCCATTTCTACTCAATAAACCTCACACAGCAGCGATTCCAGGCATTTCTAGAAGCAAAAGGCCATGTTTGGAGTATCCTGAGATTGATAAAGTAACGCCCGGAGAGTGGAAAGTAAATTCCACCAGTCTGAACAACTGTGTGACAAAGCTATATTGGACCATTCTAGACAAGTCCCTGGGAGCCTGCTGTAGCAGCAGAGGCCATACTACGTGGACAGTCCTAGTTCCACTTTTACAAAAAGCAAAAGCCTTCCAAATCCCCAGGCTTAACTCATTGAGGGAAGAGATTTGGCATCAGTACTAGGACCAGTATGTCCTTTAATACAGGTCAGGGAAAACAGGTGAGAAGTGAGGGTCCAGTGTTCCAGATAAGCTAGAAATAGCTTCAGTTCAGAGCCACCAACATTTACTGAGTTACCATGATGCATGAAGCTCAGGGTAGGAAACATGGGAAAACGGAGGTTAAGACCCAGTCCCTGCCTAAAACAAGAGTAGAATTTTTGCCCAGCAAAGTCCAACTCATGACTTAGAAACTGACTCAGCAAAGTCTTCCTTCCTCTGCAGTCTCATCGGATGTGATTTTATCCTTTCTGTACATTTATATATACACACATACATGCACACATACACACATGTACACATACATGCACACATACACACATGTACACACGTGTGCATCTACATCGATTATTCACTCGACAAACATTTCTTGAGAGCAACTATGTTCTCTGCGCTGTTGTGGGCAGTTTGGATTCCGTAGTGGATAAGAGACAAAAATGTTCGCTCTCCTCAAATTTTCATGCCGGTTGCTTACATGTCCGCCTCCCCCTCCAGTCTGTAAACTTCTTCGGAGCAGGGACCACAGCACGTTTGCTACATCTTTACAGCCCCCGTGCTCCGCACATAGTCAGGGCTCAGGAAGAAAGGAGAGAAGGAAGTGAAGGAAGGTCTGAGGGCAAACACTGATGCAAACACTTCTAAAGTAAGGCAAAATGATGTGTCCTCTCAAACGAGGGCCTGGACAAAATGCAGGGAAACAGAATTAGGAAATCTTCAAGGAAGAGGTAGCATTTGGATTAGAGTTGATGGATGCCTAGAATATCAAAAGGCAGAGATAACGGGCGGTGGCAGCTCTGGTGTCCCTGGTGCTGGGACAGCAAATTCCCGGGAGAGCAGCAAGCGGCAGGTGTGTCCTGGAGGCTGCCAGCTTCTCCTCTGGCTGTGGGGCCGGGTGTGGAATGAGGAGGGGTGGAAGGCAAGGCTAAAGAAAAGGGGAGGGTTTGAGATGATGAGATGGCAGAGGGCTCTAAAGGCCATAAGGAGCAGTTTAGGAGTGACTTCGTTCTTGGCAATTCTGAGCTGATGATGGTTCTTGGTTGAAGGAAGAGGAGGCAAGGAGAATCCCCAGGAGGACTGTGGAAGCACTGATATTTGCATCAGCGGCACTCTGACTTAGAGAGCCCCTCGATGCGCTTTCCAAACCAAGGGGTTACCTTATGCCCAAAGGGCAAGAGGAGAGATCAAGGACCTAAGACACAGAGGAGCCACAGCACACAGGTGGCACAGAGCATCAGTACAAGGCAACAATTTGTCAGCTTTTTCTTATTGGGGAATGACTGGTATCCCATTCTAAGGACATCTTCATCAGAGCAAATTAGAGTAGGACTGAAGGCAGAAATGTTTATGCCACTGTTTTCTAAAACCAAGACAAATAAGGCACCTAAACAAACATGGGCTGCAGCTTAATTAACAAATCTACCAGCTGTCACTTGCCCAGTCACCCCATACTGCCATTTATAGATAATTAATGGAACTGTTAATAGGCTCTTGGACACAAAGAGAAAAAGACATGAAATAGTCCCTCCGAGAATATATAGCCTACTTAGGGAGCCAGAATAGCTGTATGAAAAAATAACATATAAAAAGCACCAAATGCTAACCTCTAAAGTATAGTAAGGGTCAGAACTTGTCGGCTTCTAAAATGTCACTGCAAACGCCAGCATACGATAATGATTTATGGCACCTAGTCCAGTGCTTGGCACACACTATGAGCAGAGTAAATATTCACTGGAAAGAATAAATGAACATGATATTTCAGAATAAGTTATAAAGAATGGAGTAAGAATGAACTTTAAAAAAGTAAAATTTCATTTTATGAAAAATATCAACAAAAGCATACAAAAACACTTGATATATTCTAACAACTTCTACAAGTTTGATCAAGGGTTGGGAAAAAATTCATAATCAGAATTCATAATTCAAATTGTGATCTCCTTTCTGAGACTTGGTTCCCAAATATACACAACCAGGGGGTTGGACTTCAGCTATAACATGCCCCCCTTTTGTGAAACAGAACCCAGTTCTTCTAGGAACACAGGCTCTGCTGACGACAGAAAACAAGCAGGTCCATCCTTCCAAGGTCTAGACCTCTCAGACAAGGCAGTCACTCTTTTTGCTAGAACATACATGAGTACATCCAGAAGGTTCCTCTACCAGAAGCCCCAGGCATCAGAGATTGTCATTTTCCAAGTATTATTAATTACCCTTCAACCATCTCATTCAAAACCTTCTTACAGACCAGATTTTTTCTAAATAAACATCCCCAGAGAGAAGAATGTCTTGCTTATGTTTCTAAGACTTCCATTTGCTAAAACTTCAGAAGGCGTGTTTTATCCACATAGGAATAAATGACATTGAACCATAGATGCCCTTGAAATCATAAAACTCCTGAATTAGTAACATCTCCATCTATGTTCTCAATGCCTGATTTCCACCGGGGTGGTCATTTCCTTCCCTTGGTAGTTTGATCTCCTTGAGTCTGTGCCTCATTATTGGTGCTGCTGCCGACAAAACAGAAGGCTGTTTTTAAGGCTCTGCTCTTCATGCTCATTACAACTTTCTGAAAAGAAAGCAACCTCTGGGCTGGGGATTTTCAGCCATGGCTGCACACTAGATAACCACTAAAAAATTCTGATGCCTGGTCCCACTCCCAGAATTTCTTTTTCTTTCTTTTTTTTTTTTTTAAGATTTTATTTATTTATTTGACAGAGAGAGAGCCAGCGAGAGAGGGAACACAAGCAGGGGGAGTGGGAGAGGAAGAAGTAGGCTCCTAGCGGAGAAGCCTGATGTGGGGCTTGATCCCATAATGCCAGGATCACGCCCTGAGCCGAAGGCAGACGCTTAACCGCTGTGCCACCCAGGCACCCCCCACTCCCAGAATTTCTGACTCAAATGGTCAGGGTGTGGAGAGAGCACTGGGATTTTTAAAAGCACCCCAAGTGATTCTGATGTGCAGCCCAGGCTGAGAACCACTGGGTCAGGCCATCCTAAAGGGCCTAAGCAAGCTCTCTGTAGAGAGTACAGGGGGTACAGTCCCAAAGAGGAAAATGTCTGTACTTCAACGTCCTTATCTGTAAGTTGTGATCAATAATGGTTTAGCACTGTGTTTTTGAGATGTGTATATGAGATCCCGTATATACAGCATCTTGTAGTAGACATCTGTCTATTTGGTGTGCACAGCATTCACAACTGCCTCTGAGAAACCTCTTTCCCTACTTTCAATCCATGTAGTTGCTGGAATCATGGCCTTGCCCTTACTCCAGGAAAGAACACCTGACTTAAGCCAGCATGGCTCTAATCACTGTGAGTGACCCAAGGATGAGCACCTGACCTAGACCATCAGAGCCGATCAGCATCAGTCAGTATGTGGGCTTTTGCTAGATCTATTGGGAGGAAGAAGCTCTCTTCCTGCAAGAATGCTAAACTGGGGGAATATAAGCCTACAGTTGCCAGGGTCATCTTGCCACCATGAAGAACAACTCCAAGATCAAGAGAGACATGTTTATGATGACATCAGCTGAACACTTTGGTCAGCCTGACACGTCCCTGGGACATTCTTAGGTATTTTATCCAATAAATCCCTTTTTGTGCTTGAGCTAGTTTGATAGTTCACAAGAAAAAGAATCTTGACCAACATGCACTTGGCAACATTTGAATATGCTTAGATACCAGACCCACTGGGAAATTCAGAATTGGGGTCTCTAGGAGGGTTCCTTCTTGCTGCAACTTTGCGAAACCAGAGTCTCTAGAGAGCTTTCAAATTCCCAATCCCTCTGGAGCTGACCAAACCCCGTGGTACCCACACTGTTTCTTCCTCTGTCCCAAGCTTGAATAGCCCATGTCTTACACACAACTTCAAATCACAACTATACTTTGAGACCTGCCTGGCCTATCCCCTGACTACTGTGGCTGCATCTACCTTCCATGTTCCCATTTGCCCCAACCACTCAGCCTACACCACTAGTTTTTAATAGCTTATGTGTGTACTTTATTATCTGTATTGTTTCTTTCTGTGTACATGTTTGGTTGACCCAACTTCAGTGTAAGTTTTGAGGGAAGGGATCATGTTTTAGTCTACTTTTGGGTTCTCCAAATACAATCAAAGTAAGTAAATGCTTGCTAAATTTAATTAAAAGCATATAGTAGATTAGGGGATAAATGCAAAGTTGAGTGTGTGGAGCGTGATCCCAATTTTTTTTAATTGTCAAATATATTTATTTTAGGATGTGGGGTTAAGGACACTTTTAGTTGATGCTTAAATTAATTTTTTTTCCCTAAGTAAAGCAAACATAAAAATTGAGTGAAAAAAATCCACAAATATGTGATGCAGTTTTCTAGAATAGTACCAATTAAAGACTGTTGTTCCAGAATAGTGATTAACAGCCCACTGTTTCTCTCTCAAAAACATCCCAGGGGCACCTGGGTGGCACAGTCGTTAAGCATCTGCCTTCGGCTCAGGGCGTGATCCCGGAGTTATGGGATCGAGCCCCACATCAGGCTCCTCCGCTGTGAGCCTGCTTCTTCCTCTCCCACTCCCCCTGCTTGTGTTCCCTCTGTCGCTGGCTGTCTCTCTCTGTCAAATTAATAAATAAAATCTTTAAAAAAAAAAAAAAAAAGCATCCCAGGACCTCCAGTCTGGCATGTAAGGAGCTTGAAAGTCATTACTGTGTCCTAACACAAGTAAAAAGATGAACAATCTGAAAATCAACAATCTTCTTAGATCCATCAAAGAAGTGAAGTCAGAGGGTAAACCACGGCTCCATTAGAGGCAGAGACAGGTGGATACAGAGAATCACAACTCATCAGAGCAGAAGCCATGTGCAGAAATCTCTCTGGATACCTCTATGGGAACCAGTGCCAGGGTACAGGGACCTGAACTATAATTGACAAATTGTGGGAGGCTCGATACGGACAAACATGAGAGTTAAAAACTCCAGGGGAAGGCCCAGTATTAGGGGGGCACCCACACTTTTGTAAATTTTACCTCCAGGAGCTCTACCACATTCTCACAGTGAGGATCTGAGAAAAAACCCTGTGCTTCCAGCAGGAGGGGTGGGGGGAAGTAAACATTTTGAAATATTCCAGAGTTCTGTTGTTCTTAACAAGACCTGCCCTCGGGAGACACTATTTTACCAGAGTCTAACCTACTGGGGTTTTACCAGAACCAAATTAACCTGGGAGAAGGGAAATATCTAGCTCCAGCCCCCTGTAGCCATCCTGTCCCACCAAATGGGGTGAAAAAACTGAGAAGCACCTGTGAAGTTCACAGGTCAGGAGCACAGGCTCCCTGAAAGACCGAGACCATCGTCATAGGACGATGGAACGCCTCCCTTCCATCCACGCTTCACCACCACATCACTAAATATTATTTATTGCAGTCCCTCTTGCACACTACATCATATCCAACTTTCAACAAAAAATTTGAAGGCAAGCTAAAAGGCAAAAACACAGTTTAAAGAGACAGATCAAGCAGCATACCTAGACTTAGAAACAGCAGGGATATTGGCATTATCAGACCAGGAATTTAAAATAACTGATTAATATGCAAAGGGCTCTAATGGAAAAAGTAGACAGCATGCAAGAACAGATGGGAAATGTAAGCAGGACAAGGAAATGTCAAGAATCAAGAAGAAAGGGGCGCCTGGGTGGCTCAGTCGTTAAGCGTCTGCCTTCGGCTCAGGGCGTGATCCCAGCGTTATGGGATCGAGCCCCACATCAGGCTCCTCTGCTATGAGCCTGCTTCTTCCTCTCCCACTCCCCCTGCTTGTGTTCCCTCTCTCGCTGGCTGTCTCTCTGTCAAATAAATAAATAAAATCTTAAAAAAAAAAAAAAAAAA